>NW_006296417.1:470522-480789 GCF_000327345.1 Myotis davidii | reverse complement strand
TGATGGGCTGGTAAGCGCAGGGAACATCTGACAGAGTTTAACACCTGCTTGTGACTGAAAACCTCAGACCTGAGCAAATCAGAACACAAGGGAATTTCCTTAACTCGAGAGGGAATTGATCAGAAACCCACAGCAAGCATCACCGAACTGGAACCAGGCACAGACACGTCCTGTCGTCACCACCACTCAGCGCTGCCCCCGAGTCCTCGCCACACGCGACCATCGCCAGCCAACCAGAAGCGGGCAGCGCTCACATTCTGAGAGCTGTCAGCAGCCTGGCGGCTCACCCCGGCTCACCCTGGCTGAGCCTCAAACCCAACCCGTCAGTGTTTTGAAATCTCAGACGGGAGTGCAGCAGGCTGAGCACTCGCTACCGCCTGAGGCGAGAGCCCTCCGAGGGAAAGAAAGCCGGCTCTGACGGCACTGCGGGAACTAGGTGCCGAAGAAGGCGAACGCAGGGCTGTGGCCATTCAGAGGCGAGTTGGCGCGGAGCTCGAACCCGGGCCTGGGCCCGAGCCAGGGACTGGGGTGCACGTGGTGGGTTAGGAGCCTCCAGTGTGCAGGGGACAGGAGGACCAAGCCGACATCGACAGCTGCACTGGGGATCGGAGAACTGACAAGCAACCCACGTCGAGTCCCTGCCCCGTTTCCCGTGAACTGTGCCCTCTACGTGGTTCCCACGGGTAGCTGAGGGGAGTGTGGCCTGAGCCGTGTGAACAGGAAGAAGACGGACCGCCCTGAAGACGAGCACGTCCTGCTGGGAGGCCAGTGTTTCGCGTGCGTCGCTGACCAGAGCTGCCAGTTGGGCCGAAGGGCATGCACGGGGCTGGCAATCCTTTAGCATCACCTGACCTCTCATCACTTCACAACAAGGATGAGGCTGTGCTCTGGTCACCATCTGCCCATGATCAGCTGACTGATGAAAACAGCCTCGTGGCTCCTTTCCATTCAAAGGCACCATTGTTCCCGCCGGCCTTGGTGACGGGCCGTGCGGGGGGGGCGGGGGGGGTGGGTGCTGCAGCCTGGAGAACAGCTCCGAGGGGGCGCCCAGGGCCGCTAAGGCTCCCCTCGGAGGACGGCAGGGACGCCCTCCGCCTTCAGGCCTCACTGTGGACACAGCTGTCGCCGACCTGCCCTCAGAAAGGACTGCTTCAACCAGCCCAGGAGCCAAGATGCCACCCAGAGGCTCAGGGTGGCTGCTGGGCCTCTCTCCCTCACAGCCATGACCTCTGACGGCGGAGTGTGGACGCCTCAGCTCCTTCCGATCTTAAAGCAGCGTTTACGCGTCTGCAGCAGCGCGGCAGGCGCCCAAGGCTCCGAGGAGCCTTCACAAGCACTGGCCAAGCGTCCTGCTTAGGAAGCACTCGCCGGAGGAGGAGCCTGGCGGGTGGGAATAAAACGCCGGACGCTGTGCGTGTCAGGTGTCACTGTCACCGACAAGCTGTACACAAGACACGGAGAACTGAGTGATGCGCACCAGGCAACTCAGGGGAAGCGCTCTGGGCTGCACAGGCCACCTGAGGTCTTGCTGACCCAGAGACCCCACAGGCTGGAGGAGGACTGGACAGCGAGTGAGGCCGCGGCAGGCCAGCCGAGCAGAGCGAAGCTCCCGTGCCTGCGGGCTCACGGCTGCCCGGCGCAGAGGCTGAGGGTCTGGACGCCGGACTCCGCGCTTCTACCAGAAAAGCAGCACCGGCAAGAACCGGCCTGGATCATAAAGGAGCGTAAGCGGGAACCAGAGGCCGTCCTACAGCCCCCGCACCCCTGAAACAGCCCTTCCAGCTGCTGTCCTGGACCGTGACCCTGACCGTGACCCTGACCGTGACCCCTGACCGTGACCCGATGATCCCATCGACAGCTCGGGGCTGACCCCAAGGGAGACCCTCCTGACCCATACAATAAGGGAGTTTCTTTCCGTTAAGAAATGAACCTAACAAATCAGGTCTAGATTACAATTAGTTATATTTTGGTAAGAAAAACTAAGTCACACACACCCTATAAATACTGCGCCCGAGAAAGGCTCCGTTCTGCCAGCGTGGCGGTCCTATCCTCTCTGGGAGACGCTTCCCCGTGTCGTCTAACGCAGCGAGACTGCTGCGCCCCATGCAGCTGCAGGGACTGCTCCCACACCTGACTGCACTGACAGTGCAGTGACACTGCACGCTCTCACCCTGCAGGTCACCGAATTACTCCCATGTGTTTTGAGGCAACAAAATGTCAAGACCAGCACAATTAACAATGTATAAGATCCCCCAGACCATGCTGGGGTGAAGGGACCTTTCATTATAAATGTGTAACTGGTTTATTTTCTCCCGTGAAGCGGGGGGACCACGTGACTCAGTGAGCGAGCGGTCGTGCGCTCACTAACCCACAAGGGGCTAATGTGAGACATGCCCTCTTCGTTTTCTCTCCATGCTTTTATGAGGCTTTAAAAAATGGTTGATTAAAGTTCTATCAGTATATAGAGCTAATGTACAGAATTACATGGCCATCTGGACTCCTCCTTGGCGATGTCATTGCTGACACAGACATGTGGACAGAACTATTTTATTTATTTATTTTTTAAAATATTTTTATTGATTTCAGAGAGGAAGGCAGAGATAGAAACGTCAATGATAAGAGAGGATCACTGATCGGCTGCCTCCCGCACACCCCCCACTGGGGATCGAGCCCACAACCCAAGCATATCCCCCTGACCAGCATCAAACCCGGGACCCTTTAGTCCGCAGGCCGACGCTCTAGCCACTGAGCCAAGCCGGCTAGGGCCAGAACTAGTTTACATTTATAAAAACTGCCTCGCCCTAGCCCATTCGGCTCAGTGGCTAGAGCGTCGGCCTGCGGACTGAAGGGTCCCGGGTTCGATTCCAGTCAAGGGCGAGTGCAGCAGTTGCAGGCTTGATCCCTGGCCCTGGTTGGGTGCATGCAGGAGGCCACCAATCGTTGTCTCTCTCTCATCATTGATGTTTCTCTCTCTCTCCCTCTCCCTTCCTCTCTGGAATCAATAAGAAACAACAACAAAAAAACACCAACCCTGCCTGTTCCTGCCGTCAATCTCATCCTGTTGTGAACCTCATCCTGTTGTGAAGTCCACTAAAAAGTGCCACCACTTCAGTTCCTGAGTCACACCGTGCCAGAAAGGATTATGCGTTTCGAACATCTCTTCATTTCCTGCCAGGTTTCTTAAAAAGTAAGATTAACTTAAGCTACAAGTGAAAGAGGGAGGGTGCGTCCATCTCCGTCATAAACACAGCCGCGGCCGTGGTAAACAGGGACCCGCTTCCTGTTCCAGCTACTCACGGGCCCTTCCGGCCGCTGTGTAAGGAACCACCTGACCCCCGTCTCTGCCCACAGGGCTTCCTCTCCAGGCGAGAGGCTGACAGTCCCACCGCCACCAACGCGCATGTCGCAGGCGGCTCCCGAGGAACACAAGGATAAAACCGACACAATGCAAAGGGACAGTCACAATATGTAACATTTGCATATTTACCTGAATGGTGGTATTTTTTCCCAACATATTCAAATGCAAAGAGTAGCTGGAGGTCTGTTGGCTGGGAATAATGAGCTATGGCAAGGCACACCTAGGAAAGATTCTACATTTAGAATTCCATGTTAACACACGTGGGTAAATGAAATGCACATCGGGCCGTGGCTGTGGGGGCGTCTTGGGCAGTGACCACAGGGACTTATCTCCACGGTTTCCTGTTGACCTGGAATGTGAAAGAGCCCCTTAGGGCCGGTGTCTCGCTCACTGCTGTGCCCCCGACACTGTTCAAGCTTTAGTGAGCAGACGGTATTCAGCAAGTGCTTGCTGAGTTGAATTTTAACAGGGAAGTAATTTTATTCAAATAAATGACCCTTGAAAACTAGAGACGCCTTCTCCCAAAAGGCAGCGACACACCCACTCCTAAACAAGAGAAAGCCTCAGTATGCGCGTCTGCAAAAGGGACACGCAGCTACAGCCGGGCAGGAATCGCTCGCCCTACTGCGCGCTTGGCCTCTGGGGGAGCCATACGTGAAATGTGCTGCTCATCATCCTTAGCTGCTGCTGGTAGAATGCCCTGTGCTGACCAAGCCCTGGGCTGGATGGTGGGAGGTGAGCAAGGAGGAAGAAACTGAAGACAACGCAAGAAGAGGACAGCAGGGATCCTACTGAAAAGAGTGAACATCGTCTAGAAGGAGAAGCATGAAGCCAGCACGATCCACTGCCGACAGCGAGCCAGCAAGGCAAGCGTTGTTAGTTGTTAGTTGTTAGTTCGGGGTGGGTGGGTATGTGTCAGCTTCTTGCTTAAAACACAATGAACGCTTCCTACAGAACGCTTCCTGTCTCACTAAAACACACAACTAAGAAGACGGAGGTTATGGTTCGTCTTAGTGTTGACTAACAAGGACAGCCCACTTCCTGAAACGTGTCCTCAGGCCTCCGCACAGCCTGAGTCCCACGATCACAGCCGCGCTGCGAGCGCACCTGCAGCCCCACCTGCTCAGCAGCTCCCTGAAAGCACCTCTTCTGGCAACACCTACCGAGCGCTGCGCCCTGCGACCGTCCGAGACGCTTCCCTTTCTGTCCATTTCTCTGCACGCCCACGGCCACCTCCGCAAGCCCCTCACCTGATGGCATCGCGGGGGCTTCCCTACGTCCTGAAAACAGCCCACAGCACCTACAACTCTCCTCCGAAGGTGGATCCGACCAACAGGGCTGCTCCCGGGTGCAATCCTCTGTGGCTCCCAGCTGCCTCCACAGCCGAGTCCACCTTCCTGACGCCCCACAAGCTGGCTCCCCGCCCCCAGCATCCCCTGGGGCCTCTGCACACGCTCTGTCTTCTCTGCCTCACGCCGCTGGGGAACCGCTCCCCTCCGCTCCCCAGCACCCCCTCACTCAGCAGCCACTGACTGGGCCTCCGTCTCGCCTGGGGGGGCTGCATGAGCAAGAGGGACGCAAACCCTGTCCTCACTCCGCGTGGATCCCAGCGGGGAGACAGACCGCCAACAAGAGGACGAGAAAGGAGGACTCAGACGTTCCGAGGGCTGCAGGAGCGGGAGACCGGCAGGAGGGAGACGGAGCGCAGGGAGGAGGACAGGAGCAGGCTAGGGATGGAGGGCAGCCAGCAGGCCCCAGTGAGGCCTGGCGACCGCATTCGCCGTCTCTGCAGGAGCTTCCTGAGGGGCTCTGAGCTTAGCAGCAGCTGCGCTGGAAGTCCCCACTGACGAAGTGAGCTACTGACACAACAGGGAGACGGATGCTCCCAGCCAGCAACCTGCACCTCTCTCTCCGAGACCCTCAGGAAGCAGCCACGGGCCTTGTTCTCACGCAGTCACATGGCACTGGACAGAGTGCTTTTATGGCCAGAGAGCAGAAACAAACAAACACTACCTGCGAGGCACAACCCACATACCATTCTATAAAGCCCTTACACCGCACATCACACAGAGGGTTAGAGACAGGTGTTAGGCATTAGGGCAGCGCAGGAGAGAAGACCATAAACACCGAGGCAGACGCAGTCTACACGCACCGAGGTGGGCTGGGCGCAGGACTGAGCTGGGTGTTGGGCAGAGGAGTTACGAGAGTGCAGACCTCACAGGCGGGGCAGGGGCACCTCTGGGAACCGGACAGGCACCTCCACGTGCTACCTGGGCTGCGCTCTGGGTGCTGGTCTAGGGCGTCCCGAGAAGACAAGGGAGCCAGGAACCCACTTCCCTCGGCTTTCCCGCACTCTCTCTGCTAACAGCCTCCGCCCCCATGCCCAGCTCCCATCACTAAGTCTGGAGGACTTTCAAAAGTAGGTCTCATTTGCATACATAATTATTCTAATTTTGCAATGTCCTCCCTAAGCATCACACGGTTCACCCAGCAGAGAACTCTGAACATGTTATTTTAAAACAACTCACGAAATCAGCATTCCCAGAGAAAACGCAGCATCCCGCGTTTCCAGGGGGCAGAGCCCATCGGGAGCTCCCCACTTACCTCTGTTTAGATGCAAACCTTCCCCTGGAAGAAAAGCAAGCTGGAATTTTTGTTATTAACTCACGAAGGAACGAAGCTTTGGCAGCCACAGTCGACACAACCCTCTGTGCTTGAAGACGGTAAGTCAGGGGAAAGTGTTCCGTTTATATTCTCAGGGCCCCTTCTTTCCCTGCACGCCCGGCCTTAGGACGCTACCCCAGACAAAGTGCACTTCTTCTGGTCTGCCCAACAAGCTTTTGTATGTGAAGACGGAGGGGAAAGGGTTTTTGCCAGAAACTGGTCGTGGGCCGGGGCCCGGAAAGCTGGACCAGCTGAGTGCGTGGACAGTTCAGTGAGCACCCACCCCTTGCAAGCAGCACAGCGGACAAGGGCCAGCCTGACTGTCACTCCTCTGGCAGCTGTCATTTCTGTGGGAAACCCTTTACGTTGCCACTTTGTACTGTTACTTGATCTTCATTTGCTTGTGCTTTATTTTCTCAACTAGACCTGCACACTGCTCAGACATCAAAAATGACCACCGAGGCATCTAGACGGCTCAGGAGCAGGCCAAGTACAGTGGGGCCTTGACTTACGAGGGTCCCGACTAACGAGTTTTTCGAGATACGAGCCGTCTCTCGGCCGATTTTTTGCTTTGAGTTGCGAGCTAAAATTCGGGTTAGGAGCCAGCTTCAGATACCCCACCGCTAGCTGGCGCAGCGAACGTCACAGTGAACGCCACCACATCAGCCCAGCATCACGTGTCTCACTCGTTCACTTTATGATTTGACATAGGAGTAATCCGAGTTACGAGCTCCGTCAGGGAACGAATTAAACTCATAAGTCAAGGCCCCACTGTAATTCTGATTCCCAGTCACTGACAGTGTCGCCTGAAAGATATGGGAGAGAGTGGGAGTAAGGTAAACTTTCTGCAAGAATCCTGGGCCACTGTAACAAGTTCTTTCTTTAAAAATATCCTGTTCTTGCCCTAGTTGGTTTGGCTCAGTGGCGAGAGCATCGGCCCATGGACTCAAGGGTCCTAGGTTCGTTTCCAGCCAAGGGCACATGCCTGGGTTGCGGGCTCGGCCCTCAGTGGGGGGCATGCAGGAGGCAGCCAATCTATGATTCTCTCTCATCACTGATGTATCTCCCTCTCCCTCTCTGAAATCAATAAAAAAAATTTTAAAAAATATATCCTGTTCTAAGTCAGGCTCCTAAGTTCTGTGTTGTCACTAGTCTCGACACTCTACACTCTGAAGTCAGGGTTTTCACCAGCAGAATCTTGATCCTTAATCGATTGAGTTACTAGCACATATTTCAGTTCAAGGGTAACTTACCTAAAGTATTTTATACAGTCTTCTACCTAATTAATTCTGAAGTCCTCCTATGTAAGAAGAGGCATGTCAAATTAGAATGCCAGAACCACAAACTGCTAAAAGGGGCCTTCAGAGGAGCCCCGCTGAACTTCCCACAATGCAGGTGCGACAGGTGGTCTTACGGACTCCACCTGCAGGCTGTCAGCCACAGACCCTCCACCCGCTGCTGGGCACTCCGGCCCGGGGCCATGCATTTTCAGACACGCCTCTCCTGCTTGCCGTCTTCCTGTGAAGACACTGCTGATTCTAACTCTAAAAATACACCTACCCTCCGACCAAAGCAAATGCAGGCAGCTGCCTTCAGATCGCTCTGGCGCCTCCTTTGGATATCAACAGAAAATGTACCGCGGTAAGCCTGTCGGTCATGGAAAACAAACACACCCAGTTTTGGGGGGCCGAGGCCGTGCACTCCTGAGAACGCCCCTTCCTGCCGCTTGGGAGCCTGTGGCTCTCTCCCCAGGTGCGGGCAGGCTTCTCCTCAGACTCCGTCACTACAGACGGGACCAGGAGGCACCGGGTCCCGGGTCCACTCTCGGCAAAAGCCAAAACGTGGAATCTAAGTGGGGATTTCTGCCCCTGCTGCTCCCTCCCCCGGAGGCTGGGGAAACAGGGCAGTGCAAGGCCTTCGCTGTCAGCTGCCTGTGGAAGCCACTCAGACTGAGGCAGCGGCTTTCTGTGAAGCACTAAGACCTGGGAGGCCCCTCCCACTGCTCTGAATGTGCCTAACCCTTATTTACGTAACTGGGTCCAACTTCTGGTTAGCTGAGCAAGTTCTGAGGTCTTACCAAGCCTCAGACAATACACCTCCATCTTCTCAGTCTTTTAAAAGAAAGAAACCAGTCGGAAATGGTCTTCTGTAAAAGATGCACTCATCTCTGCAACACTTTGTACTATTTTAGGAGCTGGTAAAAAATTATATAGAGTATTTTAAAGCAGCTAAAGAGTCCAAGGATATAGTTCTATTAACACCCTTGGCTTTGAATTTACTTAGGAAGACATCTGATAAATTCCCCTAAAAAAAAAAATCTGGGCAATTGAGAAGTGAAAACTTCCACCGAGAACCGAAATGGATCCGTATGGTGCACAACCCAGGACCCGATACAAAACAAAACAAGCCGTTACCTTTTTGGCACTTTCAGGGCCTGATTCATCAAAGCGGAATCTGACGATCCTGAAGTCTTTACAGTAAATGATTAACTCGGTCGGATTGAACTTCAGTTTCTGGTTGGGGCCCAGGACTTTCTGCTTCCTCTTGTGGTCGTTGACTGAGCGAGAAGAAGATTAGTGTGAGAACTGGTCCCTGTGACGCTCTCTGCAGCGCCCGAACAGGTGCTGAGTGATGCCAACTGGGAGGACACGCGCCCTGAGCACCGCCTCCCGGGCCCTCACGGTACTTATTTGGGGGATCGATTTTGACTTTGCTTTTGAAAGGATGTCAAATGATTGTTGGCACGCCAACCACCAGCATCTAGATACATTTTATGATTGCAATTTTAATGTAAAAGCAGACAAATCCTGGAAAATATAAAAAGCGAGTCAATTTATAGCTCTATTTTTTTTTTAATGTATTTCATTGTTTTCTTACAGAGAGGAAGGGAGGGGGATAGAGAGTCAGAAACATCGATGAGAGAGAAACATCGACCAGCTGCCTCCTGCACACCTCCTGCTGGGGATGTGCCCGCAACCCAGGTACATGCCCTTGACCGGAATCGAACCTGGGACCCTTCAGTCCGCAGGCCGACGCTCTATCCACTGAGCCAAACCGGTCTGGCTATAGTTCTACTTTAAATTAATTTTTTTACCTCTGTCTTTCAACAATGTTCCTGGGACTCAAAAAAACAAACAAACAAAAACCTACAAAAATAAACTTCCAATAAACTTCCAACCCAAGTTCCTGAGTATCTTCAAGCAATTCTTCCAGGGTAGAATCAGCTTTAGGGACTAAGTAAGGAATAATAATACGGCTCAGCCAGTGTGCTCAGTGGTTTGGTTCCTGGTCAGGGCACAGGCCTGGGTTGTGGGCTCCATCCCCAGTAGGGGGCGTGCAGGAGGAACCTGATCCATGGTTCTCTCTCACCATTGATGTTTCTATCTCTCTCCCCGCCTCTCCCTTTTTCTCTGAAATCAATAAATACATACATATATATCCACATATATCAAAGGCTAAGTGCCCGTCTGACTGTCCGGTACATGACGCACACTGACCACCAGGGAGCAGACGCCCAACGCAGGAGCTGCCAAGCTCCGGTGACTTGGGAGCGGCGGTTCTTGGGTGACGCGCCCCGGAACCAGGGAGGAGGGAGCCCGATCTCTTCTCATTAATCTCCTTTCAATGGGCATGCCTCTGTGCATCGGGCCACTAGTGTCTACGTAAAAATCCAACGCAGGAGCTGCCAAGCTCCGGTGACTTGGGAGCGGCGGTTCTTGGGTGACGCGCCCCGGAACCAGGGAGGAGGGAGCCCGATCTCTTCTCATTAATTTCCTTTCAATGGGCATGCCTCTGACCGGGCCACTAGTGTCTATGTAAAAAGAACCACAGAGAACCAAGATGGCGGCATAGGTTAAGGCCGGAGTTTGCCGCCTCGAACAACCATTTCAAAAGTGAAACTAAAAGACGGAAGGGACATCATCCAGACCCACAGGAACGCTGGCTGAGTGGAAGTCCTACAATTAGGAGGAAAGAGTAACGCATACGGACACTCAGAGGAGGCGCAGTGCTGAAGGCAACTTCTGAGGTGCGGAGTGCGCGGAGCGGGCGGCGGCGGAGGGTGCGGTTGGCATTTTCAATCGGGAGGGAGTCGCAGACTCTGAGCTCCAGATCCGGGCGAGTCTTTAGGGACCCAGACTCAAACGGGAGAAGCAGGACTGTCTGGCTTCGGTCGGAGCGAGGGCAGCTTTCTCTCCGAGGTTTGCAGCAGTTGCTGGGACTCAGAGAGGCAGAGCCCCTGGGGAT
>NW_006296417.1:464122-469559 GCF_000327345.1 Myotis davidii | reverse complement strand
TAGGTTTTGAAATTACCAACTAAAAAAAATCTATCTTCTTTAGGTCTTTGCGTTTAGCCTACAATCTTATTATCTATTATATATAAAAGCCTAAGTGACTGTCTGACCATCTGGTAGGTATGATGCTCACTGACCACCAGGGGGGCAGATGCTCAGCACAGGAGCTGCAGAGCTGTGGTGACTTGGCAGAGGCAGTTCTCGGGTGACGCGCCCCGGAACCAGGGAGGAGGGAGCCCGATCTCTTCTCATTAATCTCCTTTCAATGGGCATGCCTCTGTGCATCGGGCCACTAGTGTCTACGTAAAAATAACCACACATACCTGTGACGATTTGCTCAATGCACGTTAAAGGGACATCATGTTCACCGAGAAGGAGGTTTCTGTAACGGAATTTCTGAAATAAAAAGTGATGTTCACGTTAACTCTTCTCCCGCTAACCTCGCACTGGTAACATCAGCCTGAGCTCGCTTTTAGGGGCAAAGGCCTCAACACGAACAGCACACGGGCAGAACCCACCTGCAATGGCATCGGGTCGTCCGTAACGAAGGAAATTTTGAAGTTGCTGCAGACCAGCTTTCCCCACAGGTCGTACTGACTCGTGTCCGTGGCGATGCATTTCCTCACAAAACTGACTTCATTCACAACAATTTCTCCTTTAGGAAAAGAGAACCATCATGGTGCCGCTACCTCTCCGCTCTCACCTGTCGCCAGGCACCGTGTGACCTGGAGGGACTGTGCCCGGGTGACGACGGTCAGACCGTGAGCACCTGCACCCTCACAGCAGCCAGTGTCGGCGAGGCTGCGCTCCACCTGGGAGACCGACACGGAGGCCCGATGAGCGGGAGGCCTGACCCCGCCTGCACTCTGCCCCCCCAACTGAGAGGAAGACAACACCCCCTCCTTCCCCGTGTCATCCGACGGAATATCTGTATTCCATCAACATCTCCCAAACCGATGTCTTTGATTTATTTTTTTAAGAAACGAGAAAGAGTTCAGCTTTAACCTCAAAAGTAACACTGCGTGTGATCTATGTATTTTACGAATCCTCCATAAATCCAGGTCGAGTTCCCCTACGCACTCAGATGATCCCTTTGTTGGTGGTAAAGCTCTACAATATCATTTTAGAGTTAAAGGGGGAGATTAAAGGAAAGCAAGAAACCAAAATAAAAGGGAAAATGTGTTTCAAAAGAACAATTTTCCTTAACTTGTTTAAAGCCTGGTTACCATTAATCCTACACTTCAAGGTCTAGGACTCCACCAGACCCAGGGCCATTTCTTTTTTTCTTTTTTTTAAAATATATTTTATTGATTTTTTACAGAGAGGAAGGGAGAGAGATAGAGAGTTAGAAACATCGATGAGAGAGAGACATCGATCAGCTGCCTCCTGCACATCTTCCACTGGGGATGTGCCCGCAACCCAGGCACATGCCCTTGACCGGAATCGAACCTGGGACCCTTCAGTCCGCAGGCCGATGCTCTATCCACTGAGCCAAACCGGTTTCGGCCCCAGGGCCATTTCTAAGCAAGAATCAGTGCGGATCCACGCGGGCTGTTCCTGCGGACACAAACCTTTAACAGAAACAGAGCCCGTTTGCTGACAAGCCCCAAGCACCTGGCGCGCCACGAAGACCCCAGTTAAGTCCCCACATCCCCCTCCCCAAGGGACGCGCCACAGACAGCATCGGACGCTGGACAAAAGGCCGATTCATGTCCCCGGAGCGGCCGGACTGCGAGATTTCACCACGCTATTCAGCCCGGTGCACCACTTAAAGCTCAGGAATGGTGTGTTTATTTCTGGAATGTTCCCTGCAGTATTTTCAGACTGTGGCTGAGCACGGGCTGACACTGCGGACAGCGAAGCGCAGACGAGGGGGACTGCGGCACAGAGGGGCAGTGCGGAGGGCGGCGGGCGGAGCGTTAGCCAATCGAGGAGGTGAAGGAGCGGATCCCGTTGGAGCGGAGTTTACTGATGGAGCTTCGCCAACAGCTCTGAGCGGGAGCTGCTAGCACAGGACGAGGGTGGGAGGGAGGAAGTGAGGAGCCAAACGCGGGCCGAGCCCGGCTGCAGCCCAGGTGGGTGGCGAGCCCACACGCTCACGGGTCAGGTTAGGCAGAGCCGGAAGCTAAGATGCTGCAGTGGCCGCACTGCTCACGGCCCCACGTGCTCTGCTCTTGCTAAGCGACGTGTCCATGAGCCAAAGTACGACAGAACCAGCCCCCCGCCGCCTCTAAGAGCCGACGAGAAGCAGGTAGGAAACAACACAGGCATCCGGGAGAGGCTCTGCCTCAGGGATGCGCGGCCCAACTGGGGAAGCAGCTCACAGGCGGAGCCCAGAACGGGGCACGCGCGGCCGAGCACCACGAATACCAGAGATGCACTCGCAGCCACCCAACGAGGGCTGGTTTCACGTTCCAGACGGCCCCCGGCCGAGTGCTCCCCGATCTGATCACAGACGCCGCCGACAATCAGTGCGTTCGCTATCCACGGACTCCTGACTCATCGTGAAAATGCCGCTGGCCCCGCAGGGGGGAAGAGACAGAGCGGAACCGACACGCAGCCTGAGCATGGGCGAGCCGAGGGGCAGTGCGGAGGGCGGCGGGCGGAGCGTTAGCCAATCGAGGAGGTGAAGGAGCGGGTCCCGTTGGAGCGGAGTTTACTGATGGAGCTTCGCCTACAGCTCTGAGCGGGAGCTGCTAGCACAGGGACCAGGGTGGGAGGGAAGAAGTGAGAGCACAGGACGAGGGTGGGAGGGAGGAAGTGAGGAGCCAAACGCGGGCCGAGCCCGGCTGCAGCCCAGGTGGGTGGCGAGCCCACACGCTCACGGGTCAGGTTAGGCAGAGCCGGAAGCTAAGATGCTGCAGTGGCCGCACTGCTCACGGCCCCACGTGCTCTGCTCTTGCTAAGCGACGTGTCCATGAGCCAAAGTACGACAGAACCAGCCCCCCGCCGCCTCTAAGAGCCGACGAGAAGCAGGTAGGAAACAACACAGGCATCCGGGAGAGGCTCTGCCTCAGGGATGCGCGGCCCAACTGGGGAAGCAGCTCACAGGCGGAGCCCAGAACGGGGCACGCGCGGCCGAGCACCACGAATACCAGAGATGCACTCGCAGCCACCCAACGAGGGCTGGTTTCACGTTCCAGACGGCCCCCGGCCGAGTGCTCCCCGATCTGATCACAGACGCCGCCGCTGACAATCAGTGCGTTCGCTATCCACGGACTCCTGACTCATCGTGAAAATGCCGCTGGCCCCGCAGGGGGGAAGAGACAGAGCGGAACCGACACGCAGCCTGAGCATGGGCGAGCCTGGCGGGCACTCACGCAGAGCGGGAGCCCTTTCCGCACGGCCTCCCCGCCCCCAAACCCGCTCAGGTGACCTTCCTCTGCGCCCTGCAGGGGAGCGTTTCCCCGGCGAACTGAACCGCCCAGGGCAGGACCCCGTCTCCTCCAGCTTCTAGCTCCTCGGCCTGAAGCAAGGACCACGGGTCCGGCACCCGCAGAACAGTGAGCCTGCGGCCAGACGGGGCGCCTGGCCCGGCGCCAACTCCACGCCGTCTCCAGACGAGGCGGAGGGCTGTGTCCTGCACCTGCTGCTCCCAGCCCCACCCGGTTCCACCCACCCACGTCCCCCTGCAGACCAGGGTAGGCTTCGGCCGCCAAGGTGACTTAGGCACAGCCTCCGCCTCAAGCAGCTTCATGAACCAGGCCAGCTGAACGCTGCGAGCACACACCACCGTCTAAACTACATTATTTGTCAGGTTCTTTTTCTTCCCCCCCCGCCTCTCTCTCTACTTCGTAAAACAAGGCTTGTTTTAAATTCAGGTTTACGTTCCAACGGAGCACGCAGTCCCCGTACACAAACAATGATTTTGTGTCGTGATTTCCATCTGCCTATTGGGTTACGGGTTCACGCTCTGGCCGACGGGGGTAGGATATCCCTGAACCCCAGGCGCCGGGCCAACGCAGAGCATGAAGAACGGCCGGGAACAATGGCTCCTTGTCCCGGGTGCACGGGGAGCCACAGGTGACCGCCAGGCTCCCCGTGGCTTCTGACTAACAAAGGCCGGGTATGGCCGCTGCACCCCCTTCGCTCATCCCCTAGATTCACGGGAGGCTGCAGGGCAGAGGAGGGGCGGCGAGGTGCCAGTGGGGGTCGGAGAGGGGACTGACAGGCGAGGCAGGAAGCAGAGGCCACGACGGGGTGGGCAGACAGAAAGAAGCCGGGAAGCGTGTGGGAAGGACGGACGAGAAGGCAGGCGGCAGACACGCTAATTGAGGGCTGTCTGAGCGCATGCAGAACGCCGGGGCCAGAGCCCTGCAAAAAGGGAACACGGGTCGGGAGGCCCGGGCTCAGCTGTGACCCTAGGACGGGTAAACCCCGCACAGCGAGGAGATGAGCTCGCGGCTTCCCCGAGAACGGTGACTTTAGGCAGAAAGAGGAGTTTTCGGGTTAATTCTACAGAACAGACGGCCCGAGGAAAAGTCCTTCCAGCTCGGCGATGCTAACACGCCCATACGCACTTCTAGGTGTAGACGCGAAGCTTTACAAACCCGGCGCTGCGTCTGCAGCCAGGACCACGGTACGTGCAGGGTCAGATCCTCGCCCTGAAGGGGAGGGGAAGCCTGACAAGGGGCCTCGAAGTAACTTCTGTTCTAACCCCGTGAGTCTCACGGGGAGGACAGGTTGTCCCGGGGTGGGGGTGGGGGCAGTTCGGGGGACGCTGCAGACTCGTGGGTTATCTCAATGAGGCGGCGGCAGAGGGGCGGCCCCCGTGGGTGGAGGCCCGGGATGTGGATACACACCCTGCAGAGCACAGAGCACCCCCTCCCACAGGGTGACGGCCCAGAGTGTGGAGGGGCCTCTGCGGGAAGGCCCTGGCCTTTCTAGACGAAACGCCTGCATCTGCAGACACGGCTGACACCTCGGCGGGGCCGACCCAAGAAGCAACAATCGCCAAGTCAGGAATCCAAAGGTCACTGAGCTGCGTTGCTGGTTGACAGAGACCCAGGCACAATAAAAGCGGCTTTTCATGCTGTCACAGCGACGGCCAGACAGACAGGCAGGGCAAGGCGTCATCAGAGGCTGCTTGGGAAAAAGGGCGGGATCAGCCCTGGCTGGTGAGCTCAGTGGTTAGGGCGCCGGCCCGCGGACCGGTCAAGGGCAGTGCCTGGGTGGCAGGTTCCACCCCCGGCCCCTGTCGGTGTGCATGCAGGAGGCAACCAATCGATGTGTCTCTCTCACATCGATGTTTCTTCTTCTCCCTTCCACTCTCTTTTAAAACCAATGGAAAAATATCCTTGAGTGAGGATTAACAACAACAAAAACAAAATACGAAAGTTGAAGCAAAGTGAAAAAAAAGACAGGAAAGGATATAAATCTTCAGATTACAAAAACAGTCTAAACAACGTAAAAAGGAAGCAAAAGAGAATTAAATTAAAAT
>NW_006296417.1:463377-464088 GCF_000327345.1 Myotis davidii | reverse complement strand
CCCAGTGGGTGGGTGTGCAGGAGGCAGCTGATCGATGTTTCTCTCTCATCGATGTTTCTAACTCTCTGTCCCTCTCCCTTCCTCTCTGTAAAAAATCAATAAAAGTGTAATTAAAAAAAAAATCAAAGGAAAAAATACCCAGGGGTGAGGATTAACCAGAAAAAAAAAAAAGAAAGGAAAGGAAAAGAAAAAGAAAGAGGAAAAGAAAAAGGGGGGGGCATTTCAGGAGACACGGAAAAGCGGGGTGACACCCTGGGCCACTTTCTGCGAGGCCTCCCGTTCCCCAGGACGAACGAACCCCAGGAGAAGCACCCCTTTCGGCGGGTGATGCCCGGTTCCAAGCGAAACTTCTCTCCCGCGCCCCCCACCTCCGCACCCCCCACGGTGGTCAGATTCTTTATTCTTTTTAACACGATCAAGTTTAAAAAGTGAAAAGAGGAGGAGAGCGCCCCCAGGGGACCCCCTCCCCCCAGGACCTGCCGGGACCCCAGACGCTCACCCGGCAGCAGGACCGGCTCCAGCTTTTTGATCTTCGGCTCCGAGTCAAACGCATCCTCGGCCTGAAACGGGGCGCAGAACAGCGCCTTCAGCGCGACCCCCACGAGACAGACCCCAACCCGCGCCTTCTGCTTCCTGCGCGGTGGCCCTGCACCGTCCCGTCCGTCCCTCCGTCCATCTCCCCGCCCAAGTCCCCCTTCGATCCTTGCCCAC
>NW_006296417.1:460582-461803 GCF_000327345.1 Myotis davidii | reverse complement strand
CGGGGGTCTGGCCGGTCCCCTGGAATCTATGCTGACAGCGGAGTGGGCCGTGACCGGGACTCAGTGCCTCCTCTGTCGCGTCTGCCCCCTTCTCCTGGGACATGTCCCGTGGGTGCTGCTCAGTAGGCACCCAGCTCGCGCGATCGCTGTCGCGTGAAGTGGAGAGGAGCCCGGGTGGAGTGCTGGGGTCCAGCCCCAGCGGGTCCAGGGGTCCCCAAAGGTGTGGACGGAGTCGGCGAAGAAGGAATGACACGGAGACAGCGTTCAGTTGATCAGCAGCCTAGCCAGGATCTCCAGCCAAGTTCTGGTCTGGATCTCCAGAGAAGTTCTGGTTAGGATCTCCAGCCAGGTTCTGTGTCCATGTTCTCTTCCAAGTTCTGTAGCCAGGTTCTGTCCAGGATCTTTTGCCATGTTCTCTCCAGCGAAGTTCTTCTGTCTAGGTTCTGTGTAGGTTCTGTCTCCTAAGTTCTGTCTCCTGTTGCCTTGTTACATCTGTATTTATACCAGTTGATTCTAATCCTATCCATCTCTATTCCAAAGGTTAGGGTGTTTCTTATCTCCATTCCAGGGAGTAAAGATTATGTACTTAAGCATGATTGTTCGTAGTTAAAGTGATTAATTAACCGCCTGGCACTTAGTTAAGAGGTTTTATTCCTCCCGAACTTCAGGGGAAAATCCCTACCTGGGGAAACAACCTTTCTCGGAGAGGTGACCTTGGTTAAAACACATAGTGCCAAGAAGGTGACCAAACATATTAAGCACAGTGAGCCATATATGCCAGGTCCCTTGAAACAGCAAGGATGGACCGGCTCCCGGCAGTGGAGGGAAGGGTCACCCAGCATGAGAGAGAGGACAGGTGCAGCCTGGGACGGGGAACAGGTGCAGCCTGGAGGGCGGGGGCAGGTGCAGCCCGGAAGGGGGGACCCGTCTCCAAAGCACATCGCGGTCGGGCTGCATGTAGAGCCCCTCAGAGGCCCCACACCGGGGAAGATGGGGTTCAGGGTGCGGGGATACTGACTGATGACTGAGGCCCGCAACCCAGGCCCCCCCCATCTCGTTGGTTGACTTCCACCGCCTCATATTAAACGTTAACGTGGAAAACGATGTGAAACAAGTTGCCTCCTTGCTGTCCTTGCTCGTCGCACCCGTAACAATGTGAGTGGGCAGCCCAATGGCCGGCGCCCTCGCGGAGTGGGGGCTCCCACCGGCCATGGGACCGGT
>NW_006296417.1:456964-460502 GCF_000327345.1 Myotis davidii | reverse complement strand
GCTGACCCAACCAGGGCCTGAACTGGAGCAGCCTTTGGGGGAGGCGGGGGGGGCGGGTGGTGGCGGCATTTCGGCTAATCTGTGAGTTGAGACTAGAGACCCTTCTTAGGTTTTGGAGAATGAAACCCTAATGCGTCTCACCATTCACGTCGCCAGGCAGCCCCAGGGTGGCCACGTGAATCATCGTGACAAGCGTTGCTAATGGAAACATTCTAAAGTTTTACACTAAGATTCCAAAGGTTGCCTTTTTTGGTTTTTTTTTCCCCTGAAAATAACGTATTCTGGATTCAGAGCCCTACTGGTCCTTCTGGGGAACTTGTTTGCGTGACACACGACTCCATTTTGCACAGGAACCAACATTGTGTTTTAAAATGTTAAGTCCACTGGGTTATCTGTGTTCAAAGCACTATTGTGCACGGATATTCAAGGTTGGTTTTTTTTAATGAATAGTTCGTGATTTCTCTACACCAAATGGATTTTTTAAAAAAAGGAAAATATCAGATTTGCAGGTACCAGGTGGGGGGAGGGGGAAACGGGAGAAATGTGGGTACACGGTCCGAACCCCCAGGGTATAAGTGGAACGAGTAAGTCCTGGGGGCGTCACGTACAACATGACTGCAGTTGGCACGGTCGTGTGGTACATATATACATATAAAAGCTGTTAAAAGAGTAAATCCAAAGAGTTCTCATGACAAAGAAAAAAAATTATTTTGGCTTCTTCTCATTGTATCCATGTGATGACGGACGCGAACTAGACCGGTTGTGGTCATCATTTCACAAACTGAGTGAAATCGTAAGGCTGTAACACCTCAAACTTCTACGGTGACATACGTCAGTTACACCCCAGTAAAGCTGGTTGGCAACGGATTGTTATCCCCACACACTCTGCAATCAATATACGGGTGTTTCTTTATTTTTACTTATATATATTTTTTATTGATTTCAGAGAGGAAGGGAGAGGGAGAGAGAGAGAGAAACATCAATGAGGAGACAGAATCGTGGATCGGCTGCCTCCCCACTGGGGATCGAGCCCGCAACCCAGGCCTGTGCCCCGGCCGGGAATTGAACCGTGACCTCCTGGTTCCTAGGTCGTTGCTCAACCCACTGAGCCACGCCGGCCGGGCTGTTTTTTGTTTTTTTTATTTTAAATGGTTGCTCCGTGATGTGGGTTTTCCCATGTAGCTTTTCCTCAACTCGGTAACTGTCCTATGTGACCACGTGATTGAAAAGTGGGAAGATGCTGACCTAACTCTAAATCTCATGACCGTTTCAGATGTCTCGGTGTCTCTGTCCGCGTGGGCTGCCGCCACAAAAACTCCACGGGCCGGAGGGGAGGCTGCAGCCGCGGAGATGGGTTCCTCCCAGTTCTCGAGGGTAGAAGTTCAAGACCAAGGTAGGTCTCTGGTGTGAGCTCTTCATCTGGCTTCTAACACAGGGGCTGAGGGCGGGCGGGAGCAAGCTCCTGGGTCCTGGAGAGCACTCTGGTGTCTTCTTCTTTTTTAAATATGTTTTTATTGATTTTAAGAGCTTTTTGTTTAGTATATTTTTATTGATTTCAGAGAGGAAGGGAGAGGGAGAGAGAGAATCTATCATGGATCGGCTGCCTCCTGCATGCCCCGTACTGGGGATGGAGCCTGCAGCAACCCGGGCGTGTGCCCTTGACCGGGCATCGAACCGTGGCCTCCTGGTTCATAGGTCGATGCTCAACCACTGAGCCGCACCGGCCGGGCTCTGGTGTCTTATCAGGGCACTCGTCCTTTATGACCTCGTCTATCCTTAAGGACCTCCTCACAGCCGTGTCTCTGGTTACAGTCACATTGGGGTCAGGGTTCCGACTAGGAATTTGGGGAGGACACAGGGAATCCACAGCACTCCTCGCACCGCTGCTTTGAGAAGTGCCGTGCCTGAAATCTCCATCGCGCGTCCACGGGGCCCAGTATCTTTCACGCAAACGTTTTCATAACCTGATGACGTCTCGACGGCCAAGGGGGCGGTGGTCCTCTGCGGCTTTGATGTCAAAACCCGAGAAGCCTAGCGCATTAGCACTCCGTTTCGGCGGAAGTTTTCTCTGGCTGGGCCTCCGTTTTCATCCCCGGCGGGGCGGCGACGAGGCTCCCCACGCTGCTGGCATGCCCGGGTGTGTCTAGCCCGCCCTGCACGCCCGCAGCCCTCCTGGGGCGGCCGTGGAGACTCTTGGACCTTAACGACGGGAACCCCGACGCCTGGTCTGCCTTCACCCCCAGCAGGTTCCCCTTTTCCGCTGTCTCGGTCACGGCCAGGGACAGGCGAGGGGTCCAGGGGAGCCCCCTGGAAGCGCCATGAGCCTTCTCCTCGGTGTCGGTCGATGGGTCTTTCTGCTCCGCCCGCCTGGCGGCTTCTGACACCACGTAGGCGGGGATGTCGGTGCTGCGGGACCGCGTGATCTTCTGAACTTGGTATTTCCACTCGGCGGTCCACGCCTGGTCCAGGAGGGACCCGGCCTCCGCGCCCCACGGGTGAACCCCGCCGACCAGCTTCCTCCCGTGGGAATACACAAAGCTCGTGGACTCCAGGGTTCGACAGGCATGGAAGGCCTGGCCGGGGTCGTAGCGTGGCCTTTGCGTGTCTCCCGGGGGGCCGGACACAGCCCCTTCCACCCGTGCTGTTCCCGCCGTTGTAAGCTGCGCGTCTTGCGAATCTGATCTCTTCCCTGCAGGCGGGGCCGCTGTGAGGGTGACACTGGGGGACTCAGTTTCTTCCCTCTCCCTTTCCGAGTCCGCCCCCCTTTCGTCCCCGCCCGTGGGAACCCCAGTTTCTAGGCCCGATTTTGACTCCGATGGGTCCTGGATGTTGTCTAACGCGAGTCGACTGCCCCCGGGGGTGGCTGGGGCGCTCCGGCCGGGGGGGAGGCGGAGGCTGCCCTGCCTGCCCGGGGCCAGGTGCCTCTGGGGGTCCCTCTCTCCCTTCCCACGGAAGGAGCAGGCCTTCTTCTGGCCGAACCCCGAGCCCGGGGCACCTTCTGTTTTTTACCTCCCACAATTTTTTTAATATATTTTTATTGATTTCAGAGAGGAAGAGGGAGGGAGAGATGAGAGGGAATCATTGATTGGCTGCCTCCTGCATGCCCCACCCGGGATGCAGCCTGGGTATGTGCCCTGACTGGGAATCGAACCATTACCTCCTGGTTTATAGGTCAACACTCAACCACTCCAGCCCCGCCAGGGCCTCCAGGGCGCTGGCCGCCCGGCCCGACAGCTCTTCCAGCTGCGAGAGCCGCAGGTCCAGCGTCTGCAGCGCCGTCTTCATGAAGCTCTCCCGCTCATTCATCTCCTCCAGCCGCATGGACATGTTCTCCACCCTGGGGACAGCGGGGAGAGGGTGACTCAGCTGATGTCCTCAACCAAAGTCACCGGTGCTATAGCTACATGTTCCTACAGTCTTCATCTTAGAGAGAGACAGACAGAGAGAGAGAGAGAGAGAGAGAGAGAGAGAGACATCAATGATGAGAGAGAACCACTGATGGGCTGACTCCCGCTCACCCCCCACTGGATGGAGCCCG
>NW_006296417.1:454306-456899 GCF_000327345.1 Myotis davidii | reverse complement strand
GAATCCAACCAGCACCACCTGGCTCACAGGTTGACGCTCAACCACTGAGCCGCCCTGGCCAGGCGACATTGAAATATTTAAATTAGATTGAAAGCATCGCAAATAACACTTTCCACTGCATTCAAGTAATAGGTACAGCACTGTAGTCATTGGGGGGACTTTCAGAGCAACTTCCACGAGGATCCCTATGAGTGGCATCGCTTCACTGGTCTTTCAGAGACCCTTCTCTGTGACAACATACAAGGTCCAAGGCCAACTCCGCACGCCCAGAGTCCCCGCGTCTCTGAGGCCAGAGTGGGCGTCCCGGGCCCGGTCGGAACCGGACCATCCCCCGGTGTTCTACATCAAGCTCTGAGCCCAGGCCTGTCCTGGCATCTTATTCCAGGCCGGCGATCGCGCCCCTGGGAGCTGTGCGGTCAGCCGGTTGTTAAAACTCCTGTCCTGTGCCGTCGGCTCTTCACGTGCCGCCATCCCCCTCAGAACGGCGCCGAACCCAGCCCCGAGTTTCCACCCAGCTCTTTAAACTCCGCCGACTTCTTCATCGGGGCTGCCTTTCAAGTTAATTGTAGGGGAGGCCGCCCGGGGCAGAGCCCGACTGGGCTTACCTACGTGCGGGAGGTTGCACAAGGAGCACGGCTGAAGTCCTCCATCTCCTGGCTTTCTCATCCTTTGTTTGTTTGTTTTTTAATGATTACCTTTCCTTTTTTTTTTTAAATTGATTTCAGAGAGGAAGGGACAGGGAGACAGAAGCATCCGTGATGAGAGAGAATATTCTACCGGCTGCCTCTTGCTCGCCCCCTACGGGGATCCTGCCCGCGACCCAGGCATGTGCCCTGACCGGGAATCGAACTGAGACCTCCCGGTTCCTGGATGGATGCTCCACCACTGAGCCACGCCGGCCGGGCTCCCTCTGTCTTGTTCGTGCACCAAGCCGGCGTCGAGGGAAGCTGGGTCTGCCTGTGGGAAAGGGAGGTCCCTGCGCCCTGAGCAGGTGTGTCGAGTTCTGGGGTGTGTCTTCGGCAAGAAGGGCACCACACCCTCCACGCCCAACAGGAATGACTAACGAAGCCGGTATTTTTTTTTTATCTCTATCTACCCGATGCCTGTATCTCTCTCTGGATTGGCTGTCAAAGCCGGGTAGGGAACGAGAGTGTCCTTCAGGAGGCACCTTGAGACTCCAGGACGTAACCCATCCCCCATCAGCAAGCGACTCCGGTTCACTTACAAGATGGAGACACCCATCCCCATGGGGCCTTCCCCGACATCCCCTCCATCCTGCCTGTGTGCCTGTCTAGCACCTGCTCTGCATCGAGGCATCACCCACCTCCTTTCCTTTCCTTTCTTTCTTTCTTTTTTATATATTTTTATTGGTTTCAGAGAGGAAGAGAGAGGGAGAGAGGGACCTGGAAAACACCCATGAGGAGAGAGAATCATGGATCGGCTGCCTCCTGCACGCCCCACACTGCGGATGGAGCCCACAACCCGGACCTGTGCCCTGACCGGGAATCGAACCGTGACCTCCTGGTTCCTAGGTCGATGCTCAACCACTGAGCCACACCGGCCAGGCATCACTGCCTCCTTTCTGTGAGGCGGGTGCAGATCTCTCTTTCAGGGCCTCTTCCGGTTCCTGCCTCACGTCTGTCCTTGTCTGTCCTGTAAGGGCCTCTGTTCCCAGCACCTTCTCTTCCCGAGGCCACGCGTTGCTGACGACCTATCCAGCCTCAAGGAAACCCGAGACCTTAACCCAGATCCACAAACCTGGCACAAACCCACGGAACCCAGCCCGGCCGGCGTGGCTCAGTGGTTGAGCCTCGACCCATGAACCAGGAGGTCACAGTTCCATTCCCCATCAGGGCACAGGCCCGCATTGCGGGCTCGATCCCCAGGGTGGGGCGTGCAGGAGGCAGCCGATCCATGATTCTCTCTCATCTCTGATGCTTCTCTCTCTCTCTCTCCCTCTCCCTTCCTCTCTGAAATCAATAAAAATATATATTTTAAATGCATATACATATCAAGTTAAAGGTTTGATTTCAGAGCCATCCCTGGTGCCAAAAACGAGGTGCAAATAATTCACGCGATCTCCCCTGCTCCTCCCCGGCCTGGCTGAGCTTCTCGGGAGCCTCCTGCTCCCTGTCCCCGGCATTCACCTGTGACTCAGCCCGGGAAGGGAACAATGGGGCGGGCGGGAACGCGCTCCCATCGCTGGGTTCCCAGGCAGGGAAACAGGAAGGGGCCTGTCTCCTGCCGGGCACACGTGCATCCCCACTGCGCGCGCACGGAGCCCCTGGAGGGAAAATGCAATTCGGTAGCGACCTGATGGTCACATTCCTGGAGCCTGGGTCCAAGAATGGCAAAAATCCCAGCAATGCAGGGGGAGGGGCCGGGGGAGAGGCGGCAGCGGCTGAGGACAGAACAACATTTCCATTGTCCGTGACTGGCTGTGACTCAATCCGAGCCCATGTCTAACCAAGAGTGGAAATTTCCCATCACCGACCCGGGGGCACCTCATCTGTCCACGAAGGAACACTGCGTAGATCTTGGGAGCTCAGGACTCGCATTTCCAACCACGAGGCAGCGTTTCCAAGTCTCATCA
>NW_006296417.1:446446-453799 GCF_000327345.1 Myotis davidii | reverse complement strand
CCGGGGAGGAGCCCGCCACCGAGGTCCGTGTCCTTAACCGGAATCGAACCCAGGACCCTTTGGTCCACAGGCCGATGCACCATCCACTGAGCCACACCGGCCAGGGCTGGGAGCGCATAGCAAACGAACTTGGGCGGCCCCCTCGGAACGGGGCGAGGGGCCCCGCCAACCCGGGCCCTGAGCGGGCGGTGGCGCCCCCAGGCCCACCTGTCGCAGGTGACGCGGATGCGCTCGTCGCTGGACGACTGCTGCTCGTCCTCCTTCTCCTGGAAGTGCTCCTGCACGCACTGCGCCTCGAACTCGTGCAGCCGCTTCAGCTCCTCCTCGCTGAGGAACAGCTCTGCGGGGGCAGGCGTGGTTTGTTTCAATATGTTCGTATTGATTTCAGAGAGAGAGAGAAACATCCATGAGCAGAGAGAATCACGGATCGGCCGCCTCCTGCACACCCCCCACTGGGGATGGAGCCCGCCACCCGGGCCTGTGCCCTGACTGGGGCTCGAACCCTGACCTCCTGGCTCCTAGGTTGATGCTCAGCCACGGAGCCCCGCCGGCCGCGGGGGGTGTACGTGGGCCGTTAGGAAGGCGGGGCACCTACTCAGTCCGCGGTCCTGCTCCTCCTGGTCCGCTTCTCGCTTCTTCCTGCAGCGGCCGCTGAGCCGCGTGGCGATGATGTAGACGTGGCTCAGAACGATCATGGGCGGGGGCAGGACCGGCCGGTCGTGGAAGGTCATGATGAGCTGGTACCGCTGGAACTTCCACACCTGGTTGGAGATGGACTTCACCTCGAAGAAGGTGTTGCTTTAAAACAGAACACGCTTCCCGTTAGTCGTGGGCTAGGATTGCCTCTGTGATTTTTCCAGAGCGATTGGAGTTACCATGAAATGACAAGACTCGGTGAGCTGGCCCCGGCCGGCGTGGCTCAGTGGATAGAGCGTCGGCCTGCGGACCCAAGGGTCCCGGGTTCGATTCCGGTCAAGGGCACGGACCTCGGTGGCAGGCTCCTCCCCGGCCCGGGCCCTGGTCAGGGCTCGTGCGGGAGGCGACCCATCGATAAGTCTCTCCTACATCAATGTTTCTCTCTGTCTTTCCCTCTCTCTTCCTCTCTCTCTAAAAATCAATGGGAAAATAATATCCCCAGGTGAGGATTAAAAACAAAAACAAAAAAATCCCACCCTTTCCCAAGCCCTAGTGAAATTCCGTGCGAGTGCGCGGCAGCAGGGAGAGTTCTGGGACGAAACGGGAAACCTGCAGAGGGCTAAGGACCGCGCACACGCTCGTCCGCGGGACACGCACTTGAACACGGCGATGAGCAGGTTGACCAGCAGGATGTTGGCCACCAGCAGGTAGCAGGCCATGATGGCCGGGGTCAGCCAGGCGCCCGGGATGCAGGGCGGGAGGCGCCGGCCCTCCTCATCGTACTGGTTGTCGCCGCAAGGAGCTGCAATGGGAGCCGGTCGGTCAGTCTGCGCTCGCTCTGACGCAGCGTGAAAAGAATAACTCACAGGGGCTATGACGGGACCCATGTCCTCTTTAATACGATTTCTTCTGCTGTGAACAATAGCAGCTCCTATCGAGGAGGTAAGGGCCCGGCCGGCGTGGCTCAGAGGGTGAGCAGGAAGAAGGCCCCCCGCCCCTGGCAGAGTCATAAATTCTGTGTAAACTTACGATTAATTTCCATGGCGTAGACTACACAGCGATTGAGGAGAGAAAACAAGATGGCAGTTGAGAGAAAAGTAACAGGATCGACAACACAAGACATGCAAAGTCTTCATGCTCGGGGGTTACAGGTTCACGCTTGGAGACGGTGGTCTATTTAGAAGAATTGTCCGCACTAATAATTCTAGGGAATGTATGTTTATACACACACACACACATATGTATATATATGTATGTGTACGTGTGTGTATTTCATGCATATTTACTGTATCACGTGTCGTAAGCAGCAGCCCAAGCTCAGTTAAAAATTCTGCGAGGAAGCCAGGAGGCTGCTGGCGGATGATCCTCTTAGCGTGCAGGTTGGCCCACCAGGCACCCACAGTACCCCAACCCAAACACCTCGTCGGCACGAGTAAACACAAAGTAAGTACATAGTCATCAGGTCAAGAAGCAAAAACCTAGCCCGGCCGGTGTGGCTCAGTGGTTGAGCGTCAACCCATGAACCAGGAGGTCAGGGTTCGATTCCCGGTCAGGGCACAGGCCCAGGTTGCGGGCTCCATCCCCAGTGTGGGGTGTGCAGGAGGCAGCCATGATTCTCTCATCGTTGATGTTTCTCTCTCTCTCTCTCTCCCTCTCCCTTCCTCTCTCTGAAAACAGTGTAGCTTCCAGTTTACCTCTACCTTCTCCCAGGACCCAAATTTAATTTTTTAAACACCAATAACAACATTACAACTTAGGCCTGGGTCCAGGAACTTTTAGCATTTATGTTTACTGTTCTATTGTATGTTTACCTAGCTAGTATTCTTTGGAACCAAATTAGATTTTTTTGTTCTGCCTTACCAGTAATGGGCTTTGAGATAGTTGTGACAATAACACGTTCTGAATCATGTGATAAAAGCTAGACAGAGCCCTGGCCAGTATGGCTCACTGTGTAGAGCATCGGCCTATGGACTGGAGGGTCCCGGGTTCGATTCCGGTCAAGGGCACATGCAGGAGGCAGCCAATCGATGTGTCTCTCTCACACCAATGTCTCCCTCTCCCTCCCTCTCTCTCTCTGTCTCTCTTCCCCCCCACCCCCCAGCTCCTTCCACTCTCTAAAAATCAATGGGAAAATATCCTCGGGTGAGGATTAACAACATCAACAAAATCTCCATTTGGCCACCGGCACTCACTCCATAAAAGTCATGTGACGTCCGTGGCAGGACAGAGAACACCTCTACCCCACAGGGCGCACATGCTCTCCCCTCCGTGCACGGGGCCCTGTCAGCTGCCTGGGAGCAGGGAAGCACGCCTTACTATGAATTCTAGTCTTACGGTCGGTCTGGTCCGCAAACACCTCCCCGTAGATCATCCAGTACGGCATGTAGAAGATGTTCCGGGCCAGCCGCCAGGAGGGCTCCTCGTCCGGGTGCAGGATGGCCTGGCGGGCCACGCCGAAGCTCATCAGCACAACCAGCATGATGACCACGAAGTACAGCATGTCAATCATCTGTCCGTCCAAGGGAATGGGTCTCTGATGGTCTCAAGTTCACACGGTCCCTGATATTGCTCAACCCAAAGACTTCGTCAGTGCTCCACAGAACAAAGAAAGCCTCTTCGCCCGGCCAGCGTGGCTCAGTGGTTTAGCATTGACCCATGAACCAGGAGGTCAGGGTTCGATTCCCAGTCAGGGCACAGGCCCGGGTTGTGGGTTCCATCCCCAGTAGAGGGCGTGCGGGAGGCAGCCGCTCAATGATTCTTTCTCATCATTGGTGTTTCTATCTCTCTCTCCCTCCCCTTCCTTTCTGAAATCAATAACAATAATTTTTTTTTTTTTAAAAAAAGGAGAGCGCTAGTCAGTTTGGCTCAGTGGATAGAGCATAGGCCCATGGACTGAAGGGTCCCAGGTTCGATTCTGGTCAAGAGCATGTACCTCGGTTGCAGGCTCAGTCCCCGGCCCTGGACGGGGCATGTGCAGGAGGCAACCAATGGATGTGTTTCTCTCAAGTCCATGTATCTCTCTGTCTCTCCCCCTCCCTTCCACTCTCTAAAAACCCATGGGAGAAGGAGGAAGCGGAAGGAGGAAGAAGAAGAAGAAAAAGGAGGAGGTGGAGGAGAAGAAGGAGAAAGAAGAGAAAGCCAACTACAAAGGAAAGACCAAATGAAATGAAACGAAGCCAGGCGCAAGGCCCGGCCCCGTGTGCTAACCGCAGCCGCGGCGCCTGCAGGGACCCCGGGCCTCGGTGCTCACCATCTTCCCGATCATCATCACGTAGGGCCCCAGGTACTTGTTGACCCCGAAGATGTCGAGGACGCGGATGTACCAGAAGATGATGTCCACGCAGTAGATGACCCGGCCGTAGCCCATGTACGGCTGCCTCTGCAGGCGCAGGACGGCCCCGACCAGGAACACGGCAATGGCCACGAGGTCCGTGATATTCCAGTACTCCTGGAGCCACACCTTCACCTTCTGGCTGAGTTTGCCGGGTTCCGACATGAGGATCTGAAAACGAGCGCCCCGGAGCCATGAGTGGGGAGTGCCGTCTGGGAGGCCGCGTCTTCTATGAACCTGAGGCCCACGGGAGCGCTGGGACATCCCAGGGGACACGCTCCCTTTCCCGCTCAGGGCCTCCAACACCCGTCCTCTCAGGCGGGCAGAGGGCTCCAGAAGCAGCCGGCCAGCGCGGCTCCGTGGTTGAGCATCGACCTAGGAACCAGGAGGTCAGGGTGCAATTCCCGGTCAGGCACATGCCCGGGGTTGTGGGCTCGATCCCCAGTGTGGGGTGTGCAGGAGGCAGCCGATCCATGGTTCTCTCATCATGGATGTCTCTCTCTCTCTCTCTCCCTCCCTCTCCCTTCTTCTCTGAAGTCAATAAAAATATATTAAAAAAATAAAAAGATCTCTAGGAAGGGAAATTCCACGGAGTCCTCTGCTGTTCCTCGATCCGTGTTTCGCAAGCTCCCAGGAAATGCCTTGGGAATGAAGCCCTCCGCTGCAGTGAGGGCAGCTGCCCCTTGATGTCGTCCTCCTTCCCTGGACGGGCGCCTGTGAGCGGACGTTCCAGGAGGGAAATCTGGAGCGGGGATGGGCCGCGTGGTCCCAGGGAAGCGCAGGCCACCCCGTGGGGAGGGCAGAGCCGGGGGCGGGGATGTCCAGCTGCCAGGACTCCTCTTTGCAACTTAGATGGGGGAAGGCAGGGGCGAGTGAAGCTTGATTTCCTCCAACACGAGCTCTTAGCCTTTGAAAAATTGCCGATTAAAAAGATCACTACTTCAGCCCGGCCAGCATGGCTCAGTGGTTGAGCGTCCACCTATGAACCAGGAGGTCACAGGTGGATTCCCCGTCAGGACACATGCCTGGGTTGTGGGCTCTGTCCCTATGAGGGCACAGGCCTGGGTTGTGGGCTCCATCCCTCTGGTGGGGCATGCAGGAGGCAGGCAATCCATGATTCTCATCATCGATGTTCCTCTCTCTCTCCCTCTCCCTTCCTCTCTGAAGTCAATATAAATATATATATATATTAGGAGGAAGAAAGAGAAAGCAAGGAAAGAAGGAAGGAAGGAAGGAAGGAAGGAAGGAAGGAAGGAAGGAAGGAAGGAAGGGAGGGAGGAAACTGGTTTAAAAAAGTAAAGAAATTGCATGTGAGCTGCCCTGGGTGGACGTGGGCTGGGCGGCCACTATATATGTATGTATGTATGTATGTATATGTATGTATTTATTAAGAGAAAGAAAGAGAAAGGAAGGAAAGAAGGAAGGAAGAAAACTGGTTTAAAAAAATAAAGAAATTGCGTGTGAGCTGCCATGGGTGGACATGGGCCTGGCGGCCATGGGAGCACTTGCCTCGCGGACCTTCTCCAGGGCCAGGGTCACGATGTAGGCGATGACGACCCACTCCTGCAGGCAGGGCCAGCGCTCCATGCGCACCAGGATGATGTAGTTGAACAGCAGCAGGTAGCCCAGGTACGAGATCTGAGAGACGGGAGGCCCGTGAGCCGCAGCCAGGCCAGGGGGAGCCCGCTCCTGAAGGACCCCTGTTCTCACACGGGGGTCGGGCCGGGCCCTGCCCGGGCATTAGGGGTGAGTTCATGCAATGGTTGACCAAACAGAGCAGGCTAATTTTTTTTTAAATGTCTTATTGATTTCAGAGAGAAACATCCATGAGGAGAGAGAATCATGGATCAGCTGCCTCCTGCACACCCCCCACTGGGGATGGAGCCCACAACCCGGGCCTGTGTCCTGATCGGGAATCGAACCCTGACCTCCTGGTTCATATGTCGCCGCTCAACCACTGAGCCACACAGGCCAGACTCTTTTTTAAAAATTAAGGGTTTTTTTTGAGGTCACATGAGTTGATAACATGATGTGAATTTCAGGCGCATGTTCTATCCTGTTCTCGCCACCCGACACCTAGTCTCCTCCCGGCCTTGACATTGTCCTGGATTCTCGGACATCTCGCTGTTCCCAACAGGCCAGGGGGCAGACCTGCGGGCGGGGGTGGGGGGGCGCACCGTGTAAAACCAGAACTTGACGATGGGCGCGTTGTAGAACTCGCAGATCTTGGTCCCGACGGGGAGCCTCCTCAGCTTGCTGTGCTCGCTCTCCTCGTCCCCCTTTCTGGAGCCCGCGAATCATCCTCAAAGCGGCCCCAGGGGCTGCCGTTTCCAAATTCGTGGGAGGGGAATGGGGATGACGGTGCAAATGCGAGCAAACCGGCCTCGTGCGGCCCGGGCGACACTGACCACGCTCTCGTCCTCCTTTTCTTTGCCGTCTTCATTCTCCTTGGACGTTTGGTAAGAGAAGTCGTCGTAGGCGCGGAATTCCAGGAGCAAGATGGTGGGCGGCAGGAGGATGCCCATTATAACCTGCGGGCGGGGAGAGACGGGGAGGTCTACGCGATGGCGCGGGGGCGGTGCCCACCGAGCGTTAGGCAGGTGAGTGGACAGGGCCCCAGCCTGCCACACGCTGGCAAGACAGTTGGATGGAAAGAAGGAAAGACACCCCCACTCCCCCACCCCCTCCCTCGCCCTGTGGGAAGCCAGGGCTTGAGCAGAAAGGGGAGGTGGTGTCTGAGATGGGAGTCGGCCATCCTCCCAGGCCGTGGCACCTGAATAAACCTCTTTCCTTCAGCCCGGCCGGCTGGTGTGGCTCAGGGGTGGAGCATCGACCTGTGAACCCGGAGGTCCGGGTTCGATTCTCGGTCAGGGCACAGGCCCAGGTTGCGGGCTCCATCCCCAGTGTGGGGCGTGCAGGAGGCAGCCGATCCGGGATTCTCTCTCATCATGGATGTTTCTCTCTCCCTCTCTCTCTCCCTTCCTCTCTGACATCAATTCTAAAGTTTTTTCTTTTTAATATTTTTTTAAAATCCACAGTGAGCGCTTCGCTCCGCCCGGCAGAGAGCTCAGGTCCACACGCGTCCCCCCCCCCACCACCACATCCCACGCGCCTTCAGGCCGGGGTTCTTGCGCATGCGCAGCCGGCCCATCCACATGTCGGTGAGCAGCATCTGGCTGCAGGTGTGCGCGATGAAGTCCCGGTGCTTGGCCGCCACGGCCAGCTGGAGGCAGGTCGAGTTGCTCCAGTTCTTCAGCTCGTAGGTGAGCAGCTTCATGGCCACCTGCTCGTCGTGCCGGTAGGACTGGTCCAGCAGCTCCACGGCCAGCTGCCCGAAGTCCCTGGACGGGAAGGCAGGAAATCGGGCGCCGGGGGCGTGGGTCAGG
>NW_006296417.1:445474-445948 GCF_000327345.1 Myotis davidii | reverse complement strand
CTACAGACTGAAAGGTCCTGGGTTTGATTCCGGTCAACAGCAAATGTCTGGGTTGTGGACTCAGTCCCCAGTAAGAGGCATGCAGGAGGCAGCCAGTCAATGATTTTCTCTCATCATTAATGTTTCTATCTCTCTCTCCTCAATAAAATATATTTTTTTAAAAAATATTTTAAAATAATAATAATAAAGTAAACTAAAAATGAATGGGCAAGTATCCTCGGGTGAGGAGTAACCATAAAAAGGAAAAATGATTTTAAAAAAAGGGAGGTTGCTAACGGGGGGCCACTCCTCCCCTCCCACCCCACCCCCCACGTAAAGAGACAAGGACTGAGGACAGCAGCCCCTCCCGGCTCTGGCCCCGCCCCCGGCCCGCGGGGCACGCACTTGGAGTTGCTGTCCAGGTCCTGGGAGATGTCGTCCACCAGCTCGCTCTCGGAGGACTCGTGGGCCATGGCCTTGTAGAGCTGGGAGGCC
>NW_006296417.1:444773-445308 GCF_000327345.1 Myotis davidii | reverse complement strand
CTTTTTTATTTCCTAAATCTGTCAACTCTACCAATAATAGTATCAACAATAACAATAGCGACAATGCCTGCTAATCTTAGAAAGGCAATATAGCTTGTTGATTAAGAATGTGAACTCTAGCCCCAGCCACTGTGGCTCAGGGTTGAGTGTTGACCTGTGAACCAGGAGGTCACGGTTTGATTTCCCCGTCAGGGCACAGGCCCGGGTTGCAGGCTCCATCCCCAGTGAGGGGCGGGCAGGAGGCAGCCCATCCATGACTCTCTCGCATCATTGATATTTCTCTCTCTCTCTCTCCCTCTCCCTTCCTCTCGGAAATCAGTAAATTTAAACAAAAATAGAAAGAAAACAAACTCGTTCAATTTTATGTTAAACAACACAAAACGAAGGTGGCACACGCATTTGACCGAACTGTCGCGAACGGTTGAACACAAACCGACTTACTTCCATTCCCAGGAGTTTAAGAGCTTTCGGCTGCATCACGAAAGGGGAGAGAGAGAGAGAGAGAGAGAGAGAGAGAGGGAGAGAGGGAGAGAGA
>NW_006296417.1:443431-444700 GCF_000327345.1 Myotis davidii | reverse complement strand
AGCGTGGCTCCGTGGACGAGTGTCGACCTGTGAGCCAGGAGGTCACGGCTCCATTCCCGGTCAGGCACACGCCCGGGTTGTGGGCTCCATCCCCAGTTGGCAATAAAGACACATTTTTTTAAATAAAAAAGAAGAAAAAGGGCCGGTGTGCTGGGGGCAGGGGACGAGCGTGGCTGGAACAGGCCGTGGTTGGAACAGGCCACGAGGAACCCCAGGCGGCCAGGGCCCCGGACGCATCGCGCGGCTCACTCCGTCCTACCCGCTTGGGCCCGAACAGGTTGTTGTACAGGGTCCGGAAGCTCTTGCGGGTGTAGTGGCAGCGGTAGGCGCCCCCCATGAGGTACTCCAGCACCAGGCCGATGTCGATGAGGCTGATGTGGTAGTCGGGCGGCAGGTTGCCCTGCGAGGGGAGAGGCTGCGTCTCAGGCCCCATGCGAAGCGTGGACCTCGTCACCCCCTGGGGCCCGAACGGTCGCTCCCGGCCACGGAGTGGGTGCCGTGGAGCTGAGGGCCTTAACCAACGCACAGGCCCGGCCAGTAGAGAGAGAGAGAGAAATCAGCGCCATCAGGGGACTAATGCCCTTCGTACGTTCGTCGTCGGGCAGAGGCCGCCCGGCCGGCGTGGCTCCGTGGACGAGTGTCGACCTGTGAGCCAGGAGGTCACGGCCCTGCAAGGGGAGAGGCTGCATCTCAGGCCCCGCAAGAAGCGTGGACCTCGTCACCCCCTGGGGCCCGGGCGGTCGCTCCCGTCCACCGTGTGGGTGCCGTGGAGCTGAGGGCCTTAAACAACGCACAGGCCTGGCCGGCGGGGCTCTGGCACACGCCCGGGTTGTGGGCTCCATCCCCAGTTGGCAATAAAGACACATTTTTTTAAATAAAAAAGAAGAAAAAGGGCCGGTGTGCTGGGGGCAGGGGACGAGCGTGGCTGGAACAGGCCGTGGTTGGAACAGGCCACGAGGAACCCCAGGCGGCCAGGGCCCCGGACGCATCGCGCGGCTCACTCCGTCCTACCCGCTTGGGCCCGAACAGGTTGTTGTACAGGGTCCGGAAGCTCTTGCGGGTGTAGTGGCAGCGGTAGGCGCCCCCCATGAGGTACTCCAGCACCAGGCCGATGTCGATGAGGCTGATGTGGTAGTCGGGCGGCAGGTTGCCCTGCGAGGGGAGAGGCTGCGTCTCAGGCCCCATGCGAAGCGTGGACCTCGTCACCCCCTGGGGCCCGAACGGTCGCTCCCGGCCACGGAGTGGGTGCCGTGGAGCTGAGGGCCTTAA
>NW_006296417.1:440944-442931 GCF_000327345.1 Myotis davidii | reverse complement strand
GGGTTGGCTCAGGGGATAGAGCCTCGGCCTGCAGACCACAGGGTCCCCGGTTTGATTCCGGTCAGGGGCACGGACCTCGGCTGCAGGCTCCTCCCCAGGCCCGGGGCCCTGATCGGGGTGCCTGCAGGAGGCAACCCATCCATGTTTCTCTGTCTTTCCTTCTCTCTTCCACTCTCTCTAAAAACCAATGGAAAAACACCCTCGGGCGAGAATTAACGAAAACAAACAAACGAACAAACAGTCACGTAACTACGCCCACGGCGCGGACCGTGGAAGGGCAGACGCACCTTCTTGACGTCCCTGACCAGCAGGTGGAGCGTGTTGGGCGGGGATTCGAGGGAGTGGAAGGGAGGGAGGGGGAGAGATGGGGAAGAGACAGCGACGTGAGGGAGACACGTCAGCCGGTTGCCTCCTGCACGCTCCCCATCCAGGGCCCTCTGGGCCTGTGGTGGCGGGGGAGGAATAGGGGGGCGCAGAAGGAGGGAATGGGGGCTGGGGCCCCCCTGGAGCACACACCGTGTTGTAGAGCTCCTCCAGCCGCGGGATGGTGAGGAAGTGCTGCATGTTGACCCCGTTCTCGATCAGCAGCTTCACGAAGTCCACGCGGTCCAGGACCAGGGCGTCCAGCATGGCCTGCTCCAGCGCGTTCACCTGCGGGAGGTCTGCCGTGGGCGCCCGCCGCCCCTGCCCATGCTCCCCGGGCTGCGTCTCCGTGTCAGTCCCACCACCCGGTGTAACAAGCGGAGACGGAGGCCTGATGCTCTCCCTGTGTTTTCTGGGTAATGGTTTCCCATGGATTGTGTTGGTGCTGGGAGTCCTCACCCGAGGGTGTTTCCCCCATTGGATTCGAGGGAGTGGAAGGGAGGGAGGGGGAGAGATGGGGAAGAGACAGCGACGTGAGGGAGACACGTCAGCCGGTTGCCTCCTGCACGCTCCCCATCCAGGGCCCGGGATCGAGCCTGCAACCCAGGCACGTGCCCTTGACCGGGAATCGACCCCGATACCTTCCAATGGACAGGCTGGTGCTCTGACTACTGAGCCACACTGGCTGGGGCTCCATTGATTTGTAGAGAAAGCAGGAGAGGAGGAGGGAGGGAGAGAGAGAGGCACATTGATGCGAGAGAGACACATCCACTGGCTGCCTCTCCCATGTGCCCCAACCAGGGCCCGGGATGGAGCCTGCAACCCAGGCACGTGCCCTTGACCGGGAATCGACCCCGAACCCCGCCAGTGGCCAGGCCGGTGCCCTGACCAACGAGCCACCCTGGCAAAGGCGACTTCCTCCCTTTTAAAGACATGTGGGAGATGATTCAGGATCGCGGGCCAGAGGCCATCATCTCCCCGGTGCACAGTCTTGTTTTTCATTAAAATTGTGTATAAGCCTCTGCTTTTCACAGAAACACGAGAAGGAAAACCCACAGAAGTTGCCGCGTTCTCTTCAAAACAACTCGGGGAGCGGGACTTGGACCTCCGCCGCCCCCGCCCCCGCCCCCCATTTACAGTGCTTTCTGAAGTGATGTGCTGTGCTGTGTTTGTCACAAACATCACATTGTTTATCACTGCGTCTCTGTCGTTCATGGGCGATGGGCCTGGCCGGGTGGCTCAGGTGGTGGGAGGGTCGCCCCGTACACAGAAGGGTGGCAGGTTCCATTCCCGGTCAGGGCACAGGCCTAGGTTGTGGGTTCGATCCCCATTCAGGGTGCATGCGGGAAGCAATTGGTCAGTTTGCGTCTCTGTCGTTCATGGGCGATGGGCCTGGCTGGGTGGCTCGAGGGTCGCCCTGTACACAAAAGGGTGGCATCTCTCTCTCTCTCTCTCTCTCTGCCCCCCCCCAAATCAGTAAGCATATCCTTGCTCAGCTGGTGTGACTGGGCACAGGCCTAGGTTGTGGGTTCGATCCCCATTGGGGTGCATGCGGGAAGCAACTGGTCAGTTTCTCTCCTCTTCCCCCCGCCCGCCCCCATCAGTAAGCATATCCTTGCTCAAC
>NW_006296417.1:438238-440208 GCF_000327345.1 Myotis davidii | reverse complement strand
CCGGACATGTGCTCTGACGGGGAATCGAACCCTGACCTCCTGGTTCCTAGGTCAACGCTCCACCACTGAGCCACACCGGCCGGGCTCTTTTTCCTTTTCTTTGGAAGCGTGAGCACCCCTCTTCACGGGCCACGCTGAGATATCGGGGGGAGGGGGCGCCCGGCCCAGCAGGAGGCAGCCGATCCATGACTCCCTCTCATCATGGATGTTCCTATCTCTCTCTCCCTCTCCCTTCCTCTCTGAAATCAATGAAAATATATTTTAGGAAAAGACACATCGAATGGTCATTTCTCCAAGAGCCCTGGCCGGGGTCTGAGGCCGGGGCTGGTAGCTCCTCCTTCCCCCTGGTTCGTTGAGGTTAAAGAGCCACACCTCCTCCTAATCCTAGCGGATCTCGGGGTGGGTCACCCCCAAGGACCGTGTGACTGGGGGAGCACCTACTGTGCGCCGTCTGGACAAGGTCGGGATCGGGGCGGGGGGCGGGGTGACTTGGGAGACGGTCTCACCGGCCAGTGGGGCCCAAAGACGAAGATTTGGCTCCGCGCTATGTCCACGCGGTTCCAGGCCAGCGCCAGGCTCAGCTGGTCCGGGGCGGACGCGTTGGTTCCTGGGAAGGCAAGGAGGCTGGCCACGCTCTCTCCACGCCTGGACCGCCCGGTCCCGCGGGTGCGGGGCAGTGGGCTGGGCTCCGGGCACCCATCTTTTTCTTCTCTTTTTTTAATATATATTTTTATTGCCACCTGAATTGATTCTGTAAGATGGGGTACAGTTAAGGTGTTTAGAATTTATATTTTAGCCCTAGTCGGTTTGTCGCAGTGGATAGAGCGTCAGCCTGTGAACAGAAGGGTCCTGAAGGTTCGATTCCAGTCAAGGGCACGTACCTCTGTTGTGGGCTCAATGCCTGGCCAGGAGGCAGCCAAGCGATGCGTCTCTCTCACATCAGTGTTTCTCTGTCTCTCTCCCCCCGCCCCGTTCCTTCCAATCTCTCAAAAAAAAAAATCAATGGAAAAAAAACCGAAACATCAATGATAAGAGAAAATCATGGATGGGCTGCCTCCTGCACGCCCCCACTGGGGATCGAGCCTGCAACCCGGGCATGTGCCCCGACCGGGAATCGAACCGTGACCTCCTGGTTCATAGGTCAGTGCTCAACCACGGAGCCCGGTGCACACTGAGACAGCCTGGGCAGCTGGCCAGCTCCAGGCTCTGTCACCGACAGACACCGTTCCCGGCAGGCGATGGAGACGGTGACCAGGCCAGGCCAGCACCGAGAAGCCGGAAGTCGCCACCTGCCCGGAGCTCACCTTTCAGCAGGGCAGTCAAAATCGCCATCTCCATGTCCTGCTGGCCCTCGGCTCCCATCCGGAACACCGTGACCTGGACGCGGGTTCATGGCAAAAAGACTGAGTTAAGGACGTTGGCAGCAAGAGGGAGGCTTGGGGGGCTTTGGACCAAGGACAGCAGAGACCGACACGTACGCCAGGCAGTGATTCTGGGAGCAAAACCTTCTTATTTTAATTATTATTACCAGAGGCCCAGTGCACGAATCCGTGCACAGGTGCGGTCCCTCAGCCTGGCTGGCGATCGGGCCAATCGGGGTGTCTCCCGGGCAGGCTGGCTGCGGGGAGGGACCGTGGGTGGTTGGCGACTGCAGGGGTTTGGCTATGGTAGCGCACTGGCCACCATGGGGCAGCTCCTGCGTTGAGCGCCTGCCCCCTGGTGGTCAGTGTGCGTCATAGTGACCGGTTGACCGGTCTTTCGGTCCCTTAGGCTTTTATAGATATAGATTATTTTAATGTGTTTATATTGATTTCAGCCCTAGCTGGTTTGGCTCAGTGGCTAGCAGTGATGGCGAACCTATGACGCGCGTCAGAGGTGACACGCGAACTCATCTTTTTGGTTGATTTTTCTTTGTTCAATGGCATTTAAATATATACAATAAATATCAAATATATAAATCTTTGTTTTAA
>NW_006296417.1:435866-438168 GCF_000327345.1 Myotis davidii | reverse complement strand
CCTTGCACCTGAAGGGTCCTGGGTTTGATTCCAGTCAAGGGCATGTACCTTGGTTACAGGCTCTTCCCCAGCCCGGGGCCCTGGTTGGGGCTTGTGCAGGAGGCAACCAATCGATGTGTTTCTCTCACATCGATATTTCTCTCTGTCTTTCTCTCTCTCTTCCACTCTCTCTAAAATCAATGGGAAAAATATCCCCGGGTGAGGATTTTAAAAAAACAACAACCAAAAAGCCGGAGACACTCACCAGCGCCTTCCTCTTCATGCACTCCGCGACGGCCGCCAGCAGCTGCAGCGCCTGGGTCCTGCCGTAGTTAAAGGTTTTCTGGATGGTCACCAGCAGCTGGTCCCTGAGCGGTTCGCTGATGACCCTGTTCGAGGGAAACGCCGCAGGGAAGAGAGACAGCTCGCGTCAGGCCCATCTGCGTGAGTCGGCCCCTCCGCCCCAGGCCCACCTGGTGTCTTTTTTTTTGTTTGTTTGTTTGTGCATCCTCACCCACAGCTATTTCCCCATTGATTTTCAGTGAGAGTGGAAGAGAGAGGGAAACACAGAAACATCGATGTGAGAGAGACATATCAATGGGCTGCCTCCTGTGTGAGCCCCGACCAGGGCCCCAGGCCGCAATCGAACCCGGGGCCCTTCAGTCCATGGGAAGATGCCCTATCCACTGAGCCAAACCGGCCAGCCAGGGCCACCTGGTATCTTTGATTGGAAACTTTTTCCCCTTGAGGGGCTCCCTGGATAGAAGAGGGAAGAAAGGGGACCAGAGTCTAAAACTGCCCTCACGTCTGTCCTCAGTCCCAGGCTTGTCGAAACCCGTCTACGGGGAATGCAAGTGAGAGAGAGAGTGACCCCCAGAGGAAGAATTCCGGGAGCAACACCAGGGTCTCCACGGCTCCCTCCCACGCCGACCTGGGGAGATGGGAGAACCCAGCCCAGGTTCCTTCTTGAGCCCGGTCATCGAGGCTCAGTGACTGAGCACCAACCTAGGAACCAGGGGATCCCGGGTTCGATTCACCATCAGGGCACAGGCCCGGGTTACACGCTCGATCCCCAGTGGGGGGTGTGCAGGGGACAGCCGGTCCATGATTCTCTCTCATCACGGATGTTTCTCTCTCTCCCTCCCTCTCCCCTCCTCTCTGACACCAGTAGAAATGCATTTAAAGAGACTCCTTCCTGAACATTTCCTGGAACGACCCAGGTTTCCGGCCCCGCCCTGCGCCCCCCGCCAGGAATCCTACCCTCCGTCCTCACAGTATTTGTGCGCGAATGACAGGATGTCCGAGGCCCGTCCGCTGCCGTCACAGACCACCACGGGGACGGGCGGCTCCTCGCGGAGGTACTCCAGGACGATGGAGAAGACGTTGGGGCCGCCCTCCACCACCAGGCCCACGACCGGCACCCCCTGGCCCAGCCCTGCAGGACACACCCAGCCCCATCAGAACCCCCGCCCAGCCCGATCCCCTCCCCATGTCCGTTCCTGTTGTGGTGAATCCTCACTGGAGGGTGTTTTTCCATTGATTTCCAGGGAGGGTGGGAGGGTGGGGCAGGGGGAGAGAAACATCGATGTGAGGGAGACACTTGACTGGGTTGCCTCACGCGGGCCACCCTCCGGGGCTGGGGCCCGAGCCTGCAACCGAGGTCCGCGTCCTTGACGGCGAACGGAACCTGGGACCCTTCCGTCTGCAGGTCAGCACTCTACCCACTGAGCCACACTGGCCAGGGCTCATTTATTTTATTTTATTGATTTCAGAGAGGAAGGGAGAGGGAGAGAGAGAGACAGAAACATCCATGATGAGAGAGAACCACGGATCGGCTGCCTCATGCACGCCCCCTCCCGGGATCGGAGACAGCAACCCGGGCATGTGCCCTCGACCGGGAGTGGAACCGGCCACCTCTCGGTTCATGGGTCCAAGCCCAACCACTGGGCCACACCGACCGGGGCTGCCTCGGGAGTTATTTGATTAACGTCAACCAACGCCAAGTAGGAGACGTGTCCTTGGTCTCGGAGCTCTGAAGGCCTTCCTTCGATGAAATGGATACGTGAGGGGATTCCAGAACCTCAAGAGGGGGGGTTAGCCGTTCCCGTTGGCCCCCATGATGCATTTCTGCAGCCAGGAACTTGGAAATATGTTGAACCAACTCTTAACCCGAATAATCTCAGTTCCGTTCCATTCGGCAAACGTGCGTTCGAGGATCTGCTATGGCCCGGCCAGTGTAGCTCAGTGGTTGAGTGTCGACCTAGGAACCAGGAAGTCAGGGTTCGATCCCCGGTCAGGCCACAGGCCTGCATTGTGGGCTCCG
>NW_006296417.1:434165-435721 GCF_000327345.1 Myotis davidii | reverse complement strand
AGCGCCTGCCTCATGCACGCCCCCTCCCGGGATCGGAGACAGCAACCCGGGCATGTGCCCTCGACCGGGAGTGGAACCGGCCACCTCTCGGTTCATGGGTCCAAGCCCAACCACTGGGCCACACCGACCGGGGCTGCCTCGGGAGTTATTTGATTAACGTCAACCAACGCCAAGTAGGAGACGTGTCCTTGGTCTCAGAGCTCTGAAGGCCTTCCTTCGATGAAATGGATACGTGAGGGGATCCCAGAACCTCAAGAGGGAGGGGTTAGCAGTTCCCCTTGGCCCCCATGATGCATTTCTGCAGCCAGGAACTTGGAAATATGTTGACCAACTCTTAACCCGAATCTCAGTTCAGTTCCGTTCGGCAAACGTGCATTCGAGGGTCTGCTATGGCCCGGCTGGTGTGGCTCCGTGGTTGAGCGTCGACCTAGGAACCAGGAAGTCAGGGTTCGATCCCCGGTCAGGCCACAGGCCTGCATTGTGGGCTCCGTCCCCAGTGCGGGGCGTGCAGGAGGCGGCCGATCCACGATTCTCTCTCATCACTGATGTTTCTCTCTCTCTCCCTCTCCCTTCCTCTCTGACATCAATAAAAAAACATATATTTTAAAAAATGGACCCAGGTGACACGGCCCCACCCTGCCTTTGAGTCTTCCAGCCCAAGGTGGGCTTGGCAGGAATATGGCGGCCAAGTCACCTTCTTCCTCTGGAAACGGTGGAATTCGTTCCTCGTGGTTTAGGCTGGACGACCCCCCCCCCGCCCCCCCGAAGCTCTGTGCCGGGAGAAGTGACAGCTGAGCACCCCTTTGCCGTCCCTGCCCCGCTCCGAGCCCGAGGCAAAGGATGACAAAGGGAAGCCCAGCAGCCCCGTGGCTGCGTGGAGCCGGCGGCGTGAAGCGTGCCAGTCCGGAGGAATCCAAACACGGGAGAAGGACACAGTCCGTCGCCAGCCCGTGTGTCCGGGAGATCCGACTCTCGGAACCCACCACTGCTCAGGGCGGCCGCCCCAGCCGAGCTGTCGGCCTCACAGTCCCTTTAATTGACCTTCATTTTCCAGGTTGTCTTCCACAGAAACCCTGCCACAGCCCGGCCGGCGTGGCTCCGTGGTTGAGTGTCAACCTATGAGCCAGGAGGTCACGGTTCGATTCCCGGTCAGGGGCACAGGCCCAGGTTGCGGGCTCGATCCCCAGTACGGGGAATGCAGGAGGCGGCCGATCCACGATTCTCTCTCATCATGATGTTTCTCTCTCTCCCTCTCCCTTCCTCTCTGAGATCAATCAAGCCTATATAATAAAAGAAAAACATGCAGATTAACCATCACTCCACCACTCTGCTACAACCGCCAGCCAATCAGAGTGACTATGTAAATTAACCCAACAATGATGGTGGTTAATTTGTATATGCAGGCATAGAGCGAAGACTGTAGACGACTGAAGATGGCTGTGGCCAAAAGAGCTGGAGTGAGCAGGAAGCTTGGGTTGCTCCCGGTGACGGAGGAAGCCAAGCTTCCCGCCGGCCCTGGACTCCGCTCAAGGAGGGGCTGGGCGCCTGGGGCACCA
>NW_006296417.1:431624-433619 GCF_000327345.1 Myotis davidii | reverse complement strand
CCATTTAAATCTATTAACATGACAGATGTGTTTTTAGTTCCCTTCTCTTAGTTATGTGAAGGGTTCCAGTTCCTGGCTCTGCCTTCAATTTCCTGTGACCTCAGCAGACTGTCTCACATTTGTGAGCTGCAAAGTCCTTAATAAATAATAATAATAATAATAATAATAATAAATTAAATAAGAAACAAATAACCAAGTAAATTAAGAAGGTCCTGGTGGTGATGTCCCGTCACGGTTTGGCAAGACGTTGGTTACGGTGGCCGAGAGGGAAGAGGGGTCGATGGGAGCCCGTCTTCCTCATTTCGTACAACTGCAGGGGGACCCGCCACGACCTCAGAGGACAAACTTGGGTTTTCTTTAAATTGCCGGAGTCCAAAAGTGACAATGGTGACGAGCGACCAATGGCCCAGTCGGGGGAGGAGGCACTCACGTCCTTCCCGATCAGGTCTTCCTTGTTCTCCACGAGGCCCCAGGGGGCGATGCCGATGGCGCAGACCCGGCCCCGGGACTTGGAGGAGTGGTCCTTCAGGGCGTCCCCGACGTGGCTGATAACCCCTGCGAGCAGCCAGGAGGCCCATGAGTGAGGCCCCCTATGGATGGGTGGGGGGTGGGGGATTGCGGGGGAACCCCTTCTCCGGGCCCCTCCGTCCCCTGGAGAACGGGTGGAGACATGGCGATCTTGCCATTGAAAGAAGGTACCCCGGCTCCGGCAGCCTGGCTCAGTGGTTGAGCCTTGACCTGTGAACCAGGAGGTCACGGTTCCATCGCCGGTCAGGGCACATGCCCGGGTTGTGGGTTCGATCCCCAGTAGGGGGCGTGCAGGAGGCAGCCCATCAGTGATCCTCTCTCATCTTTGATGTCTCTCTCTCTCCCTCCTCTTCTGCAATCAATAATATATATATATTTCTTTTTAATTGGCGCAGACCCGGCCCCGGGACTTGGAGGAGTGATCCTTCAGGGCGTCCCCGACGTGGCTGATGACCCCTGCGAGCAGCCGGGAGGCCCGTGGGTGAGGCCCCCTGTGGATGGGTGGGGGGTGGGGGAGTTGCGGGGGGCACCCCTTCTCCGGGCCCCTCCGTCCCCTGGGGAACGGGTGGAGACTTGGTGATTTTTGCCATTGAAAGAAGGTACCCCGGCTCTGGCAGCCTGGCTCAGTGGTTGAGCCTTGACCTGTGAACCAGGAGGTCACGGTTCCATCGCCGGTCAGGGCACATCCCCGGGTTGTGGGTTCGATCCCCAGTAGGGGGCGTGCAGGAGGCAGCCCATCAGTGATCCTCTCTCATCTTTGATGTCTCTCTCTCTCCCTCCTCTTCTGCAATCAATAATATATATATATTTCTTTTTAATCTTCACCCAAAGACATTTTCCCATTGATTTTTAGGGAGAGCGGAAGAGAGAGGGAAAGACAGAGAGAAACATCGATGTGAGAGACACACATCAATGGGTTGCCTACTGCATACGCCCCGACCAGGGCCCGGGCCAGGGAGGAGCCCGCAACCTGGGCCGGAATCGAACCCGGGACCCTTCTGCCCACCGTCCGACACTCTATCCACTGAGCCAAATCGGCTCGGGCAATAAAAATATGTTTTTTTCTTTCTTAAAAATATATTTTTAAAAATAAAAACCCAAAAGCGACCTCGGGGTGCCACACCCATGGCTTTTCCTTCTGGGAAAGCTCTCGGGGGCCTGCGTGTCTGCAGCCGGGCGAGGCCGGGCGCTCACCCGTGCTGACGCCCCCCGTGAAGATCCAGGCGCCCGTGGTCACGGCGGCCTTGACCAGGCCCTTGCCGAACACCTGCTTCAGCTTGGGCTGCATCGGGAAGCTCTGGAGGCCGCCGTGCACGGAGATGAGGAGCTTGGGGAGTTCCAGCTGCCAGTCCTTCACCATCAGGTGCAGCAGCGCGTCCGGCTTGGTGTCGTAGGACACGCGGATGTACTGCAAGAGAGGGCGTGGGCTGAGCACGCGTCCCCGGGCAGGGGGCCGGGCCGGGACTG
>NW_006296417.1:409774-412552 GCF_000327345.1 Myotis davidii | reverse complement strand
TCAGGTTCCCGGGCAGCGGGCATCTGGGGGGTCTGGGGCGCTCAGGTTCCCGGGCAGCGGGCATCTGGGAGGGTCTGGGGCGCTCAGGTTCCCGGGCAGCGGGCATCTGGGAGGATCCTTGGAGGTGGTCTGGGGAACAGGCAGGTGCCACCACCAGGACATCTAATCAATCTGAGCCCGGGGCCTGTGTGTTGTGTGTTCAACCAGCTTTTCTGTGACACAGAAAACACCCCGAACGCCACATGCCCATTGCAGCCCCGGCAGGGCTGCCCTCTGTGTGGTGCTGCTACACTTGGCTATGACCCTGACCTTGAGACGATAAGAATCCCCCACTCACCGCCTTCGTCGTCAGGATCGAAAAACCCTTCTCCAGGGCCAGGGCAGGCTGTCTGGCCAGCGTCAGCTCCTCCCGCCACGGCCCCTCATCTCTTTTCTGCAGCACCCAGTGCACGGAGGGCAGGCACGTGGGCAAAAAGCAAGGGAGGGAGTCAGAGCGGAGGGTCCTTAACGCCCACCCGCAGCTCTGAACCTTGTTTTTAACCAGCAAAGCGTTTTCTTCTTGCTGTTCATCCTCACCAGAGGGAATTTTCCCATTGATTGTAGAGCATGGAAGGGAGAGGGAGAGACAGAGAGAAACATCGATGTGAGAGACACACATCAATGGGTTGCCTCCTGCGTACGCCCCGACCAGGGCTCAGGCCGGGGAGGAGCCCGCAACCTGGGCCGGAATCGAACCCGGGACCCTTCCGCCCACCGTCCGACGCTCTATCCACTGAGCCAAATCGGCTCGGGCCATAAAAATATGTTTTTTTCTTTCTTAAAAAAATATTTTTAAAAATAAAAACCCAAACGCGACCTCAGGCTGCCACACACGTGGCATTTCCTTCCGGGGACGCTCTCAGGGGCCCAGGCGCCCCGGGCCTGCGTGTCTGCACAAATTTGCTGAAGATGTTGACATCGTAGATATTTTCACACTTAAAAATGTCGAATTTCGCCAAAACCGATTTGGCTCGGTGGATTGAGCGTTGGCCTGCAGGGCCAACGGCCCCTTCCCGTCCCGTGGTCAGTGTCAGTGCTCACTCCTGCTGAGCCGCAGGCACCGCCGTTCCCTGGGCGGAGCCCCCTCCGAAAAGAAGAAACCTGAAGCCCGGCCGGCCTGGCTCGGCTCAGGGGTCGACCTAGGAACCAGGAGGTCAGGGTTCGATTCCTGGTCAGGGCACAGGCCCAGGTTGCGGGCTGGATCCCCAGTGTGGGGCGTGCGGGAGGCAGCCCATCCATGATTCTCTCTCATTGATGTTTCTCTCTCCCTCCCTCTCCCTTCCTCTCTGAAATCAATTTTTAAATTTTTTTTTTTAAATTGTCCTCTGGCTTTCTCTCCCTCGGGTTCTGTGGCCTCTACAGGAGCCTGTGGCGAAGAGACAAGAGGAGACTTTTTTAGGGGGGGCGCAGAGGGGAGTGGGGGTTGCCAGATGGAGCAAGGAAACTACAGGACGTACGTAAACTACAAGTAAACGACACTTGAATTTTATACGAGCTCCAGAAAACGTCTTAGGGCCCTGGCTGGTGTGGCTCAGCGGATAGAGCGTTGGCCTATGAACCAAAGGGTCTGGGGTTCGATTCCCTGTCAAGGGCATGTACCTCGGGTGCAGGCTCCATCCTGGTGCGGGAGGCGGCCAACCGATGTGTCTCCCTCCCATCGATGTTTCTCTCTCTGTGTGTCTCCCCCTCCCTTCCCCTCTCTCGGGTGAGGGTTCACCAAAGAATAATTAATAATAATAATAATAATGAAGTGGTGCGTTGTGGTTTTCTTTAAAAAAAGGAGAAAAGCAGTTGCAGAGACGGCCTGACTGTGCGCGTGGGAGTGTGACTCAGCGCTGGCTGAATGGAGCCCAGTCCGCCTCCCCGCCTGGCAGGGCTCCAGGCCGAGGGCCCTCCCTGTTCACACGCAAACAGGACAAGCCCTGGCCCCCTTGGCCAGCTGGGCACCGGCCAGGGTGGTGAGGACGGACTTCAGAGGGAACCACGTCCAGGCGCCCTCCCCCGTCCCAGGAGGGGGGACGGTGCCCAGCCAGAAAGCAGAACCCAGACAGCCCACCAACCAGCGCATCACCCCTCACCCCCGGGAGGCAGGACGAGGAAGCAGCTCCCAGAGTCTGGGCCAAAGGCATGGTCTGTGTGCTCACAGTTTGGGTGTGGACCTAAGGGGCAGGACCGGTTCCTTATCACAGCGCCCAGTTTCTAAGCCCTGGCCAGTGGGGGGCTCCGCGGGTTAGCGCGTCGTCCCGAAATGCCAGGGTCGTGGCTGCGATCCCCCGTCAGGGCACACACCCAGGTCTTGGGTTCGGTTCCCCGTTGGAATGTGTGCGGAGGCAACCAGTCGATGTTTCATTCTCACATCGATGCTTCTCTCCCTCTCTCTCTCTTCCTCTCCCTCTCTCTCTCTCTCAAAAAAAAAATCCATTAAATAAGTAGAGGAACAAATTAATGTCTCTAAAATAAATAGCATTTTTTAAATCTCATGGCTAAAATGCTGAGCATGCAGATATATTTCTTTTTATTGATTTCAGAGAGTTGGGGAGAGAGAGAGAGAAACATCCATGATGAGAGAGAATCATGGATCGCCTGCCTCCTGCACGCCCCACACTGGGGATCGAACCCGCAACCCGGGCCTGTGCCCTGACTGGGAATGGAACCCTGACCCCCTGGTTCCTAGGTCAGCGCTCAGCCCCTGAGCCACGCCGGCCGGGCACAGGTGTATTCCTTGTCTTTGCCAGGAAC
>NW_006296417.1:408981-409449 GCF_000327345.1 Myotis davidii | reverse complement strand
CACTCTTTTTTCCCCCGCCCTCTCTCTCTCTCTCTCTCCCTCCCTCTCTCTCTCTTTTAAAATATCCTTTATAATAAAGGCCTAATATGCTAAGTGTCCGACTGTCCGACCAGTAGCTATGACACATACTGACCACCAGGGGGCATATGCACCAACCGATAGGTTAGCTTATTGCTGGGGTCTGGCCGATTGGGACGGGGCAAGATGGCCCGGACTCGCCCTGAGGCCCTCCCGCAGCCCCTCCCTGGCCAGCCAATCTCCCTCGGTCCCGCCCCGGCCTCTGAAATATTTCCTCTAATTAATTTCCTTTCCATGTGCACGGATCCATGCACCAGGCCTCTAGTGTTTTTGTGGATTTCGAAGGAAGGAAGGGAGAGGGGGAGAGAGAGAGAGACATCCATGATGAGAGAGAGTCGTGGGTCGGCCGCCTGCTGCACGCCCCCCACTGGTTTTCATTCTGGATTTGGT
>NW_006296417.1:400245-401087 GCF_000327345.1 Myotis davidii | reverse complement strand
TTCCTGTGTGATGTGCTAACTGCATAGGTTTGCTGGGCGTGACCTTTTCGGGAGCTGGCCGTCTGGCGCCCCCTGGTGTCTGCACGTGGTACTGCAGGTGCTCTGGAGCTGCCACGCGCTGGGGGGCTCGCTTTAGGCCTGGGTGGCACCCCAGCTTCTAAGGCAGCGGTTCTCAACCCGTGGGTCGCGGCCCCTTTGGCGGTCGAACGACCCTTTCACAGGGGTCGCCTAAGACCATCCTGCAGATCAGATATTTGCATGACGATTCATCACAGCAGCAACATGGCAGTGATGAAGTAGCCACGAACATAATTTCATGGTTGGGGGTCACCACAGGAGGAACTGTATGTAAAGGGCCAGAAGGTTGAGAACCACCGATCTAAGGGATGCTGGTTCCATCAGTGTTTGGTTATTTTCGAAAATATATTTTTATGGATTTCAGAGAGGAAGGGAGAGGGAGAGAGAGATACATCCATGGATCAGCTGCCTCCTGCACGCCCCCCGCTCCTGGGGATGGAGCCCGCAACCCGGGCCTGTGCCCTGACCGGGAATCCAACCGTGACCTCCTGGCTCACAGGACGACGCTCAACCACGGAGCCACGCCAGCCGGCTGGGCGAGTCCCCCCGTTCTGAAGCCCTCGTCCATCTCTCTCATCCTCCCACACGGGTCCTGGGCGTGGCCGAGCACGACTTGTTTTGGCAAATTGGACGTCAGCAAACAAGACGCGAGCAGAGGCTTGCACGGCCCCTGCCCCTCAGGGCCTGCCCTCTCTTGCCACCGGTAAGCAAGCCCCAGCTAGCCCGCTGCAAGGCCGGGCGGAGGCCGGAGGCTTCCCGGCCCC
>NW_006296417.1:388074-390605 GCF_000327345.1 Myotis davidii | reverse complement strand
ACGCCGGCCGGGCTCAGGTGTATTCCTTGTCTTTGCCAGGAACCATCCTGGAGGATTGAGCGATGCCCCTGAAAGAAGACCCAGGTGGCCAGGTCTGGGTGTCTGGGGGTCTGGGCCTCTGACGGGGGCTGTGGGCCGGGTGACGTCCCTGCCTCAGCCCGTCTCACCATGGCTTTGTTGCAGTATCCGCCGCCCTGGAACTCCAGCGTCCCGTAGGCATCGGTCGGGTAGGCCTGGGTGTGTCTGCCCACAGACCACTTCTCCGGGGGAGCCTCCAGCTCCGTACTCTCCTCCCCATTTCTGCCGGATGTTGCGCTGGGCAGAGGGGGGATGTGCAGGGCGATGAGCTGGCCACAGCAACACCTGAGAACAAAGGCAAAAACAGTCTTTTCTCTCTCTCTCTTCCCCTCCCTCTCTCTCTCTTTTAAAATATCCTTTATAATAAAGGCCTAGTATGCTAAGTGTCCGACTGTCCGACCAGTCGCTATGACACATACTGACCACCAGGGGGCAGATGCTCTGACCGATAGATTAGTATTGCTGGGAGGGGGCAGATGCTCTGACCGATAGATTAGCTTATTGCTGGGGTCTGGCCGATTGGGACGGGGCAAGATGGGCCGGACTCGCCCTGAGGCCCTCCCGCAGCCCCTCCCTGGCCAGCCAATCTCCCTCGGTCCCGCCCCGGCCTCTGAAATATTTCCTCTAATTAATTTCCTTTCCATGTGCACGGATCCATGCACCAGGCCTCTAGTGTTTTTGTGGATTTCGAAGGAAGGAAGGGAGAGGGGGAGAGAGAGAGAGACATCCATGATGAGAGAGAGTCGTGGGTCGGCTGCCTGCTGCACGCCCCCCACTGGTTTTCATTCTGGCTTTGGTTCGAGGAGGCACTTAGCCGCGTGTCTGTGCAGGGCGGCTGCAGGGCTGCCCTAGAGGGTTCCATCAGGGAGGCCCAGGTGCCCCTGAAGTTAAAGAGGGACGTTGAGGTGCAGCAACATGAAGATGGGATCTCTCTCTCTCTCTCTCTCTCTGTCTGGAAATCAATGGAAAGAAATATCCCCGGATCAAAATAAAAAGAAAGAAGAGTTGCCGGCAACGGGGGGGCCCCCAGGGCGGGTCTGGACGGCGGCTTCCCTGCGGCTCCCAGGTCACCTGCTGGGGTCCTTGGTGCTGGGGACGACGAAGACGCATTCCCGCCTGCAGAAGGTCTTCTCGATCCACGCCTTTTGTCCCTGGGAGACAAGGAGGTGGGCATGAGGCCCCGGCCTCCCCCAGCCACCCTCAGCGTCCGAGCTTCCCCGTATAGACACACGAAGAAGGGGGAATGGAAGCTTCGATTCATGTCCTCAGTGTTCCTTTGACAGAAGATGGCCCAGCCCGGCTGGCATGGCTCAGTGGTTGAGCGTCAACCTAGCTGCCAGGAGGTCACGGTTAGATTCCGGTCAGGGCACAGGGCCCGGTTGTGGGCTCGGTCCCCAGTGTGGGGCGTGCAGGGGCCAGCTCATCCACGATGCTCTCTCATCATGGATGTTTCTCTCTCTCGCCCCCTCTCCCTCTCTGTGTAACCAATACAAACGTATTTGAAAAGCAACGAAAGAAAAGAGAAAGTGGCCGAGAGCTGAGCCGGACAGGGCCATGGAGGACAGATGGGTGTCCGTGAGGGGCCTGGCCAGGCCGGGCAGGGACTTCCGAGGACCCTGGGCTGAAAGAACTGGGGCTGCCAGATCTTTTTTCTTTCTTTTTCTTTTCTTTTTTTTTTTTTTTCATGAAGAGACGGAAAAAAAAAAACCCATCTGCTGCCAACATGACCGATTAACGTTGGTACGATCTGGGCGGTGGGCGCCCACATGCTCACTGTCCAGTTATTCTCGCTTCTTTTATTACATATGTTTTGATTGATTTCAGAGAGGAAGAGAGAAACATCACTGATGAGAGAGAATCATTGACTGGCAACCCGGGCATGTGCCCCGACTGGGTATGGAACCATGACCTTCTGGTTCGTAGGTCAACGCTCAACCACTGAGCCACCCGGCCGGGCGGCTTTTCTGTGGGTTCTGATGGCAGGAGACAGCCAGCGTGGAGCCCGGGGAGGGTTTGTCAGGAGGGTTTGACATCCTGGACCATGTCCACACGGGTGGGGACGGCCCTACAAGGAGGGGTGCAGGAGGGCAGGGAAGGTTGGGGCTGGGGTGGGGTGACAGGGGGGACCCCGAGGGGCGAGCAGGGCCTGGACCACAGGACATGGCTTTGGGCCTGGGTGTCTGCAGCCTCCAACGTGGCATCTGAAACACGGGGGCTGGTTCGCTGCTGGGCGGGCCTCTGTTGCCTCCGCGGCCTGTGTCTCTGGGCCAAAATTAACAGCAAGCCCCACCCGCAGCCAAATGACGGGGGACCAGTTTAGCCGGAAGACACCGCTGGCCTCCTGGGTCTATTTCGAGCGCACTGTCCCCCTGCGGCCGCCTGTGGCCCCACGTGGTGTCGCTCAGTGGTTAGAGCGCCCGCTTTGGCACCCGAGAGTGGCAGGTTCAATTCCC
>NW_006296417.1:387169-387993 GCF_000327345.1 Myotis davidii | reverse complement strand
GGTCAAGGGCAGGGACCCGGGTGGCAGGCTCGGTCCCTGGCCCCGGTTGGGTGTGTTCAGGAGGCCCCTGATGGATGTATCTTTACCCCATATATCTTTTTCATCAACCTGATCCAATCTAGTTAGCCCTGGTTACTGGTTTAACCAGCCTAATCCACTCCAGCTAATCCTACTGCTGGTTTAATTGACCTGAGCAAGCCAATCGAGCCAATCCCCCCTACCGAGTTAAACAGCCGGATCCAGGCCGGCTGATCCCACCTGCTGAAGTCAGCCAGCCGGATCCGACCTAGCTGCTCTCACCTGGCGATAGACAATTAATGCAGCCGTCCCAGCCGGTCCGGTTCGGCGGACTGAACGGTCCCGGGTTAGATTTCTGTCAAGGGCACATGTCCGGGTCTCGGGCTCGATCCCCAGGCGGGGGGGCGTGCAAAGGCAGCCGATCCATGACTCTCTCTCATGTCTCTATCTCCCTCTCCCTTCCTCTCTGACATCAATAAAAATATATTTTAAACAAAATAAAGGCCCTAACCGGTTTGGCTCAGTGGATAGAGCATCGGCCTGCGGACTGAAGGGTTCTGGGTTCGGTTCCAGTCAAGGGCATGGAAAGGTGTCCACAATGCACAAGTTTTGTTTTGTTTTTCAGGGGGAAGTTACTCATTATGGCATGATTCCATTTGTGTGCTTGCATATGTACATACAGAAAACTTCTGAAAGGGTGCAAAAGAAACACTTAGCAGTGGGTAACTCTGGGGATTAGATTGGGTGAAAGTGCAAAAAAGAGAAGGGAGATTTTTACTTTTCATTTATGTGCTTCTGAATTATTT
>NW_006296417.1:385545-387025 GCF_000327345.1 Myotis davidii | reverse complement strand
GGGCCGGCGGCAGAGCCGGGATGGTGCGGCCGGGCCTCCCACGGCCTCCTCCTCCGACGGGGCAGGAAGCTGGCTGCGGAGGACCCTCCCTTTAAGAGCGTTCACATGAGCAGCATGTGAGCGCCTGTGCCCTGGCCGCGTGATCCCAGGCCGCCAGGCCGCCCCATGTGGCATCCCAGGAACCCTGCCTGGGGACCCGGGAGAGGAGGGGGGGGCGGGGACCTCCCCTTTGAAGTGACCCCCCTCCTCCTCCCCCCGCCAGTCCTTCCCTGGCTGGAAACGTCCGTGTGGGTTTGCATAATCGAGACGGTCGGGATCATCGGTCCCTCAGATGCCCCTTGTGACGGGGGCAGTGCCGGGCCCCGAGGAGCCGGGAGGAGGCCTCCCTGGACATTCCCTGCCCCAAACCCTTCTCCCAGTCACCCGAGGCTGGGTCAGAGGTCAGGGTGCGCACCACCCCGAATGCCGCGTGAGTCCCCCCTGACTCTCTCGTCCTTGCCCGGGAGCGGAACATCCCGACCCACCCCTCCCCTGGCAGCAGCCGGCGGGGCCCCCACCCGCGGTCACCCCACACTGCCAGGCTGGTAGCTGCGTGCGCCCCTACGCACGGTCATTCGGCTGCAAAACGGCCACCTCCTACTTCCCTCCCTCCTTCCTCCTTCACCATGACCGTGTCCCGGCCCGGCTGGCGTGGCCCATTGAATGAGCTTCAACCTAGGAAGCAGGAGGTCACCAGTTTGATCCCCACATGCCCGGGTTGTGGGCTCCATCCCCAGGAGGGGGCGTGCAGGAGGCAGCCGATCCATGGTTCGCTCTCATCACTGATGTTTCTCTCTCTCTCTCTTTCTCTCCCTCTGTCTGAAATCAATTTAAAAAAAAATAAAAATAAAGATCTCTTCTCTCCAGCATCCGTCGGTGGACAGGACGGTGTTATTGCTGCAGTCCCCAGGCTGGGTCACCGTGTACCTGGAAGTTGTTCCCTGGGACAAACACCCTCCCGTTTACCCCCAAACCCCACCAGCCACCACTCTACTCTCGGCTTTCCGAGAGGCTAAAAAAGCTTCGTTTTGGCCCGACCGCCCGGCGGGAGAGCCCAGCACAGCCACAGTGCCCACCTGGGCGGACCCTCAGCTACGGGGGGTCCCGGGCACTGCAGCTCTCTGCACATGGGGCCCCCTGCCAGCTCAGCTCTCTGCTGCCCCCGCCTGGCTGCAGCTGTAGTCCAGGAGGTGGAGGGAGAGTGAGTGCAGGGGAGGTGAGAGAGAGAGGAGAGAAGGGGGGGATAATGAGAGGGCAGCTGGGGTCCCCAGATGCTTTCACACCCCAACACCAGGCACAGCCCATCTCCTTCCCATCTTCCTCCTTGGGCTCGCCAGGAGTTTAGTTCTTCATTTTTCTTTGTTTTATTTTATTTTATTATTATTTAATTTTAATTTTATTTTTTTAATTTATTTTAATTTTATTTTAATTTTAAATTTAT
>NW_006296417.1:379905-385410 GCF_000327345.1 Myotis davidii | reverse complement strand
CACCCCCCCCTGGGGATGGAGCCCGCAACCCGGGCCTGTGCCCCGACCGGGAATCGAACCCTGACCTCCTGGCTCCTAGGTCAGCGCTCAACCCCTGAGCCAGGCCGGCCGGCTGGTTCTCCATCTCTGGATTATTCGCCCCAGATTCTAAAACCATGGTTTATCCCCAAACAGTCGCGTTAAAAATGTAAGTCGCTTAAGAGACCTCCCGGGCCCCCAGCGCTGCTCTCGGCGGGCTTAGCGGCCGTCCTGCTTCCCGGGTTCAAGGTTTTATCCGGGGCCATTAATCCCAGGAAAGCAGACATCAGGAGCATTCGCCTGCCAGCTGCTGCGCTCCCTCCCCCTCTGGGAGGCATACCTCTTTTTATTTCTAAAATGCATTTGTATTGATTTGAGAGAGGAAGGGAGAGGGAGAGAGAAACATCCACGATGAGAGAGAATCACGGATCAGCCACCTCCTGCACGCCCCCCACTGGGGATGGAGCCCACCACCCGGGCATGTGCCCCAACCGGGAATCGAACCCTGACCTCCTGGTTCCTAGATCGATGCTCAACCACTGAGCCACACCAGCTGGGCTGGTTTGCAAACTTGACCAACGTTGAAGTCTCCTGACCTCTTGTTGAATTCTTTGCCCCCAGACCCCACCGACTGCACAAGGTGGGGTACCAGGCACCCGTTTCGATTCGCTCTGAGCCCCGGGAGCTGCTTGAATCTCCACAGGGGCTCAGCTTGATCCTGACCCTCACGGAGGGTCTCCCAGGCCCCACACGGTGCTCCCCCAACATGTGATGGGGACCAAAGAGATGGCGGTGGGTCCGGCGGCAGAGAGCGCAGGGGGCGGGGAGAGTCATCACAGGAGAAGCGATCGGGAGAGTCCAGAACCTCGGGGGTGGGGGGCCGGGTCCCATGTGGCCCCGGGGATCTGCACAGCTCACACCCCAAACGCAGCCGGCGAGGGCCTGAGCTCCATCTCTGAGGGTCAGAGCAGCCAGGAGACCACAGAGGTTGGTCACAAGGTTGGCAGGAAAGGGGGACCTCCCCCCGCCCCCTGAGAAGGGGTTCGGATGCAGCAGCTCCGAAGGCAGGGCACCCCATCCCCATTGGCCGCAGACTGCGGAGGACAGACGCCCACTGACCAGGGTCCCTCTGTCGTTCTGTCCCTCTGCCCTCAGGCCGCCAGGCAATGCTCACTCACCTCCTTCCTCTTTTTTTTTGAATCCTCACCCGAGGATATTTTTCCATTGAATAGGTGCAAGAGAGAGGGAAAGACCGAGAGAGAAACATCGATGTGAGAAAAAACACATCGACTGGATGCCCCGATCTGGGCCCCGGCCGGGGAGGAGCCTGCCACCGAGGTACGTGCCCTTGACCGGAATCAGAACCCGGGACCCTTCGGTCCGCAGGCCGACACTCTACCCACTGAACCACACCGGCCAGGGCTCACTCACCTTCTGTGACCCCGACGTGGAGCTCTTGAGCGAGCCCCGCTTGAAAGAACTGCTCATCTTCCTCGGGGAGCCCATGACTGTCCCCTGCACCCCTCGGTGGGTAGGGCCAGATCCCCCCACGAGGGTAGTCCCCTAGGGGGTCCCCAGACAAGGAGGCCCAGAGCCTGGGGGCAGGCTAGCTGCGGCCGGTCGGCCGGGAGGCGTCACACTGGCCTGGTCTGCCTGACTCCCGTCCGTCTATAACATCTGTCACCAGCCGTAATCCCTCCGCCCCCAGAGGTTTAGCGGGCGCCGATTTAGCAAATGCAAAGCCAGGTGGTGGCTACAGAGAGAGGGTGGTCAAATGGGGGGATTTGGGGATCCAGAGAGGCACATCTCCAGGGCAGACAGCCCCCCACAGCTGGCGTCGGCTCACGGCTCCCTCCTCCCGGCCAGCAAGAGTCCACTTGGTGGCAATGAGATGAGCTAAATATATTTTTATTGATTTCAGAGAGGAAGGGAGAGGGAGAGAGAGAGCGAGAAACATCCATGATGAGAGAGAATCATGGATCGGCTGCCTCCCGCACGCCCCACACTGGGGATCGAGCCCACAACCCGGGCCTGTGCCCTGACCGGGAATCGAACCGTGACCTCCTGGTTCAGAGGTGGACGCTCAACCACGGAGCCACCCTGGCCTGGCTTAATACATTTTTAATTCTCCGGCCGTGCTTCTGTAAATACACGCATTTTTGCTGTTTTAAAATTATTTTTATGCATATTTGCTCTTCACATTCCCTTGGGGGGGGCAGGTATAGCTTTTGTGACGACACACGTATCATTGTTTCCTAATTTTCTGTTGTTGCTGATCCTCACCCGAGGATATTTTTCCATTGGTTTTTCGAGAGAGCAGAAGAGAGAGGAGAGACACAGAGAGAGAAACGTGGATGTGAGAGAGACACATGAACAAGAGAGAAACGTGGATGTGAGAGAGACACATGGACGGGTTGCCTCTTGCACAAGCCCCAACCAGGGCCCGGGCCGGGGATGGAGCCTGCAGCCGCGGTACATGCCCTTGACCGGAATCGAACCCGGGACCCTTCTGTCCCTGAGGCCCCAATGGTATTACTCTTGCCCACCCCCAGGCTTACGCGTCCTGCATTTTGGAGCCTCCGCACACGGGATTAAAGGCCAGCCGGCCAGCCAGCAGGGCCGGCTCAGAGCTGAGCCCCTAAATGGAAGCTGGGGATGGTCACCTGTACTGGGAGGGTGATCCGAGGGCGCAGGGCCCATCCGGCCACCCGCCTGCCCCCTGTCACGGGGCGAGAGACAGGTGGCCCTGCTCCTTGTCCATGTTCTCCTTGTGTTCATGCCTCACTTTCCTGGTGTCGTTTCGTTTCCCGCCCGAGTTCTGCGTGGAGTGGGAGACGATTATTCTGAATTTCCGTCGGATCGTTCATAGGTCTCTGTTGTTGTTGTTTTTACGATCGGCTTTGGGGGTTTATTTTGTCGCGTTGGCCGAGCCACCTTTCCCCGTTTCTTCACGCGCTGGTTGTCTTCCATCGTGTTTCGTGCCTTGGAAAGAAGTCCCCTCGCCCCGTCTCCATGGGCTGGCGTCCTGCGAGGGAAACCCTTCGCCCATCGGCCTGTGGCTGCTCTCTGAAATTAATTAAAAATATATATATATTAATTATATTTTAAAAAACAAATGAAAAACGTCTTTTGTAAGGATGCACCCGGTCTGGGTTCCTGTGTGATGTGCTAACTGCATAGACGCTCTGGCCGGACAGGCCGTGCCCCTGGGGGGCAGCAGGGAGAGGACTCCCAGGCCGCATCAGCCCTCTTTTTAAAAAAAGTATGTTTCTATTGATGTTAGAGAGGAAGGGAGAGGGAGAGAGAAACATTAATGATGAGAGACAAGCATGAATCAGCTGCCTCCTGCACACCCCTCACTGGGGATGGAGCCCGCAACCCGGGCCTGTGCCCTGACCGGGAATCCAACCGTGACCTCCTGGCTCACAGGACGACGCTCAACCACGGAGCCACGCCAGCCGGCTGGGCGAGTCCCCCCGTTCTGAAGCCCTCGTCCATCTCTCTCATCCTCCCACACGGGTCCTGGGCGTGGCCGAGCACGACTTGTTTTGGCAAATTGGACGTCAGCAAACAAGACGCGAGCAGAGGCTTGCACGGCCCCTGCCCCTCAGGGCCTGCCCTCTCTTGCCACCGGTAAGCAAGCCCCAGCTAGCCCGCTGCAAGGCCGGGCGGAGGCCGGAGGCTTCCCGGCCAGCGGTCAGGCACGTGTGAGCCAGGCCATCCCAGTCGGTCCAGCCCCAACGAAGTCACCAGCGAACTCCGCCCGCGTGAGAGGGAGCCGGGCAGAACCTGCGGGAGGAGCCTGGGCCCAGCCCACGTTGCCAGCCCGCGAGTCAGGACCTCAGAGACCATTGCTGTGACCAGCAGCCAGACAACAGCAATGGATGAGGAACAGGACTCCGAACTGTTTACAGATGAACTTCCTGATGTGTAAGGACTCGCTTCTAAAGAAGCCAGGGGGCCCGGCCGGCGAGGCTCAGGGGTTGAGCATCGACCTGTGAACCCGGAGGTCACGGTTCGATTCCCGGTCAAGGGCACATGCCCGAGATGTGGGCTTGATCCCCAGTGAGGGGCGTGCAGGAGGCAGCCGGTCCATGATTCTCCCTCATCGTGGAAGTTTGTCTCTCTCTCCTTCTCCCTTCCTCTCTGAAATCAATAAAAAAAAAATCTATAATGATAAAAGTGTAATATGATAATTAGACCAGACAGCCGGACGACCTTCCGGACGAAGCCGGGCCTACGAGGGTCGAGCCCCCTGCACAAAATTCTAGTATATATTTTTTAAAATGCATTCACGGGGCCCCTTTCCCACACATGCACCAGGAGTGGAGTTTTCATGAGTCATCCCCTGGGAACATGACACAGCGCCCTGAGTACCTGTCCGCCGCCCCGGGCTGTGTTGGGCGACGAGACGTTGCTACGTGCAGCAGAGCCGTAAACAGACATGAAAGGAAGGTTACTTCACCGTCTCATTATCCAACGTCGGCTCCCCTGAAGCTTCTGAGCCTCCGAGCTCAGCCAGGGTTTACGCGGAGGAAGGGAGATCCGAGGGGGAGATACCGGGCCTGTGGCCACAAAGTCCAACGGCAACGGAGCCCGGCTACGGGGAAGGGTTCCTCACAGAGACGGGTGGGCCTTGCTCTCCTCCTCCAGGCGGGTTTTCCTGAGATCTCTGCGCTCCTTTGGGGTGTGTGTGTGTGTGTTTAAATCATCACCTGATGACAGTTTTCCATTTATTTTTATTTTAAAATATGTTTTTATTCATTTCAGAGAGGAAGGGAGAGGGGGAAAGAGAGAGAAGCATCCATGAGGACAGAGAATCATACATCGGCCGCCTCCTGCACGCCCCTCGCTGGGGATGGAGCCCGCAACCCGGGCATGAGCCCTGCCCGGGCATCGAACCGTGACCTCCTGGTTCCTAGGTCAACGCTCAACCACTGAGCCACCCCGGCCGGACAGAAAGCTTTTATTTATACGGGCAAACCCGCCAGCATGTCCTGCAATAGAAGTCTGCGTGGAGGCCGATTTGAAATTTCCTCGCATCTATTTTAAAATGACAGCCCAGCCAGTCCTTGTTCACGCACGTAACACTCATGGACACAGCCGACTTTTCCCTAAGAATAGTTCGTTTCGTAAGAAGCGTGGCCGTGTTTTATCTGTTTAAAGAAATCTTTGCCGCTGCCTGGCATCTCAGACAGCTGGATTCTTCGCATCTGCTTCTATTTCGGTCTCTTTGGATATCACACCATCATGCAGAATCCGGAAAACTCCGTTCCACGGCCACGGGAGGAAAGCATCTCTGTGTTCTTCCTACGGTAGGGTTTTGACTTCTCGGGAACCCCCAGGGGTCCACGGACCCCACTTTGAGAACCACCATCCTGACACTCCCTTACGAATGGGATCAGCCAGCCAAGAATGCCCATGGCGCTCCGGCCGGTTTGGATCTGTGGATAGAGAGAGCATCGGCCTGTAGACCGAAGGGGCCTG
>NW_006296417.1:378930-379663 GCF_000327345.1 Myotis davidii | reverse complement strand
ATCCCCAGTAGGGGGCGTGCAGGAGGCAGCCGGTCCATGATTCTCTCTCATCATGGATGTTTCTCTCTCTCCCTCTCCCTTCCTCTCTGAAATCAATAAAAATATATATTAAAAAAAATACAAAGAAAAGCCCTGAAAGAGCAGGTCTGAGAGCAGCAGAGACCACGGATCGAATCGTGGAGGAGAGCTGAGGGTCGGATCACATTTTATTTAACAGAAGACAGTTCCCTTCTGAGGCAGGGCTGCGCCTGGGCCCCCACACACAGGCTCTCGCTCTCTCTCTCTCTCTCTCTCTCTCTCTCGCTGGGCTTCTCTGGAAAGCCTGGCCCCGCCCTCCAGGTCCGGGAGCCGCTCTCCTCTCTGTTTCCAGTGACCCTGTTTCGCCTTTTTTTAGATGCGAGTGTTTATTTGGTCTGCCTTGGACCGGCCTCCGTGCGGCTGAAATCATGTCAGGCGGCCACTTCCTGCCCCGAACGGGAACCCTTCGCCGGGGCCACCGGGGGCCTTGGCCAGACACCTCCCGGGGGCTGCACCCGGCCCTCCCCCACGGGGCCTCCCGGGACCCCGTCCCCAGCGTCCAGAGCGAGAGGCTGCTACTGCGATGACAGTGACGGGGGACCAGCCTTTGCCCACAATACGATTCCTGCTCATCACCATTTCTTGCTCAATTTTTAATATATTTTTATTATTGACTTCACAGAGGAAGGGAGTGGGCGAGAGAGAGAAGAATCCA
>NW_006296417.1:374509-375055 GCF_000327345.1 Myotis davidii | reverse complement strand
TGCCCTAAGAATAGTTCGTTTCGTAAGAAGCGTGGCCGTGTTTTATCTGTTTAAAGAAATCTTTGCCGCTGCCTGGCATCTCAGACAGCTGGATTCTTCGCATCTGCTTCTATTTCGGTCTCTTTGGATATCACACCATCATGCAGAATCCGGAAAACTCCGTTCCACGGCCACGGGAGGAAAGCATCTCTGTGTTCTTCCTACGGTAGGGTTTTGACTTCTCGGGAACCCCCAGGGGTCCACGGACCCCACTTTGAGAACCACCATCCTGACACTCCCTTACGAATGGGATCAGCCAGCCAAGAATGCCCATGGCGCTCCGGCCGGTTTGGATCTGTGGATAGAGAGAGCATCGGCCTGTAGACCGAAGGGTCCTGGGTTGCATTCCACTCAACGGTGCGCGCCTCCATTGCAGGCTGGACCCCCGGCCCTGGTCGGGGTGCGTGGGGGCAGCAACCAACCGATGTGTCTCTCTCACATCAACGTTTCTCTCTCTCTCCCTCCCCCTTCCACTCTCTCTAAAAATCAATGGAGTCCAACCAGCGG
>NW_006296417.1:372863-374401 GCF_000327345.1 Myotis davidii | reverse complement strand
ATCCCCAGTAGGGGGCGTGCAGGAGGCAGCCGGTCCATGATTCTCTCTCATCATGGATGTTTCTCTCTCTCCCTCTCCCTTCCTCTCTGAAATCAATAAAAATATATATTAAAAAAAATACAAAGAAAAGCCCTGAAAGAGCAGGTCTGAGAGCAGCAGAGACCACGGATCGAATCGTGGAGGAGAGCTGAGGGTCGGATCACATTTTATTTAACAGAAGACAGTTCCCTTCTGAGGCAGGGCTGCGCCTGGGCCCCCACACACAGGCTCTCGCTCTCTCTCTCTCTCTCTCTCTCTCTCTCGCTGGGCTTCTCTGGAAAGCCTGGCCCCGCCCTCCAGGTCCGGGAGCCGCTCTCCTCTCTGTTTCCAGTGACCCTGTTTCGCCTTTTTTTAGATGCGAGTGTTTATTTGGTCTGCCTTGGACCGGCCTCCGTGCGGCTGAAATCATGTCAGGCGGCCACTTCCTGCCCCGAACGGGAACCCTTCGCCGGGGCCACCGGGGGCCTTGGCCAGACACCTCCCGGGGGCTGCACCCGGCCCTCCCCCACGGGGCCTCCCGGGACCCCGTCCCCAGCGTCCAGAGCGAGAGGCTGCTACTGCGATGACAGTGACGGGGGACCAGCCTTTGCCCACAATATTTAAATATATTTTTATTGATTTCAGAGAGGAAGGGAGAGGGGGAGAGAGAGAGAAACATCCATGAAGACAGAGAATCATGGACCGGCTGCCTCCTGCACGCCCCCTCCTGGCGGCGGAGCCCGCAACCGGGGCATGTGCCCGGACCGGGAATGGAACCCTGACCTCCTGGTTCATAGGTCCACGCTCAACCACGGAGCCACGCCGGCCGGGCCCTGCTCACCACCATTTCTGGGAGAGGAGCAAGGGACTCGCTTTTGGGGGGTCTTAACAGGTACAATTGGACTTTTTTTACCCCTCACCCTAGAGTAGGGGAGGGAGGCTTTTTTCTGCCAAGTGCTATTTGGATATTTATAACGCCACTCGAGGACCATACAAAATTATCCACTTAAAAATGGCCCACAGGGTGGCTCAGTGGTTGAGCGTCAGCCTGCAGACTGAAGGGCCCCAGGTTGGATTCCCGGTCAAGGGCACAGGCCCGGGTTGCAGGCTCGATCCCCAGCAGGCGGCGTGCAGGCGGCAACCGACCCATGGTTCCCTCTCCTCATGGATGTTTCTCTCTCTCTCTCTCTCTCTCTCTCTCTCATACTGGGTGTATTGTTGGCTGTTTGCGATTTTGCGAGTGTGGTAAATTCGGGTTACCGTATATTTCTTGACATATGCATTGAAGATTCGCGATTTTGCTCTATCATGGTGCCTGTTAGAATGTTGAAGATGAGGCTTGGGGGTGCAGGGGGCTCGGGCCTCAGCCTGGAGTCTGCCTGAACCCCATCATCAGCCTCCCCCTTGGCATGGAGCGCCCCCGGTTTCCCGTCCTCCCCCGCTCTGCGTGGGGGCGGGGTGGGCCGGGCGGCTTCGCTCTGACCTGGCGGGGGACTGTGAATAATTGATGCCCACTCTAG
>NW_006296417.1:362758-363459 GCF_000327345.1 Myotis davidii | reverse complement strand
GTGCCCCCCACCCCCCAGCACATGGCCAGGGACAATTGTGCTGTGTTCTCCCACCCTCCCCTGGAGCCCAGGGAGGGGTTATCTTGGAGGCAGCGCCCCTAAGACAGAGGGGGGAGGGCCGCCTCCCTGCCACCCCACCCCACCCCCATGGCGTGCGTGGCGTTTGGAGCCTGTGCCCAGCTGTTGCTTGGGTACCCGCTTGGCACGCCTGCTCTCGGCTATAAATACAGGGCTCTCCTCACCCAAACAAGCAGGGCAGATGGGTCCCCGGAGGCCTTCGAGGGAGCTCCGGGTGCTGGGGGGAGGGAAGGAGGAGACGGGGTGCGGGGTGGGGGACCCCCTGGGGACTCCCGGGGCCCCGGGCACACCACAGAGCCCAACCCTGTTTGCATTTTTCTTTTTCAATATATTTTTATTGATTTCAGAGAAGGAGATAGAAACATCAGTGATGAGAGAATCATGGACCGGCTGCCTCCTGCCTGCCCCCCCCTCCTGCACTGGAGATCGAGCCCAGAACCCGGGCCTGTGCCCTTGACCGGGAATCGAACCCGGAACCCTTCAGTCCGCAGGCCGATGCTCTATCCACTGAGCCAAAGGCTTAGGACCCCGAGAGGGAAACACACAGTCCGTGAACTGCAAACACGGAGCCCACGGGGGAGCAGGGCACAGGTGGCCATCAGACCGCGTCTGTGCTGGCACCC
>NW_006296417.1:361080-362627 GCF_000327345.1 Myotis davidii | reverse complement strand
GAACAGGGCTGGCGGGCAGGATGTGGCTGGGATCCCTGGACGTCCTCCCACATCATCTGTGGTGTCGTGGAAAAATCCCAGGTCACAGCTCCATTCCCCGGCAGGGCACAGGCCGGGTCGCTGGCTCCATCCCCAGCAGGGGGCGTGCGGGAGGCAGCCGGTCCAGGGCGCCCTCTCATCATGGATGTTTCTTTGTGTTATTTTTTGAAATTAATCCCCTCACCCAAGGATATTTTTCCCACTGATTTTTAGAGAGAGCGGAAGAGCCAGGAAAAGACAGAAAGTTCGATGCGAGAGAAACACACCGATGGATGCCTCTTGCCCGAGCCCCGACCGTCAAACACGGAGGACAACCTGGGGCTCTCGTTTCTGCCGCGGGCAAGCTGCCGGCCTTCTCCCGGGCCCCGCACCATCGCCCAGAACCAGGCGTCTGTCTGAGCCCAGCAGGGCCATCTGTGCGCTATAATAAGCCTGGTTATCAACACTATCTTTCAGGTTTTTCACTGAGTCAGAACAACTTGCTAAAAATACTCCCTACTGTATCCGAAACGCCCCCAGACCATGTGTGTCGCCCATCCCCGCCGCCTGCCCGCTCCCCGCGGTCCGGAGCTGGCAGCCGCTCCTTCCGCTGGCGGCGTGCGTGCCAGGCCTGGTCTCGGAGGCCGAGGGAGCCGGGCTGGAGGGAGGGAACGTGAAGACCTCATCGCAGCCCGGCCGGCCGGGGTGGCTCCGTGGTGGGGCATTATCCGCGCACCAGGAGGTCACGGTTCGATTCCCAGCCCGGGCACATGACCGGGTGGCGGGCTCCATCTCCAGGAGGCCGCCCATGGATGTTTTACTCTCACATGGACGTTTCTCTCTCCTTCCCTCTCCCTTCCTCTCTGAAAATTCAAGAAAAAGTCTTTAAAAATAAAAGAAAGGAATCTGGATGCTGGAGAAGGGGTGGCCTTCGGTGAGGTCGGGGCAGGACCCAGCGGGTGAGGGCCGCCTGCCCGGGTAGGGCTGAGCCAGGGGCCCTGCTCCTCCCGCCCTCACCTGGCCGGGCAGGTGGGGGAGCTGGGAGCTCAGTGAGAAGGAGCCGTCTCCCTGCAGAGGGGCCCCCAGGCTGGTCCCGCTGACGGGGGCAGAAAGAGAATGTTGGGGACCAGCTGTCACTGTGAGGAATATGAGTCCCGCTCTGTGACCCGTGGCTGTGCTGTTCTGATGAAAAAAGCACCTTCTGACCTGGCTGGGAGCTGCACGCGGCCCTGGGAGCTCCCCTGGAAAGGCGGCCCGTCCTCCCCACTGGGAGCTGCCGGTGATCATGGAAGGACGAACAGCTTTACTGCGGAAACCGGAGCGCCAGCCCTTTGAGGACCCCCAGCCTTTGCACACCCACAGGCCTTTGCAAATCTCCAAAGGAATATGAGTCCCGCTCTGTGACCCGTGGCTGTGCTGTTCTGAAGAAAAAGCACCTTCTGACCTGGCTGGGAGCTGCACGCGGCCCGTCCTCCCCACTGGGAGCTGCCGGACGAACAGCTTTACTGCGGAAACCAGAGCCGCCAGCC
>NW_006296417.1:359748-360368 GCF_000327345.1 Myotis davidii | reverse complement strand
TTTTCTTTTCTTGTTTTAATTTTTACTGATTTCAGAGAAGGAGAGAGAGAGAGAAACATCCATGATGAGCCCGAGCTGGTGTGGCTCGGGGTGGGGGGGAGCCTGGGCTCAAGCTGGTACTCTTCACCCTCAAGTATTAACAACATCTTCGGGGAAAGGACATTATTCCCGTCCGCTCAGGCTAATATTAGCCCGAACAGAAATGAGGGGTGTGCGCTGTCGCTATCTCAGATCCCGGTGACAACCAGGAATTACCCGCCGCCCCCCACCCCACCCCTACCCCGCCATCCCCCCGGCTGCCTGCCTGCCTTCTCCCAGGGACTTCCCGGCCTCCAGCCCAGCCTGTGATGTCACGTCACCCTGCACGTTCATGTCATTGGTTTTCTCTTCAATATGTTTGTATTGATTTCAGAGAGGAAGGGAGAGGGAGAGAGAGAGAGAGAAACATCCATGACGAGAGAGAATCATGGATCAGCTGCCTCCTGCACGCCCCCTGCTGGGGATGGAACCTATAACCTGGGCATGTGCCCTTGACCAGGAATGGAACCCGGGACCCTTCAGTCTGCAGGCCGACGCTCTATCCACTGAGCAAAACTGGCTAGGGCACAAATGAGTTTTTG
>NW_006296417.1:358756-359620 GCF_000327345.1 Myotis davidii | reverse complement strand
AGTTGATGAAGTTATTTTGTAAAACTAAGTCAGATTAATTTTTTAAAATATTTTTTGTTTGTTGTTGATTTCAGAGAGGAAGAGGGAGAGAGAGAGAGAGAAACATCCATGACGAGAGAGAATCATGGATCAGCTGCCTCCTGCACGCCCCCCACTGGGGATCGAGCCCGCAACCCGGGCCTGTGCCCTGACCGGGAATCGAACCGTGACCTCCTGGTTCCTAGGTGGACGCTCAACCACTGAGCCACACTGGCCGGGCAGTGGTTTTCATTTGCAATGGGGTATCTCGCTGTGAGACACCTGGAATGATGTCTGTCCCCTCTTTGGGGGTGGGCAGCATCCGGCCTTTGGGATGTATAAGACCCGAGAAATCATGTGATCTGGCCCTGACAAGGCATTAGGGCTGAGTTAGTTAAATGCTTGACCAAACATAGGCTAATTTATACCTGTTTTTATTATCGATTTCAGAGAGGCAGGAAGAGGGAGAAAGAGATAGAAACACAGTTCGATTCCCGGTCAAAGCACTGTTCACTCTTAGCCTTTCCCTGTCTTTATATCCGACCAGGTCAGGTTTGGCCACGACACGGTTTTGCCAGGAACGTATGGGGAAAAGCCTCGGTCTTCATCAATGGTTCGAAGTTGGCACCCTGGGTCCCGTGATAGAAGCTGCTAATGAGTCTCTGGGGGTGTGTGTATGGGGGGTGTTTTCCTCCTTCGGAAACCTGAGACCACGGGGGCTTGAGGGGGGCGCACGACTGACACCCCGACCGACCAAGCAGGCAGTTTTATAAGAAACGCTTTGTTTCGGCAAACTCTCCCCGACACCCATGGGTGCGTGTGGCCGGCAGCCCCCGGAGCAGAGAG
>NW_006296417.1:357980-358521 GCF_000327345.1 Myotis davidii | reverse complement strand
GGAGCCTGCCTGCTCTATGTCCTCACGGGAAAAGCGACGAAATACCTCCGGTCCTGGCCGGTGTCGCTCACTGGTTAGAGCATCAGCCTTTGGCCTGAAGGGTCCCAGGTTCGATTCCGGTCAAGGGCACGTACCTCGGTTGCAGGCTCTTCCCCCGGCCCGGGCCCTGGTCAGAGCGCGTGCAAGAGGCAACCAATCGACGTGTTTCTCTCACATCGATGTTTCTCTCTGTCTTTCCCTCGGGTGAGGATTAAAAAGAAGGAAAGAAAGGAAAGAAAGAAAGAAAGAAAGGGCTCTCCTCTGCTTCACATCTGTGCTCGCTGCTCTCCCCACGGTCCTCCCTGCACAGCTGTGCCCGGCCAGGCTCCTGTGGGCCCTGCCTCCCGGGGTCCAAGGCGAGGAGCAGAGCCCTGCCCAGGAGGAAGGTGGCGGGCACACCCAGCCGGCCCACCGCCCACACTCTGCGGTCACGTGCCCGCCCCCCAGGCCGAGGCCCACAATGCAGCTTTGTGTGGCAGTTGGCTGGGCACACTCACATGTC
>NW_006296417.1:357335-357656 GCF_000327345.1 Myotis davidii | reverse complement strand
CCCTTGACCAGAATCGAACCCGGGACCCTTCAGTCTGCAGGCCGACGCTCTATCCACTGAGCCAAACCAGCTAGGGCCCAGCAAAGCATTTAGGTAAAACAAGAACATAAAGGCAGCCCAGACAATTTTTACAAAGCCGATTGTATTAAAAATATAATTTTTTTCAGGTGTAAAAACATCCTGTTTTGGTGTGTGTGTGTGTGTGTAATATCTTTTTATTGATTTTTGGAGAGGGAGAGAGCAATAGAAACATCAGTGAGAGAATCATGGATCGGCTGCCTCCTGCACGCCCCCTACTGGGAGAGGGAGATGGAGCGTGCA
>NW_006296417.1:355952-357304 GCF_000327345.1 Myotis davidii | reverse complement strand
ACTGATTGGCTGCCTCCTCCACGCCCCCTACTGGGGATCGAGACCACAACCCAGGGCATGTGCTCTGAGTGGGAATCGAACCGTGACTTCTTGGTTCATACGTCAACCCTCAACCACTGAGCCACGCTGGCCGGGCTGTCCCCTCCCGGCTCAACCCAGAGGTCCCCAGAGCCAGGTCCCGGCCAGGCACGGTGGGTGCCGGGCAGCGCTCACTTAGCCTGGCTGGGGTGACAGCAGGGACAAGGCCGGGCCAGCTCTGGGACTAGGGACCACCCTGCCTGGGCGGCCCCAGGACATTTGCATCACAAAATAGTGCATAAGGGTGGGAGCTGGGAAACGCCCCCTTCATTTGCATATCAAAAGCCATTGGCCAAAGCTGCTTTGTCCAGTCCGCCCCAACACTCCCTAAACCATTGTGGGGCCGTGCGCAGCTGCCAGCATCTACCCACTGGGTCCCCATCCAGGAGCCTCGAAACTGCACCCCATCTACACACCGTGCTGGCAAGGGCCATGACCAGGGCCGCAGGGCTCCCCTGGAACAGGGCGAACTCCGCTGGTGAGATGAGGCCTCCAGGTCCACCTGGAATTAACAGTGTCCGGGACCTTGAAGGAGAGAAGCGAACGGCCTGGTACATGACCTACCCTGGCGCCTGACATCATCTGATGATCCGCTCACAACAGGCGAATTCCCACTTTAAAGATGGGGGGCCCGGTGGTTGAGTGTCGACCTAGGAACCAGGAGGTCACAGTTCGCTTTCCTGAGAGGTCACACGCCCGGTTGCGGGCTCGATCCCCAGTGTGGGGCGTGCAGGAGGCAGCGGATCCATGATTCTCTCTCTTCATGGATGTTTCTCTCTCTCCCTCTCCCTCTCCCTCCCTCTCTGAAATCAACAAAAATATATTTTTAAAAAGTTTTTAAAAAGTGAACTCCCGTCCGAGCCGGTGTGGCTCAGGGGTTGAGCATCCACCTAGGAACAAGGGGGCCACGGTTGGAATCCCGGTCGGGGCACAGGCTCGGGTTGCGGGCTCGGTCCCCAGTGGGGGGCATGCAGGAGGCAGCCGATCCATGATTCTCTCGCATCATGGATGTTTCTCTCTCTCCCTCTCCCTTCCTCTCTGAAATCAATAAAAACATATTAAATAAGTAAAAGTAGAGAAGAAAAACGATCCGGGGCTGCAGGGTCCGGTAAGGGGCTCGCTGCAAAGTTAGGCACCGGCCACACTAGGGCGCTGGCCCAGGCCCGGAGAATGGAGAGGGCGGAGGGGGTGCGCGCGCGGGCGCCTTGGAGAGTCAAGGGCAAGTTGACGGGGCCCGGGAGCGGGTGGGGGCGGGCGGCGAGCTAGGCAGGGGC
>NW_006296417.1:352255-353114 GCF_000327345.1 Myotis davidii | reverse complement strand
GTCCCGGGGCGGCAGCCTGGGGGCCGGGGACCGCCGCCCGCTCTCCGATCCCAGGGGCCCTCGACCTGGGAGTTGATTCATCTGAGGTTGGTTGGTTTTTTTTAACACAAAAGTAGCAACAACAACAACAAAACCCACCCCGCGTTTAAATGGATGACAACTTTTCTCTCCCAGTTCGGTGTCGAGAACCGCATCTTTCCTCTGAGCTCACGTGCATCCTCCGCTGACACTTCACTTCCTCCCGATTTGGGGCGAGTGAAAGACAACACACACCCCGCGTGCTTCTGCTGTGTTCTGGTTCCCAGCGGTTTAGCCTTCTCGCGTGTAAAACGGTCCATCAGATGATGAAAATACTGGTTTAAAAACTGCGGCCCAGGCCCGGCCGGCGTGGCTCAGGGGTGGAGCCTGGAGACCTAGGAACCAGGAGGTCACGGTTCGATTCCGGTCAGGGCGCAGGCCCGGGTTGTGGGCTGGATCCCCAGGGTGGGGCGTGCAGGAGGCAGCGGATCCATGCTTCTCTCTCATCATGGATGTTTCTCTCTCTCTCCCCCCCGCCCTTCCTCTCTCTGAAATCAATAATTTTTTTAAAAACATTAAAAAAAATTAAAATTGCGGCCCTCTCTCGGTTGCATTGGTCACCTGAGCGGATCCGAGGTCTGCAAGCGTCCAGGACCCGCGCATCTCAGAAATATCGGGCCCTCAGAGGGCTGCCCCCGCGTTCCCCGGCCCAGGCATGTGGCCCCCCCAAAAACCGCGTGGCAGTCCGGGGTGAAGTGGGGCCCAGGGTGAAGGCGGGCCATTGCTAGGACCTCTGAGTGTCCGAAGTAAGGGTTTGTGTGGACCAGATGGGGCCTGGGTC
>NW_006296417.1:349304-351720 GCF_000327345.1 Myotis davidii | reverse complement strand
CTCTCGGTTGCATTGGTCACCGGAGCGGATCCGAGGTCTGCAAGCGTCCAGGACCCGCGCATCTCAGAAATATCGGGCCCTCAGAGGGCTGCCCCCGCGTTCCCCGGCCCAGGCATGTGGCCCCCCCAAAAACCGCGTGGCAGTCCGGGGTGAAGTGGGGCCCAGGGTGAAGGCGGGCCATTGCTAGGACCTCTGAGTGTCCGAAGTAAGGGTTTGTGTCGACCAGATGGGGCCTGGGTCCCTGGAGGGAGGGTGTTGGTTTAGCTTGGGCACAACAGGGCCATGGTGGGTGTGGCAGCGAGGGCGGGGCCCAGCCAGGATCCGAGCGCCCGGGACCCTGAACACGGGGGCGGGGTGAGCGCTTGGGGCGTGGCTGGGGTTGGGGACCTCTTTGGCGGGGAGGGTCGAGGCCGCACTAGGCCGGGAACTTACTGGTTGGAAAATCTTTTTTTGCGGCCGGATTCGCTGTGGCCTCCCATTGGGTGGCACCGGGTTGGAGTTAAGGGGGGAGGGGAGAGGGCTTTAGTCTGGGGGTGACTTCGGACTTGGCTGGCTGCAGCCCGCCCCATTCCCCCAACCATTGCTGGGGTCCAGGCTTTGTGGGCCCTGAGCGGACCCTGTGCTAGAGGATTGGGGCAGGGCGCTGGGAGCCAGTCTGGGGGTGGCGGGTGTGCCTGGAACCCCAAAGCTGGCCAAAGAGGGTGGAACCAGCCCAGCCTGAGGTGCACCCCGTCTGTGATGAGTGCGGGAGCCGCCCTGTCCCCCCTCCAGGTGTGCACAGCTCCCCAGGCCGCCTCCACCGCAGGGGCGCACGGGTCCGCTGGGACCCTTGGAATCGCATATTCCAGGTCCCCGGTGTTGCTCTGCCGCCAACCACTGCGGGTTTTATTTTTTAATTTTTAGAAAATATATTTTTATTCATTTCAGAGAGGAAGGGTTAGGGAGAGAGAGAGAGACACACCCATGATGAGAGAGAATCACGGATCGGCCGCCTCCTGCACGCCCCACACTGGGGTGAAGCCCACCCCCCGGGCATGTGTCCTGACCGGGCATGGAACCGTGACCTCCTGGTTCCTAGGTGGACGCTCAACCACTGAGCCACACCGGCCGGGCTCCCTTGATTTTTAGAGAGAGTGGAAGGGAGAGAAAGAGAGAGACAGAAACGTTGATGTGAAGGAGGCACACCGATCGGCTGCCTTCCCATGCGCCCCGACCAGGGCTGGGGATCGGGCCTGGCAACCGAGGTCACATGCCCTGGACCGGAATCGAACCCGGGACCCTTCAGTCCGCAGGCCCGCGCTCTTCCCACTGAGCCACACCGGCCAGGGCGAGTCATGGTTGATGTGATAGCAAAACACCCTCGAAAACAAAACAAAGACACCAACGCATTTGTAACTCTAGCAACTTCTCGCTGGTTGGGTGGGTGGGTTGGCGCCTGGGCCCAGGCCTGGTCCGTCTGCTAAGACGGGCTTTGGAGGGTGTGGGAGGCCGGGAGCTGTCTGTCACTGGGGCTGATGGGCTGGGGTGCGAACATTCAAAGACATTCAGAGTAGGAGAGGCCTGGGTCCCCCCACCCCCCAGCTCCACATCCTGCATCTGGAGATTCCTCCGTGCAGGAGGCTGTTGCCCCGAGAATGGCCCCTCCATCCTTCTTGTGTGCCTATACGTGTCTACCTATCTGTGCCCACAAAGCATTGCTCTCAGAATGAATTCTGTGCCCTGTTTCCCCTCTGTCGCCAGGAGTTACATGTGTACTTGTAGATAGAGATAGAGACGAGACAGAGAGAGAGAGAGAGAGACTCCAAATTCTGTGATAAAACAGCAACAGTCTTGCCTGGCCGGTGTGGCTCAGTGATTGAACATCCACCTTTGAACCAGGAGGTCATGGTTGGATTTGGGGTCAGGGCCATTACCGGGTTTCGGGCTCCATCCCCAGTAGGGGGCGTGCAGGAGGCAGCTGACCCATGATTCTCTCATCATGGATGTCTCTCTCTCTCTCTCTCCCTCTCATTCTCTCTCTGAAACCAATAAAAATATATTTTTTAAAAAATCCCCAAAACATCTTCTTGCCCACTGCCCAGGTCAGCAGCTCCGGGGTCTGGCCAGCACGGTGGGCCCTGGACTGGGCACGGCTGTCCCATCCTCCTGCAGACCCCTAGGGACCGTCCGAGTCACCTGCCCCGTTGGGGGTGAGGGTGGGAAGCCGTCAGCTTGCACTCTCTCAGCCATTTCCTGTTAGCGTTTGGGCGGGGTTCGTCTGAAACTGCTGGTTCCCCGCTGAACCAGGGGTCCCCTCCTGAGCGAGATAGGGGGTTGGGGCGGGGATCTGGCTGTACCCCGAGGCCCGCTGCTGGCAGGACCCCCTCGCAGGTGCCCGGGGCGCTGCAGGCCTCGGGGAAGCCGGCAGCCCGGCCGA
>NW_006296417.1:344441-349264 GCF_000327345.1 Myotis davidii | reverse complement strand
TCCCGGGCACATCCAGGCGGCCGCCGCCCGCCCCTCTCCCACTCCGCCCCGGGCTGCCCGTGGGGCCGGTTGTGAAACTTCAAACAAATGCAGAAGTGCGCAGGCAGAGCGTGCGAGCCTTCCCCTCCTCCTCGAACCCGCGCGGCCCTTTTCCAGACCCATCCAGGGCTTTGCACGCATGTCCCAGACGTGTGTCTGACCCTCGCCAACGCGTGCCTGCCCCCGGCTTCCGTCCTGGGTGGCGTCTCCATGTGTGTGTGTGTGTGTGTGTGTGTTTAAACACATCTTCTTGGTCTCCCCCCGGCTGCGGCTCCTGCTGCATCACTGCCTCTCACCCTGAGAACATCTGAACCCCCAGCGACAGAGCCCGCCGCCCCTCCCACAGGCCTCCTGCCCTGCCCTCCCTTGCGGGGCCTGTGAGGTGCTCTTTGCACCCATCCCTCCCTCCCTCGCTCCTTCCCACAGTGGAAAGAGGGCTGGAGGCCCCTGTGAGCATCTGAGTTTGCAGCTGTGAGCTCTGAAGTGTCAGGCCACTGTGGGGGCGTGCCCTGCTTGTGTTTTAAGAAGGCAGTTAAAAATAGCTTCCTAATTAAAAAAAAATTTTTTTTTTTTTGTATTGAGCCCTGGCGGGTGGATGGAGTGTCAGCCGTGGACTGAAGGGTCCCCCGGGTTCGATTCCGGTCTAGGGCACCTACCTCGGTGGCAGGCTCCTCCCCGGCCCGGGCCCTGGTCGTGGCGCGTGCAGGAGGCGACCCATCTGTGTGTCTCTCTCACGTCGATGTTTCTCTTCGTCTCTCCCTCTCTCTTCCACTCTCCCTGAACATCAATGGGAAATACCATCCGGTGAGGAGAATAAAATAAAATAAAAAATACAGCAGGTGACGTTGGCACCTCCCAGGGCCCGCCCGCAGCAGGGCCGGGCTGGCAGGGCCAGGTCTGCCCGTTGCTGGGTCACGTGGTTAAGGCGGTGTCTGCAGGCGCGTCCGCTATAGAGGAACAGAGCGCTCTCCCCTGGACGACGGTTAATGAGTAACTTTCGGGGCGATGCTCTGAGATGGGGGCGGCGTTGGAGGCTCGGGGTGCCTCCTGGTCCCGGGCAGCCAGGTGTGGGCTGGGCAGGTGGCGTCTGTCCTTGTCCATGTGCAGCTTCCGCCCCGGCCGCCGCGTGGATTTCTGCTTCTTCCACCTCCATCGACGGGGCAGGCGCTAGGTGCTCCGGGTCCTGCTGGCGGAAATATTTTTTTTAAATAAAAAAACCAAACATGGTTGCCATTTATTTATTATTTTTTATTGTTTTTTAAATATATTTCTATTGATTTCAGAGAGGAAGGGAGAGGGAGAGAGAGAAACATCGATGAGGAGAGAGGGTCACTGATCGGCTGCCTCCTGCTCGCCCCCCACGGGGAATCGAACCCGCAACCCAGACCTGTGCCCTTGACTGGAATCCCACCTGGGACCCTTCAGTCCGCAGGCCGATACTCTATCCACTGGGCCAAACCGGCTAGGGCGCATTTATTATTTTTCAAAATGTATTTTTATTGATTTCAGAGAGGAAGGGAGAGGGAGAGAGAGAAACATCTGTGATGAGAGAGAATCACGGATCGGCCGCCTCCTGCACGCCCCCCCACACTGGGGATGGAGCCCGCCACCCGGGCCTGTGCCCTGACCGGGAATCGAACCGTGGCCTCCTGGTTCACGGGTCGAAGCTCAACCACGGAGCCCCGCCGGCCGGGCATCGATGCTACCTTTTTATGCTGTTGGCGTTGACACTGGCACATAGCGTGTGAGACAGAAATCCTCACCCCACCCCAAGGCTCTGCCCCTGGGCTCCGCTCGCATGCACACGGGTGCACACACATGCATGCACACGGGCACACGTGTGCACACAGGCACACACATAACGTGTGGCACCTTGCTCATTGCTGTGGCTGAGCTGAGCACCCAAACCCGGAATCTGCCCATGGGGACTCATTTCTGGGTGAACTGTTCAGTTTAGATCTTAGGGTCCACCTCCCCCTGTCTCCGCCCCCCCCGCCCCCGCAGCCATTAGGGATGTGCTGTGTGTCACCTGGGTTTCTGGGAGGCACGGAGGTCCCTGGTCTGAAACTGAAGAGGCTGGTCCCCTGCCCACCCCTCCCCCCCTGGATCCTGCCAGGCCCCAGCACAGGTGGCTCCCCAACCTGCTCCCAACCCGGGCTGTGTGTGACCCCCCTCGTTCACCGACATCACATACCAGCCGGACGGAGGGCACACGCAGGGCGGGGGGTTCGTTTAGGGGCGCGCCGGTGCAGGGGGGACCGGTGTATCGATCGTCCTGCCTCGTGAGGTCCCTCACCCGGAAACACGCGCCAACCAGGAACTTGGCCGCCCTCCGTGGCCCGGGGCCAGGCTGACCCAGGGTGACCTGTTTGCAAAAGCACTGCGGCCTGACACCTCTGATGAAATGTGGCCTGCCTGCCTGGGGGTGAGGGGTGGCTCCCCAGCACGGGGCCCAGGTTTGGACCCTGGAGCCCGGGGTGCACCATGCCTGAGCTTTGCAAGAAATAGCACCTGGCTGTAGACTTCACCTCACCCTGCAAATTCCTTCTCCGGGCCTGTGGCGTGTCTCTCACGCCCCGTGCTTGCCTACGTGCTCACTGAAAACAATAACAATAAAGAAAGGGTTTAGGGCTGGAGGTCGAAGCTCCAGCTAATGGCGGCTGGACTCAGAGGGTTTTGCAAGGAAGTGTTGGGAAAGCCAGAGGAAACCCCGAAGGCGCCTGGAACCTCAGAACCCCGCCCTTGGGGGAGGGAGGGGCGGAGGCCCCGGGGCCGGGCGTGTCCAGGGAGGATGTTGTGCCTGGCGCTTGACGGACAAGTTGTTCCAAACCCCACTTGGGATCGGGGGAGGGTCTGGGAGCCGGGGGTGGGCACCGTGGCTGCACCCCGGGCGTCTCAGCAGAAACAAACCCCAAGACACGTTCCCCGAAGGAGGGGTGATCCGTGGGAGCCGGTTAGCGAGCTGCCGCCGATATTTCGTTCAAATCTACGGGACAAGCGACGGGCAGTGTGGGTGCTGAGCGGCTCTGCATGATCCTGCTTTACGGTCGGGTGGCGGCCACCCCGACCCCCGGCCCGGCGCCCTCATGCCACCCCAGGTCCCCACCCGCTGCGAGGCTGGCGTCGTCTCCTGTTCTTTTCAAAAGAGATGTTTATTTTTTAAACCATTATTATTATTTCTGTTAATCCTCGCCGAGGATATTTTTCCATTGATTTTTTAAAAATATATATACTTTATTGCTTTTTTACAGAGAGGGATAGAGAGCTAGAGACATAGATGAGAGAGAAACATCGATCAGCTGCCTCCTGCACACCCCCCACTGGGGATGTGCCCGCAACCAAGGTCCATGCCCTTGACCGGAATCGAACCCGGGACCCTTCGGTCTGCAAACCGACGCTCTATCCACTGAGCCACACCGGTCAGGGCTTTCCATTGATTTTTAGGGAGAGCGGAAGAGAGAGGGAGAGACAGAGAGAAATATCGATGTGAGAGAAACACATCGATGGGTTGCCTCCTGCACGAGCCCCGACCAGGGCCAGGGCCAGGGAGGAGCCTGCCACCGAGGTCCGTGCCCTTGATCAGAATCGAACCCGGGATCCTTTGGTCTATAGGCCGGCACTGTATCCACTGAGCCACACGAGCCAGCGCTTAAATATATATTGTATTGATTATCACAGAGGAAGGGAGAGGTAGAGAGAGAGAGAAACATTCGTGATGAGAGAGAATCACTGATGGGCTGCCTCCCGCACGCCCCCCCCTGGGGATCGAGGTCTCAACCCGGGCCTGTGCCCTGACCTCCTGGTTCATAGGTCGACGCTCAAACCACTGGGCCACGCCAGCCGGGCTTCGTCCTGCTTTTCTAAAACCTGCTTTGTCGCTTGGCCTCAGGCACCGGGGGTCCTCTGGGTGTCCCTGCCGAGTGGCACCTGGTGTCTTTGCGTGTGTCCCGTATGAGCGTGTGTATGAGCGTGTGTGCGTGCGTGTGCGTGTGCGTGTCTGTGCTCACGTGCAGGTGCTCAGCCTCCCGCCAGAGCTCAGGACACTCGCTCCCTGGACGGCAGCCAGGCCCCAGGCGCCGGGCCAGGTGGCTCCGGCTGCGGACATGGTTTCTGTGGGACCCCCGTGGGGGCCGGTAACAGAGGAAGGGGTCCAGTGCGCCCAGCCGTGGCGGCCCGCTGGCCTTCGGGGCGGAGCGGGGACCCTGGGCAGAGCTGGAGGGGGCACCGGCCTGGTTCCAGGGGGGCAGGCCCCATCATCCTGCCCTGGACCGCCACCAGCAGCTTAGCAGCCTGGGCGGGGGGGTGGCCCTGGCTGGGGGCCAGGCTGGGCTGAGCTTTTGTCTGTGGGGCTGCGGGCTCAGCCCGGTTCACCCTCCTCCCCTCCCCTTCCACCTCCCCTCCCCTTCCTCTCCCTCCTCCTCCTCCCCCCTCCTCTTCTTCCTCCTTCTTCCCCCTCCCCTTCCTTCTTCCCTGGCCCGTGCACTGTGGGATCTAAGCATTTTTTTCTTTTTTACTTGTTCTTTTTTTTTTTTAAGCTTTTTTTTGGTGTGTGTTTTGTTTTTTAGAAAAGCAAGCAAAAATCTACTTAGGCTGGGCTGCTCTCTCTGGCCCACGGGGGAGTCAGCAGAAAGGGGGCTTTAGAGCCAGGTTGGGGGTTCGCCAGAGACGAGCTGCCGCTGCCCACTGCTCCCCTGGTTGCAAGTCTCAGGGGTCCCTTCGAGGTTAGGGGACCGTGCCTGTGGGGGAAGGAGGGGAGCTCATGGAGGGGGGGGAATGGCTCCGCA
>NW_006296417.1:340986-343763 GCF_000327345.1 Myotis davidii | reverse complement strand
AGCCCTGCAGCCCGCAGTGCGCATGCGTCCCCAGAGCGTCCCGTTGCTATGGAGACCCCCTGCCGGCCGCCGTGCTCAGCGGGTCTCAGGTGAGCCTGGTTGGTTACCGTTGGTTACCAGGTACCAGAGGCTCCCGGGGACCAGAGAGTGACACCTGGCCGGGCTGCACAGAGCAGCAGCCGCTGAGCTGGAACCTGGGGTGAAAGCTGAGGTGCCTGGTCCCCAGGATGGGCCACCTCCCTGAGGGGGGGCGTGAGGGGCCCCCCCGTTTCCACCTGCTGTGCGGGAGGCAGCTGGTCCATGATTCTCATCAATGATGTGTGTGTCTCTCTCTCCCTCTCTCCCTTCCTCTCTGAGGTCCATTAAAAATATATTTTAAAATAAATAAATAGCTTTAAAATATGAATAGATGATCCTCTCATCATTGATATTTCTATGGGATGGAGCCTGCAACCCGGGCATGTGCCCTGACCGGGAATCGAACCCGTGACCTCCCAGTTCGTGGGTCAGTGCTCAACCACTGAGCCGCACCGGCCGGCTGGGGTGTCTTTGGCCGTAGGGGATGCCCCCTGCTCTGGCCCGAATGTCTGTGTCCCCCAAATGCATGCGCTGAAATCCTCTAACGCCGGATGGGGTTGTTGGGAGTGGGGGGGCCCTGGGAGGTGACTCGGTGACCGGCCCTCCTGTGGGATCAGTGCCCTTCTAGAAGGTTCCGGAGCCCCTCCCCCTTCCCCTTCCCAATGAGGAGGACAATAGGGCTCTGGCCAGGAGCCAGGCACCGGGTTCCGCAGCAGCACCCAAGGGCGCTGGCGCCTTAATCTTGGATTTTCCATCCTCCGGAGCCGAGCGGAACACACGCCTGCTCTTGGTGAGATAGGCGGCGGGCGGGCTCCTGTTACAGCCTGGGGGGCCCCCAGGTCTCTCAGGGCAGACACCCCAGTACGTCCCAACTGTCTGGACTGAGCATCTGTCTGGTGCCTGTGCCCTGAGGAGCCTGTCGGCCCAGCCGACCGGGAATCGAACCACGACCTCCTGGTTTGTGGGTCGACGCTCAGCCACTGGGCCACACCGGCCGGACGAGACTCCTGGGTGCCCTGGCTAAGTGGCCCTTGCCTCTTGGGGTGGCCTGCTTTTGCCCCCCTCCCTGCCCTGAGCCCAGCCCACTCCTCCTCCTCAGAGAGCCATGGGGGCGGGGGGCAGGTCTGGGCCTCGCGACCAGCGTGTACCCAGCGGCACCCTCTCGGGTCCCACAGGCCCTGCTGCTCCCAGTCGGGGTCCCGCTGTTGGCACCTCTTCCTCCTCCGTTCCTCCCCGAGCCCCGGTGTCTCTGAGAGCCGTGCGCCCGCCGCCCCCGCCGCCCCAGCCTCCGCCTGTCCGGCCTCTCTCCTCCCTCAGAGGCCTCAGCTGCACCTGGAAGAAGAAACGAAAGCACCACCTGCCCCCCAGAAGCTTCCGGTTTCTAGATGCTGGGCAGTTGGGCCGGGACTCACCCCTCGCCCAGGGCTCCACACCCCCAGTGCCCAGGGTGGGGGGTCAGCATCCAGGCCTCTGAAGTCGGGGAGGTGCAGCCTGGAACAGGGGCGGGGGTGGGACATCAGGGGACAGGGACACTGGGGGGCCCCGCACGGGAGGGGCCTGGTGTGGGACGCTCAGGTCCCCTGCCCGCCGGCCCTCATCAGGGTCAGGCCTGTGACATGGCCGAGTGCAGGAGGTAGGAGTATGTTCAGGTTCGAGAAACTGGGTTCTGCCCCGGCTGCGTGGCTCAGTGGTTGAGCGTCGTCCTGGGCACCAAAAGGGACATCAGGGGACAGGGACACTGGGGGGCCCGGGGTGGGACGCTCAGGTCCCCTGCCCCCCGGCCCTCATCGGGGTCAGGCCTGTGACGTGGCCGAGTGCAGGAGGTAGGAGTATGTTCGGGTTCGAGAAACTGGGTTCTGCCCCAGCCGTGTGGCTCAGTGGTTGAGCGTTGTCCTCTGTTGAGGTCACCGGTTCAATTCCTGGTCGGGGCACGTGCCGGGTTTGGGTTCGGTCCCCAGTACGGGTGCCTATGGGAGGCAAGTGATCGATGTTTCTCTCTCTGTGTCTCTCCCCTTCCCTTCCAATCTCTTTAAAAATCAATGGGGAAAAATAAAATAAAAGGACCTTAAAAAAAAAAAAAAGAGCCCTGGCCAGTGTCGCCCAGTGGATAGAGCGTCGGCCTGTGGACTGAAGGGTCCCGGGTTCAATTCCGGTCAAGGGCACATGCGCTCGATCCCCAGTGTGGGGCGTGCAGAGGGCAGCCAATCCATGATTCTCTCTCATCATGGATGTTTCTCTCTCCCTCTCCCTTCCTCTCTGACATCAAGTTTTAAAAAGTTAAAAATAGATAACAAACAAGGGCTGCCCTGGCCGGTGTGGCTCAGTGGGTTGGGTGCCATCCCAGGCACCAGAAAGTCACCGGAAGGTCGCGGGTTCGATTCCCTTTTGGGCTGCGGGCTTGGATCCGTCAGTGTTCCGCTCTCACGTCGATGTTTCTCTCTCTCTCTCTCTCAAATTCAATAGAAATATTTTTAAAAAGGCAAGACCCTTCTTCCTCTCTCTCGAAAAGTCAGTAAAAATATTAGAAGACAAAGAAGGCTTCCAGATCTGTTTTCATTTTCAATTCCCTTTGTCGCTGCTCCCACCACCTCGGGAGGGCCCGGCCGCCGCAGAAAACGAACGGCCGTCCTCAGCTGACCTGCCTCCCGCCCAGGCCCGGCCTCGATTGTTTTCCTTGGGCTAATTTTAGCCCCCACATT
>NW_006296417.1:340636-340885 GCF_000327345.1 Myotis davidii | reverse complement strand
ACACACGCAGACCCAGAATAGCTACCGGGAAGGGGCCCGGGTTCCCACACGGATCTGGCTGCAGCTGGGCCTGCGGAGAGGGGGTGGGGAGGGAAGGGGGGCCGGCAGGGACTCCCCCCAACCCCCGGCCCCGTCTCCTTGAGGTCCCTGGGCCTGCAGGGTGCTCACGTGCAGAAGAGAAGGGGACTTCTCACCGAGCGAACGTCTGTTTTTTCAACAGAAGCCCGGCTGCTTCTGGGACCCCACTCC
>NW_006296417.1:338652-340295 GCF_000327345.1 Myotis davidii | reverse complement strand
GAGGGCCCAGGCCAGGCCCGGCCCCCACCAGCCCAGCGGGCGGCACAGGCCTGGCATGGAAGTCCCCACACAGTGTCCCTTTCTCCATAAGTATTTCATCGCCCCCGTCCCCCCCCCCACATTTAAAAATGGTTAGCTTTGCTCTAGCCAGTGTGGCTCAGTGGGTCGAACGTCGGCCTGCAGACTGCAGGGTCCCCGCGTCCGATTCCGGTTGAGGGCGTGTATCTCGGTGGCAGGCTCCTCCCCGGCCCAGACCCTGGTCAGGGCGTGAGCAGGAGGTGACCCATCGACGTGTTTCTCTCACATCGACGTTTTTCTCTGTCTTGCCCTCTCTCTACCACTGTCTCTAAAAATCAATGGAAAAATATCCTCGGGGGAGGATTCACAACAACAAAACAATAATAAAGTTTTGATTTTGAGAGAATAAGAGAGAGAGAGAGAGAGAGAAACTTGTCCCCACATTCGTGCATTCATTGGCTGACTCTCGTATGTGCCCTGACGGGGGATCGAACCCCAAAACCTTGACGAAAGGGGATGATGCTCCAACCCACTGAGCTACCCGGCCAGGACCAGTGCCCACATTTTTAAAAAATATGTTTTTATTGATCTCAGAGAGAGAGGAAGGGAGAGAGAGAGGAAAAAACAAACACACACATCAGTGGTGAGAGAGAATCATGGATCGGCCGCCTCCTGCACGCCCCCCACTGAGGATGGAGCCCGCAACCCGGGCCTGTGTCCTGACCCAAAATCAAACCCTGGCCTCCCGGTTCCTGGGTCAGCGCTCCACCACTGAGCCACACCAGCCGGTCAATTAAAAATATGTCTTTAAAAACTCCCCTTTGTGGTCCAGCACACCCTGGTCCCCCCGCCCCTGTCGCCCGAGACGCGGTTCCTGTGGGCACACGTGTGCCGCTGGCGGAATGCCGGCTGAGGAGGGTCGCACAGGATATGGGCTCTGGGTCTAGCGTCTTCGACTCGGCCAAGACGCCTTTACGGTCCATCGATTCGTGTGGGAGAGAATCAATAGCTCCTTCCTTTTCACCCTGGGACCGTAGTCCACGGGACGGACGCACCGCGGTGGGCAGAGCGCTTGCTGCTGGCGCTCGCGGGCTGTGAATAAAGCCGCGGCCAGACCGACGTGCGTGGCCGGCCCTGCCGTGAACACCGAGGGCCTGGACCGCTGGGCTGAGCCGTTGGGTGTGTGTTTAACTTGCTCGTAAACCTCTGGCCGGCTGGTGTGGTTCGATTCCCGTTCGGGGCACAGGCCCGGGTTGCAGGCTCGATGCCCAGTGGGGGGCGTGCAGGAGGCAGCCGGTCCATCGATCCATGTGTCTCTCTCACATCGACGTTTCTCTCTGTCTCTCCCTCTCCCTTCCACTCACTCTGGGAGTGGAAAGTTTCCAATGGGTTTTGTAACCCCCAGCAAAGCAGGGAGAGAGGAGGGAACACCTTCATGTGATTCCCGGCGTGTGGTCCTGTGACCTCTCCCGGCACCTGCAGCCACGCGTGTGGATGGTGCTGCTTTGTCACCGGAGGTCAGAGGTTATGGGTTCTAGGGCAGCCAGCCCGGTTTTGAGCTGGGGTTTGGGATACAACGTTGCTATTTTGTAATAGAACTAGAGGCCTGGTTGCAGGAAATTTGT
>NW_006296417.1:335892-337257 GCF_000327345.1 Myotis davidii | reverse complement strand
TGCTATTTGCGAATGTCTCCTCCAGCTCCGAGGACCCCCCTCGCAGACGCACACACACACCCCGCTCCGCTCCGAGGAGAAGGTCATGTAAGGGGAGCCGTGGGCGGGGCCGTGCGGGCAGCAGGTGGCTTCGATGGGCCTGGCCTGGAGCCCGGCTGGTCCCCTCCTGTCTGCTTTTAAACTTGCTTCCTGAGGGGGCGGGGGGCTCCCGTCACGTCGAAGCCCACCCCTGAAACCTGTGTGATCACCTGGACCCGTGTCACCCCGATCCGGTGGATACACAAAATGTAACTGGCATTATCTGCGGGGAGCATTTCCTAGGTTGCTAGGGGTGTTTTTATTATGTTGTATTTTTCTAAAATATATATGTTTACTGATTTCAGAGAGGAATGAGAGGAGAGAGAGAGAAATATCCCTGATGAGAGGGAATCATGGATCGCCTGCCTCCTGCACACCCCCTACTGGGGATGGAGCCCCCCAACCTGGGCATGTGCCCGACCGGGGATCGAACCGTGACCTCCTGGTTCATAGGTGGACGCTCAACCACTGAGCCACACCGGCCAGGCAACCAGCGGTGCTATTAGCGACGGGCAGGGCGGCCATGAGAACGTAGGAGCACCCCCTCCCCAGCAGCGGGCAGGCCTCCTGCAGAGCCCGAGGCTGAGGTGGGGGCCAGGACTGGGTTTCCCTGGAGGCCGGCAGGTGACCGGGCTGGTGGTTGGCCATCTGCCCGGAGCAGGAGGGTGAGCGGAGCGGGGCTCCCCGGAGGGTAGCTCAGGGCAGTCCTGAGGTTGGGAGATGGACATGGCCTCGTGCCAGCCCCCGTGCCAGGCGCTGCCGATCCGAGTGGCCTATGGGTGGACGGCGGCCCCCTGGCTGGGGGTGCGGGGCCCGGGCCTGGCACTGGGCGCTGGGGGCTGGGAGCTCAGGGGAAGCTGTTGCCGGTTGGAGGCCTCTCCCTATGGGTCCCTCCGACTCAGAGCGGCCCTGCCCCTCCCTGTCACCCCTGTCCCCTTCCCCCTCACACACACACACACACACCGATTCCCTCTGCTCCCTGAGGTCTGGCCATGTGATCCTGGGCGCCCCTGTGAATGAAGGTCCATTTGCTCTTCTCTGGGGGAGGGGGTGGGGGCCGGGCCGGGCAGGTGCTCTCTGCCCCCCACACCCCTTCCCCCGGGGCAGCCAGAGCCGCAGAAGCCGCGAGGAGACTGTCAAAGCTCAGAGGGAAGGCGGGGGCGGGGGTGCAGTATGATCCACTAGGTTCTATCTAGAAGACATTCAGAGTATTATAGGAAATGAAAAAAATTGAAGTTTGACTCAACTAATACTTCCCATCAATTCCTCCCCCAAATATATTACTAC
>NW_006296417.1:333630-335299 GCF_000327345.1 Myotis davidii | reverse complement strand
CCTGGGTCCCCCAGCCCCCGCCACACACCCCCACACACACTCAGGGACCCCGCCCGGCCCCAGCTTCCCGCACCCCTGCCTGTGCACCCAGCGCCCCACCAGGCAGGAACAGCCCCTTTCCGCCCTCACCCTGCACCCCTGTCCCACAGCGCCCTCCCCCAAACAGCCCGCCCTCCTGGACGTGGCCGCAGCCGGAGGGAGTGGGGGTACCCCAGGCTGGGTTCTGGGATCCAGGAGTCACTTCTTTTCTTTACTTTTTAAAAAATATATTTTTTTATTGGTTTCAGAGAGGAAGGGAGAGGGAGAGAGAGAGAAACATCCATGAGGAGAGAGCATCATGGACCGGCTGCCTCCTGCGCGCCCCACACTGGGGATCAGCCCAAACCCGGGCCTGTGGGAACGAACCCTGATCTCCTGGTTCCTAGGTCGACGCTCAACCACTGAGCCACACCAGCCGGGCTCTCCTCCCTTTTGTGTTTACCATCCTTTGATTTGCTGCCGCCTGTTACATGGGGGCACCCCCAGGGTCATGGGGCACCCCCAGCATCATGGGGCACCCCCAGCATCATGGAGCACCCCCAGGATCGAGTCCCTGCACCTCTGAACGTGAAGCTTCTATTGTCTGTAACGATCACATTGTTTTAAAAATGGCTGGCTGGCTTTCCTGTTTGATTCCAGCCCCTCCTCCTCCCCCACGCCTGCCCTGCCCCCCAAAACACATAAACTCAGTGAGGACAGAAAACACGGCCACACGCGGCCCTGGACGCCAGCGCTCCCAGGGGGAGAGGACGCTGGCTGACATATTTTCCAGAGCCGTTCCTCCCCCCACAGCTCCTGGGGCTGTTTCCTTGAGCGTATTTCCAGTTTTTCGTGGGATTTTTGTTGGGGCAAAGGACGCGCTCCCTGTCTGAAGGCTGTTGCGGTCGCCCGGACTTCCTTTCTGTCTGGTCTCCCGTTGGCCTCGCGCGCATAAGCGTTTTGTCTGAAATGTCTCCGGGGAGGGAGGCCCCCCGGGGTCCCGCCGGCACCTCCTCTGGCTCCCTCTTCCTCCGCGGGAGCCCCGTGTGGCGGCTCTTGGCGCTTCGCTCTCGTATGTGGCGGGTGTTCCTTGGCCGCCAGGCCGGCCGTGGGTGTGTGTTCATATTGTGGTTTGATGGGGCTATTTGGGGGGGCGGGGAGTGGCATGGATTTCCTGGGCTGGGCACAGGTGGGCAGCGTCAAGGACCGAAGTGGGCCGCCCGGCCGGTGTGGCCCAGTGGTTGAGCGTCGACCTATGAACCAGGAGGTCACGGTTGGGTCCCCTGGTCAGGGCACATGCCCCGGATGCGGGCTCGATCTCCACTAAAGGGTGTGCAGCCTCATCATGAATGTCTCTCTCTCTGTCCCTCTCCCTCTCCCTTCCTCTCTCTAAATATATTTAAAAATAAATTAATAAAAGAAACATCCATGAATAGAGAGAATCCTGGCTCGGCAGCCTCCTGCACGTCCCCTTGTGGTAGGGCATCTAGCGCGCAACCCGGGGCGCGCGCCCCTGATGGGTATCCAACCCGGGGACCCTGCAGTCCGCAGGCGGAGGCTCTACGCACTGAGCCAAACCTGCTCGGTTATGCCTAGTCGCTCTGGGGCCTGGGCGGGCCCGCCGTGGGTCCCCGGGGAGGGGAGGGGGGCC
>NW_006296417.1:331258-333441 GCF_000327345.1 Myotis davidii | reverse complement strand
TGTCTCTCTCTCTCTCTCCCGCCTCGACAGCCATGAGCAGACAGATGCTCTTACTTCCTCTGTCATCCCCGTCTTTCTCTTTTTGTCATCTGCAAAGAAAAGAAAAGAAAAGAAAAAAGCCTGCAGACTGAAGGGTCCCACGTTCGATTCCCGGTCAAGGGCACGGACCTGGGTTGCAGGTTGGATCCCTGGCCCCGGTTGGAGGGAGCACGTGACGGAGGCCAGCCCATCGATGTGTCTCCCTCCCTCCCTTCCACTCTCTCCACGGAAAAATATCCTCGGGGCGGGATTCATTAGAGAGAGAGAGAGAGAGAGACATGGATGCAGGCCACCCCCTCCCTCCCCCAATCTTCTTCACCTCAGGTGTCAAACTCGATTTGTAAGGGAAAAAAATGTTTTTTAAAAAACAACCCTCCCCACCCCCCGATTGCACAAGGGACAAACCCACGGAGGGGAGTCCGCGGTGTCAACACCCCTTTCTCAGGGATGGACGTGTTCCGTGAGGTCAGGGAGGCGCCCCTTCCTGCCGCCTTACTCCGGACAGAGATTTGCACTCGAGTTTTCCGCTGGGGACACGGCCGGGAAGCTGGGGTTCAGCGACCGGCAGGTGCCCAAGCCTGGGACCCCCTTCTGGCTACCACCAGCCAAGCCTCCCGCCTGGGCCCCAGCGGCCGGCCGGGCTCAGGACGGAGACGGCTCAGAGCGATGCCTTAAGCCCAGCCGGCCCAAGGGGCAAAGGAGCAGCCCCCCTCCCCGAACCCCCCCAGGGGACGGTCTCCCTGTCTGCCTCCGGGACCCCCTTTCTGGCCGCTCCGTGGGGCCCTGGATCGGAGGGACAGGTGCTGGCTGGGAGACACGGCACCATGGCCGTCTGAGGAGACAGTCGGGCCCGGACCAGGGAGGCTCGGTGCTCAGTGTCCCTACGGCACCGGGGACCGGACCGGATCAGATCGCGTTCTCCGTCGTCCGAGGAGATGTCCCCAGGCGTCCAGGGTGCCTCTGTGGCCTGTTCTCTGCTCTGGGACGCCTCTGTTGGAACCAGTGCGTGGAGATGTCTGGCCACCTGCCCCAAGGCTCCGTGTGTGTGTGTGTGTGTGTGTGTGGCCACGCTCCGTACCTCGCAGGACACCGGCCGTGGTGACTTGGAATTTCCGGGCGTCATGGGACAGACATGCCCGCGGGGACCATGCCTTCTGCTTCCTCATGGGGGACCGCAGATGGGAAGTTGTGGGAACGCTTCGGACGCGTCCTCAGCAGCCTGGACCCCTCCCGTCCCTCTGTCCTGACCGAGCCGCCGGGAGGCCCCCGCCCACCCCCTCCAGCCGCCGAGGAAGAGCAGAGAGCCAGCAAGTGTCTCCCGGACCCCAGACCCGGGCCGGCTGCGGGTGCGAGCCCTGGCGGGTCCCCGAGGCTGGACCCCTGCGTGCCGGCCGCCTGCAGCCCGCTGGGCACAGCCGGGGCCTGGACACGGGAGCCCCCAGGCCAGTGTGTGTGAGCACGTGTGTGTACGTGTGTGTCGGGGTGTGGGTTTGGGGCAGACGTGGGGGATCTCACGGAACCCTCTGCCCGTGTCGATGAGGAGGAATGACCCGGGGACCTCAGGGGACTGTAGATGGGCGTCCAGGGCCCAGAGTGCCTTGGGGGTGGCCACCCCGCTTGCACCCACCCCCCTCGCTCAGGGTGTGGGGTGCTGGGCACACAGATCACCCGGGTGGCCGAGGCCTGGCTGGTGCCCACACCCACGTGCTCTGTGTCAGCAGCGATTGGCCAGTGTCAGGGTTGGGGGGGCGGGGTTCTGAGTAGGTACCAAGTTGGGCCTGGGTGTCATTCTGGGGGGTGTCCCCCGGCCACAGGGCTTGGTCTGGGCGGCAGGACACAGCCCCACTTGAATGGATCTGCACGAGAGAGAGTAGGCTGTGCGGGCGCGTGGGGAGGCCTGGACAGGAAAACACCCCCTCGCGGGCGTGGGGCCAACTGTCTTCGTGCCCAGTTCCCAAGCCTGGTGGGGAGGGGGAAGGGGGAAGAGGGAAGGGGGTCTCCCCCAAAGCTGTTTCCGCGTGGGGTCCCCCTGAAAGCCTCCCACACTCTGAACACATTTCACGTCTCAGGAACTCACACTCCAGGTTCAGGAATTTTATTCCAAAGTCCTTCGTGCGGGGGGATGGGGGGTCCCCGAAGGCGGA
>NW_006296417.1:328574-331138 GCF_000327345.1 Myotis davidii | reverse complement strand
TAGGGGGACCGTGGGGGCGTTGGCTTGTTTCCAAAGACAGCACTGGATGTAAAGGTCTCGCCTCAGTGCCCGGGCTGCTCCCCCAGAAGGAGGGAGGGGTACCATTGCCTTAACACACCGATGCAGGCGGCACGGGCTGTGCCTGCATTTCCCAAAGCGGTTCCTGGGCTCATGGCTGGGTGTGGGTCTGGCCTGGGGAGGGGGGGGGCATTCGGAGGGAACCCCTCCAGGCACCCCAGCCCGGCCTGGGGCTCCCTGGGGCTCCGGCCAGTGGCCAGCCCTGACTTTTCCGGGAGGAAAATTCATCTCCCGTGAGGGACAATGGGGGGCAGGAGGGAAAAAGCCATGAATCTCAGGCCAAGTTCAGGTGGAGAGGGCAGGGGGCCTGGAAACCGCCCTCCCTCAGGGGTGTCCCCCCCACGGGAGGACCCTCTGGGGACAGCCTGCAGACAGCCTTCCGGGTTGGGTCTATTATCTGGGATGAAAATTCATCTCGCAGGAAGCAAGGTCGTTAGGGGCCTGGGGGAGGGGGGAGCCACAAATCTCAGGCCAAGTTCAGGTGGGGGGCCTGGAAACCGCCTTCCCTCAGCGCCGGCGCCCCCCCCACCACCACCACCAGGGGAGGACCCTCGGGGGACACAGCCTGCGGTTTCTTCTGGGATGCAGAGGCCTTCCCAGCCGGGTCTATTTCAGGGTCTTTCATTTGCCGGGGCCATGGCTGTGCCCTGAGGCACCCACAGGCCTCCTAGGGGTCACAGCAAACCCCTTTATTTGGGGGCTCCCTCCGGGCCCTGCGGGGCGAGGGGGCTGAGATCAGAAAAGGAAGCTTGTCTGAGTGGGGGGAGGGCTCCCCTCCAAATGGGCCTTCGAGGGACCCCCGGACCCAGCCATGGGGGGGCTCACGTCCCAGACAAGGGTGCCCCCTTTATGTTTATCTTTTGTCTCAGCCATATGAGGGGAGCGGCTGCCTGCCCCCCCCCAAGCCTCCCGAGTCCCACAGCCATCGGGAAAGGCAGCCCCCACCGCCCCTGGGTGCTACGGAGCCACGGGCAGGGATGCCCCTGATGGGAACATGGTTGGAGGTGCCCTGTGGATCCTGCCAGGCCCCCCCATTAGAGCTGCAGGCCCCCCCCCCTTTTGTTCTAAGGCCACGTATCGGGGCAGGTGCCGGCCTCCCCACGGGGGCGGACATTGGCATTCCCAGGGGGTACCCAGACCTCCCCATGCCCTGGGTCGCGGCTCGGACCAGGGAAGGGCGATTTGGAGGTGGGGGTTGCGGGGGGGGACACACAGCTGGGCCACAGGTGGCCGTCGGCCGCCTGCTTGTGGGCACAGGGCTGTCTGTGGTAAAGAGCCCGCTTCCTTTCTCGCGAGGAGCAGGTGCTACATGGACCACACAGGGTCACGGCGCTCCCCAGGGACCTCCGTCAGCCGCACCCCAACCTCACAGGCACACGTGGTCAGAGCAATAGCACCCCCTCTTTTCTGACTCCCGGTTCTGCCTGACTCGGGACGGGGAGCACTGCTTTTGTCGAAACCCATTTTTTTTTAAAAAAAAAGTCATTCATTCGCCGGCCCGGCCCGTGTGGCTCAGTGGTTGAGCATCGACCTAGGGACCGGGAGGTCGCGGTTGGATTCCGGGTCAGGAAACGTGCCTGGTTGTGCCCTCGATCCCCACTAGGGGGCGTGCCGGAGGCGGCCGCTCCATGATTCTCTCCCCTCATTGATGTTTCTCTCTCACTCCCTCTCCCTTCCTCTCGGAATCAATACAAATATATTTAAAAAATAAAAAAGTCACTCAAACACACAAGTGCTAGAAGGTCGAAAGGGTCGGAAGTATCAGGCACATCTCAGCCAGTGGGAAGCGCTTTGGGGGGTCCCCCATGCCTTTTGCCACCCCAAGGTTCCCGGTGCCATCCCAGGGACCCCATTTTCCCAAAGCTAACCGCTGAGGATGTGGGTTGGTGCTTGTGGGGGGACTCGGGGCTGCCCTGGAAACAGCCGGGTGCCTGGCCGATTTCCCGCTTCGGAGAGCAGCTCCGAAGGTTTGTCCCGGACATGTTCCGGAGAATTGTGTGTCAGGATTGGGGTGCCCCCTCTGGCTTACTACTGACAAATGCCTGAGCACCCTTTCGGGGGAGGCCTCCCCCCCCCCCACTGTTGAGTGCCTGATGGGTTAGGAGGGTTGGATTCCGTCCCCGAGGGAAGAGGGGTCCATGTGGTTTCTGCGGACCCCCCATTGTGACGTGGGCCCCGCCCAGCCTCTCCCATTCTCATGAAGCTTTAAGAAACGTTACTACTTTGATTTAAAGGTGAACAGGATGGGCCCGGCTGGTGTGGCTCCGTGGTTGAGCGTCGCCCTAGGAACCAGGAGGTCACGGTTAATTCCCGGTCAGGGCACAGGCCCCGGTTGCGGGCTCCATCCCCAATGTGGGGCGTGCAGGAGGCAGCCGATCCCTGATTCTCTCTCATCATTGATGTGTCTCTCTCACTCCCTCTCCCTTCCTCTCTGAGATCAATACAAATAGATTTTAAGGAAGAACAGGATGGGGGGTGGGGGGTTA
>NW_006296417.1:326824-328503 GCF_000327345.1 Myotis davidii | reverse complement strand
GAATCCAAGGGTCCAAGACCATTTCCACCCAACACACGTTTTCCCTTTTTCCGTAGGAATTTTCTCTGTTGTTTGTTGTTATTTTTTTAACCATCACCTCACGTCGCCTTCCTGATCACTACAGTGAAGTATTGCCGATGTACAGCCCCCGCCTGGCCTGGGCCTCCTGCTCCGATGAAACTTTGTATGTATTTTGTACGGCATAGAAGTCTATATTGTAATGATGTCCTCCTATGCAAACGGCAAAAGCAAAAAAAAAAAAAGGAACGGAATTGTACATTTGACTGTTTTAACGTGTATGCATGTTTAGTGACGTTTACATTTTGAAATAAAAATTTATGATTCATTATTGGATTGGCCAGTGTGGATTCTTGTTTTGTTTTTAAATAGGTTTTTTTTTTTTATTGGTTTCAGAGAGCGAGGGAGGGAGAGAGAGAGAGAGAGAAGAACATCCATGACGAGAGAGCATCATGGATCGGCTGCCTCCTGCACGCCCCACACTGGGGATGGAGCCTGCAACATGGACATGTGCCCCGACCGGGAATCGAACCGTGACCTCCTGGTTCATAGGTCAATGCTCAACCACTGAGCCACATGGGCCAGGCAATAAAAATATTTTTAAAAAATTTGCCAAAGCGGTAAATCTCTCTCCCTCTCCCTTCCTCTCTTTGAACTCAATAAAAACACATCCTTTTAAAAGCAGAGAGACAGCCCTGGCCGGCTTGGCTCAGTGGACAGAGCATCAGCCTGTGGACGGAAGGGTCCCAGGTTCGATTCTGGCCAAGGGCACATGTGCCTGGGTTGTGGGCTCGACCCCCAGTAGGGGACGTGCAGGAGGCAGCCAGTCCATGGTTCTCTCTCATCATCGATGTTTCTATCTCTTCCTCTCTGAAACTAATACAGGGATATTTTTAAAAAAATAAAATAAAAGCAGAGAGCTACAGAGACAGCCTCAGGGTGCACTGTGTGTGGAGGGATAAACTTTACAGGTGGAGTTTGGGGGGCGGAGTGTGGGGGCTGGGGTGGGGTCTGCAGTCTCTACTGCTCTTTCTGGGCCTCCCACCCCATAGCTTCTTCCATCACCCACCCTCCCCCACTCACGCCTCAGCGTGAGGGCTTTGGACCAACCCCCACCTCCCCCCCAACCCCCCAAGGAAAACAGCAGCTTGGAGCCACTGTCTGGGCCAACGCAGAGCTCATCTCCCCTCCGACAGCCTAAGAGGGGCCCATCCTTAGCCTAATAAGGTGCCTTCTGCTTGCAGGCCTGTGCTGGGTCTCACCCCCCTGGCTGACCACATCTCTGGGGTGGGGGGGTGGGGGGTGGGTAACGGGCATTGTCCACGCCCCCTCCCCCAGCTCTGGGCTGTCGACCTCAGAACTTGTAAGAATTTTGTTGGCCTGGCTCAGTGGTTGAGCGACGACTTAGGAACCGGGAGGTCATGGTTCTTGGATTCCCGCTCAGGGCTCGTGCCCGGGTTGCGGGCTCCATCCCCAGTGGGGGCCGTGCAGGAGGCAGGCGATCCATGAGTCTCTCATCATGGATGTTTCTCTCTCTTTCTCCCTCTCCCTTCCTCTCTGAAATCCATAAAAATATTTTTTTAAAAAAAGGGAAAGAAACGGTTTTGCTGGTGGGTCAGTAGGTGGAACACAGGGAAGCAGGCCTGGCTGAGGTCCGATTC
>NW_006296417.1:323372-326133 GCF_000327345.1 Myotis davidii | reverse complement strand
ACATGGTAGAATCATGTAACAAAGGTGGTATAAAGTTTCATGTTTGAAAACTTCCCTGCAGTAGCCCTCAGGGCTTCCATGGTTTATATGATGGGAATAGAATACTCCTTCGTGGTAGAGCAAGTTTTTTTTCTCTTAGTGTTGTCTATATACTGAGTGCCTTATATGTACTTTACTTTAAAAATTTTTATTGATTTCAGAGAGAGAAACATCAATGATGAGCACCCTGTGCTGTCCCCTTCCTGCATGCCCCCTGCTGGGGACCGAGCCCGCACCCGGGGCCTGTGCCCTGACCAGGAATGGAAGGACCATGACCTCCTGGTTCAGAGGTCCACGCTCAGCCACGGAGCCACGGAGCCACGGAGCCACGGAGCCACGCTGCCACGCCGGCTGGGCGTCTCTGCAGGTTTCAACCTCTGGCGGTGAGAACGAGAAGGAGGCATCTTTCTCATCACGGATGTTTCTCTCTCTCTCCCCCTCCCCCTCCCTCTCTGAAATCAATTAAATAACATATTTTCAAAAATAAAATAAATAACAATAAAAACGCAGGATGCCCGGTTCTATTTCCACTGCCAAGAAGCAGCGATGAGGTTTTCAGGTGAGCGTCCTGAATGTTGCCTGGCCGCCCTCCCTCTTGGATGTTGGGCCTTTCACCCCGATGTCGGGGTTGGGGGGGCAGCTGGGGACTAAGGCTGCAGATCGGGGGTGGGGGTGGGGGGGAGCACCCACCAGACAGCGGAGCCCCTGAGCAGAGAGCGGACGTGGGGGGAAAACGAGCCAGACGGTTCACATCCTGGAGGCAGAAGCTGTGCGTGCCCCCCGGGGCCCACAAACCCTCCTGTGGGTGGACGGGGATGTCCTGTGACCTCCTGTGCGTGGGAGGGGATGTCACGTGACCCCCTGGGAAACTCCCTCCGGCCCAAGCTCGCCTCGAAGGTCTCTGTTCCCCACCACACCGTCCCCGCCAGCACCCAACCTTGCACAGCTGGCCAGGTGCCTTCCGTGGGCACAGAGTCGCTCCCCCAACTGGGCCCCGTGCGCCCCACATCAGAGGAGAGGAAAGAGGAAGAGTGGGCGTGAGAGGGAAGTCCCGGGAAAGACACCCCCCCCGACACACACACTCACGGGAAGGCCTGTGTCTCTCTCGCTCCCACGCTGAGGCCGGGGACCCTGCTCTTCCCATGAGCAGGCTGGTCTTGGGGGAAAGGGACCCCCTCAAGTCCTAGGCTTGTAAAGATTCTGTGTGGGGATTTGCAGCCGGAAGCTGCAAAAGATACAAAAACAGCTGTATCATTTAGGAGAGAGCTTGCAGGGTTGTTTTAAAAGTGTATTAATTTTAGAGAGACGGGGGAAGAGGAGAGAGAGAGAGAGAGAGAGAGAGAGAGAGAGAGAGAGAGAGAGAGAGAGAGACACGGCTTTGTGGTCCCACTTATTATGCATTCATTGGTTGATGCTTATATGTGCCTCACCACCAGGGGGCAGCACTGGGCTGACCTTGGCCCCAATGCCCCGCCCCATCGGGTCTGTCCATCAGGAAGCGGGCGGTTTTTCTTCCTTCCACCCCAAGAAAACACACACACACACACACACACACACACACACCAACACACACACACACACACACACAAAACACCACACATGGTCTCGTGTTGCGGGCTCCATCCCCAGTAGGGGGCGTGCAGGAGGCAGCCGGTCCCTGATTCTCTCTCATCATGGATGGTTCTCTCTCTCTCCCTCTCCCTCCCTCTCTGAAATCAACACAAACATATTTTAAAAACAAGCAAAAAGCAGGAAAGAATTACTCACAGGAGATACTCAAATTAGTTTATTGTAATTCTTCAAACAAGTAAAAAACGCCCCCTCCCCGTGTGTGTATATAATTTTTTTGCTGCTCTTTATGTCCGGGTATAGCGTCCTTTCCTGGAGGAGACGCTGGCTGACGGCGGGCTGGTCTGCCTCCTGCCCGTCCTGAGGGTACACTCGGCGCGAGTCCGGTTTGAGGGTTCCCCGAGGGTTCCCCGAGGCTCTCCTGAGCATCCTCTCGCTGGCGAGGACGCCCTCATCTTCTCCGTCTCCCTTGGAAACGGGGCTCCCCTCCGCGAGGCAGGGCGGACGCTGCGTCCTGGGCCAGGGGCGCGATCTCCAGAGGTAATCTTGGGCGCAAAAGGCTGCATATTGCTGCGCAAAACAGGCTATAGCTAAGGACACATTTTTGTTTTGTTTTTTCCTCAAGAAATATAGGAGGCACCAAAAAAAGGGGACCGCTCAGGGAGGGGGCTGCCTCCTCCACGTGGTATGGAGCCGCAGGCAGGGGGCCCCCTGGCCTGTGGATGAGGAGCTTCCCCGCCCCCCAATAGGAATGGCTGTCCTGTACTGGCTGAACCCAGACAGATGCGGGTGGGGTGGGGGCGGGCTTCCTCCCCGTGGGAAAGGGGCGCAGCCTGGTGTCCCAGCAGCCTCGCCTGGTGGGGGCTGCCACAGTGACCAGAGGGTCGGTGCCTCGCCTCTCTCCCGGGGCACCGGCCCCAGGCCTGCACGGAAGTGTCTTCGGAGGAGAAACGGGGCAGCAGGCTGGCGGCCTTGCTCGGAGGCGAGCAACTCCAGTGGGCAGTTCAGAACTTTGCTTTTTGGACCTAAGGTGTCTTTGCAGCTCCTGCCGCCGGAGCCGCCCGTCCCCGGGGCCATCGCTACACCGCACCCCGCCCTGCGAGGTAGGTTGTCCGGTGCCCATCCTAACAGCGGCGCCCGAGGCCGGTGGCAG
>NW_006296417.1:322921-323240 GCF_000327345.1 Myotis davidii | reverse complement strand
AGCGCGCACATGTGACCACTGCATGGAAGAGGTCAGTGGCTGACTTAGGAAAAAGGGAAAAACAAAAATAAAAGCATGTAAAACACTCCCTTCTAAAAACAAAGGGCTGCAAATTTCCTTTATTTCGGAACAAAAATACTCTTGCAATGGCTATGAGTGTCCACGGGACGAGGCGGACGCGCGTGCGCGCGCACCCACTGCCGGCGGTATGACTTGTCTCCTATCCGTCTACTACCTGAGTGGCGTCAGTGTAGGTTCAGGCACCAGTAGGAACGTGGGACCCGACACGTACGTACACGGCACTGACACGGGGTCGCCG
>NW_006296417.1:320492-321614 GCF_000327345.1 Myotis davidii | reverse complement strand
CACCAGACAGACCCTGTCCCTGCCCTGCGCTGGCTACCGGGGGCGGGCATCCCGGTCCCGAGCCCCAGGGCAGCTCTGGTGAACTCAGGTGAGGCCCTTCCGCGGGGAGTGCAGTGGCTCAGGTGCCCGAGGGCGGGAAGGGCCCTCGCCTGGCTGTCTGCTCAGGGCCCCGGGTCGGATGTGGGGGTCACCACGGCCTGGACCTGCTCATTGCAGAGCCGAGCTGCGCCCAGCTCCCGAGTCTCCCGATTCTAGGTCCGGAGGCGCTGCCTCCACGCCTCTCCCGGTCCGGGCAGGTACACCCCCAGCAGCGCCGAGCAGACTGCGGGCCGCCGACGGGCACGCGGAACCCGGGAGCCAGGCTGCCACCGACTGTCACGTGTGCCATCCGTAAAACGGGTATGATACCGGCCCGCTGTGAGGATTACATCCAGGTAAAGGGCCCAGCCGGCATGGCTCAATGGGTGAGCGTCCACTTATGAACTAGGAGGTCCCCAGTTCGATTCCGGGTCGGGGCACATGTCCGGGTTGCGGGCTCGATCCCCAGTGTGGGGCGTGCAGGAGGCAGCCGGTCCAAAATTCTCTCTCATCATGGATGTTTTTATCTCTCCCTCTCCCGACCTCTCTCTAAAAATCAATGAAAAATATTTAACAAAATACAGGTAACGGTTGAAGTGTGACAGCGCTAGGAGCGGCGCCCCCGTGTCCTGGGCCCCGAAACTGCCTGGAACATCATCCCCGTTTTACGACCAATGAACTGACCTCTGGGAGGACCAAGTATTTGTATGCTTTTTGTTTTAAAAACAAGTCCCTTTCCCTGGGAATTCACTCCTGAGCCAACAAAATATCAGCCAGACACTTAGAGGGACTCCCTGTCGGCACCGGAAAGCGGGGGAGGGACGCGGGGTGCGTGGGGACCAGCGCGGTTCCCCGGCTTCCCCAGGACGGACACGCGGCCTCTCATGAACTCCGCCCCGCGCAGCACCCGGTCCGCATGTCGCAGACCTCGTGTGTGCGGGGACTTGCCCACGGTTTGTGTGCGGAATGGGCGTGTGTATTCTCTCCCGGGGAAAAGGCAGGAGAAAAAAATCCCCCGGCCGGAGCTGCGCCTGGCGCAGCCAC
>NW_006296417.1:317558-319479 GCF_000327345.1 Myotis davidii | reverse complement strand
CGGTCCGTCCCCCAGGATTCTGGGAAAGAACAAAAGGCCGCTGAACAGCAGGCTCTAAGGCTGAGCGCGGCGCCCGCATCTCCCCACCGCCTCGGGCGCCCTCTAGTGCTGCCGAGAGGACGTGCAGCCCCGGGAAGGACCCTCCGGCCCCACTCAGCCGCCGCGCCGAACCCGGGTCCGGACACGAGCCAAGGGCGACAGTGCTGCTGCCACCCCTCCCCCAGGATATTCCCACTGATTTTTTAGAGAGAACGGAAGGGCGGGGAGAGGCGGAGAGACAGCGATGGGAGAGACGCATGGGTGGGCCACCTCCCCGCCACGGCCCAGGCTGGGACTCAAACCTGCAACCGAGGCTAGCCTGCAACCAAGATACATGCCCTTGACTGGAATCGAACCCGGGACCCTCTGGTCCACAGGCAGACGCTCTATCCACCGAGCCACACCGGCCGTGGCGAGGACCCATTGTAAACAAACAGGGTGGCTCTTTAAAGCAGGGGAACCGGGAAGCCTTTGTTTTAGAATAAGCGGCTGAAGGCGTTTCTGTGGGGGTACCTTGGGCGAAAGGAGAGGCCTACCCCCCCTACTTCCCGGTCCCCAGTGTTTAGGGGGGACAGGGAGAGGGAGAGAGAAACATCTGTGATGGGGGAGAGTCATGACCGGCCGCCTCCTGCCCGGCCCACACTGGGGACCGAGCCCACAACCCGGGCCTGTGCCCTGACTGGGAACCCCGGGCGTGCTTCCCGGGGAGGCTCCCAGCCCCTCACTGTGCGGTGCAGGGCCCCGTGGTGGGGGCGGCCTACCTTGCTCCCTTTGCTGGTCCCGCTGCTCCATGGACACCAGGGCGGAGAAGTGCGCCTGGTCGTAGGCGAGGACCAGGGGGGAGCAGTGGCACCGGTTGGGAGGCACCTCCAGAGGCAGGTAGATCCCTCCGAACGGGATCGGGGCGAAGGCTGTGGACACAGACGAGGGGGGGCGTGGGGAGCCCGCAGGGACAACGTGGGCGGCTCCCTCACCCCAGGGGCGACCGGACCCCGGCTCCTCCAAGGCTCTCCCGGAGGGGCTTCAGTTTCCATACGTTTTTTAAAAAATTGACCTCAGAGAGAGCAAGGGAGAGGGCGAGGGTGAGAGAAACATAGTGATGAGAGAGAATCATGGATCGCCTGCCTCCTGCACGCCCCTACTGGGGATGGAGCCCTGACCAGCAACCGAACCATGACCTCCTGGCTCATAGGACGGCGCTCAACCCCTGAGCCACACCGGCCGGTGTGCAGGCTTCCAAGTTCTTCCAGTGAAACCCGCCTCCTCCAGGAGGTCCCCTTTGGTTTCTCTAGGTCACGGCCGCTCACCCACCCGCAGTCCTGCTCTGTGACGTGGGGACCCACCTTCCCCGCCCGAGTCCCTCAGCATGGTGTCGGCCACGACCACGATGGGCCTCCTTAGGATGTGGGCCAGGACGAACACGTGGAACTCCTCCAGGCTCTCGTACACGGGGTCCTCGGCATTGTCCACACTGCGGGCAGAGCAAGGCCCGCTGTCACCGCGCCGATGGGAGAGGGGGTGTTGGAGCCCGGACGCCTCCTGCCGATCGGACCTCCACGGACCCTGGCCAGCGCCACTGAGTCCATCTTCCTCCCACACTCCCAACTGATGACAGACGCACAAGTCCCGGCCCCCCACCCCTCCACGCCCGGAGGTCTTCCTAGTGGCAGAGGCAGCCACTCAGAGCTCGTGGGAACACAGGGGCGGCCCTCTGGGCGGTTCAGGGGACACAGCAGGGGCAGGAGGCAGGCTGGCTTCCTGGCCCCCTCTGCTTCTAGCTCTTGGGCTCAGTCCTCCCGCTCAGGGTGAGGCCCCCCCGGCGTGGCTGACCGGCCGCTGGGGCAGGGCTACCAGGTCTGAGGGGCTTTCTTTTCTTTTCTTT
>NW_006296417.1:314148-317536 GCF_000327345.1 Myotis davidii | reverse complement strand
TTTTTACTTTTATTGATTTCAGAGAAGAAGGGAGAGTAAGAGAGAGATAGAAACATCAATGATGAGAATCATTGATCGGCTGCCTCCTGCACGCCCCCTACTGGGAATTGAGCCCACAACCGGGCATGTGCCCTTGACTGGGAATTGAACCTGGGACCCTTCAGTCTGCAGGCTGACGCTCTATCCACTGAGCAACACCAGCCAGGAGCTGAGGGGCTTTCTCAGAGATACCCCCGTGGACGAGGGCAGCGAGAAGGCTGCCTGGACTCGGCCCGCAGTGTAGGAGGGGAAGTGACAGGATGGGCCCCCCCACCCCCCACTCAAGGCAGAGCAGGCTCTGAGACCTTCATCCCCGATTGGAATCTAGTCTGGAGGTGGGAGTGTCTATGCCCCGATCTTGGGGTGCCACGTGCTCCCTGGTTCCGCTCCCTCCGTTGCCCTGGCCCTGGAGAGAGGCGGAGTGGGGGCGGCACTTACCCCCCACCCGAGCCGCCGCCGTTCTTGCTGAAGTGCGTGCGCGGCTCGCTGGAGGCCAGCTTGAGCAGCTCCGTCCACTCGCGCTCCCACTCGTCCTCGGTGTACACCAGCCCTGACTGGCACAGGACGCGGGGTCAGGGGGCACAGCCCCTCCCCCTCCCCGGCCAGGTCCGCCGGGCAGCCCGCTGGCGGGCACACCTGTGAGTGGCCACCGACTGTCCCCATGTCTGACAATAGTTTTCAGCACCCCAATCTCATTTCAGTGCTGTTGGGGGTCCACTCAGCACCCAGGGGGGTGCCTGCACAGGCACGAGGCCTGGGCGGCCATGAAAACGTCTGAAGGGCCAGCGGGCCAGCATCCAACACAGCGGGCAGATCCCTCCTCCTGGGACAGCCACGTGCCAGCATGCAGGCGGGCAGGGCCCTGGCATCTCAGCACCACGGGCGGGGCTGCACGTAGCCCTGAAACCACCACCAGCAGGCGGACAGGGGGACCCCTGAGAGTGAAGACGGTGGGTCTTCCGTGATTCGCTGGTGGGAGCGGACGTGTGCTCACTGCATTAGGGCCAGGCCAGGGCTTCCCGCCTTGTTCCAGCTACGCACCCCTGGGCATCTCTGACATCCTGGGCCCCCCACCCACCGTGACACAGAATTCTTCTTATTCAAAAAGGGAGGAAGCCAAAAAGGCCATGAACTTGGTCTAAACAAGCTGCCAAAGAACATGGCGTCCATGAAAGAAAAACAAAAGGACGAAAGGACAGTGGACGAACTGAGGAAGCAATCACTAAGGAATTGTTAAATAATAATAATAATATGAAGGGATATGAAAAAATAGCAAATAAAGTTTCAAGACACATCACAGAGAACTGAGATGCATAAATATGCCACAGTATATATTTACAGCCTGCATATGAGGCCCCGATCCCTAAGAAATGCAAGCCATTCACTGTGAATAACGCATTCTCGAGTCGCCCCCCCGCCCCCCGGGGCGTGTGCCCCACACTGGGAACCGCTCACTGGTTGGGCTCATCCTCAGGGTCCACCTCTGAGGCTGATGGTGCCCTACTCGCCCCAAAAGCCACTCCGCCTGACCTCAGGGACAGACTTGGTCCTGGGGCCCAGCTCCTGACTGGGGGTGCCCACGGCTGTGCCTGGGGGAGGTGGGGGTCCCGGGGAAAGGGGGGCGGCGGCACCCACCTCCTTGTTCTGCTGCGTTTGCTGCCACCGCCACCTCCGCTTCAGGGCTTCCCGCTCGGCCCCCGTCCGCATCATGGTGTAGAGCGCTTTCCGCAGGACCAGGTCACGGTCGTGGAAACCCCACATGCCTGCAGCAGGGGCGGGGACCCAGTGTGCGTGAGGAGGGGGACACGCCGGGATGGGGCGCCAGCCACCCAGACTTAACAGGCGCGCCTCCCACGTCTGCGCGCACAGAGCTAACCCACCCCTCACTATTGGGTTCCCGCGATCTGCCCGCAGCGCTCCCGGCCACCACGTGCCCTGTAAATTCCCGCCTTCACGCTTTACCCATGTGGGCTCCCTGCCTGGAATGTCCTCTTTTAAAAAAATATATTTTTATTGAATTCAGAGACAGGGAGGGAGAGGGGGAGAGAGAGAAACATCAATGATGAGAGAGAATCATTGATTGGCTGCTTCCAGCATGCTCCTACAAGCCTGCAACCGGACTCGGCATGTGCCCTGACCGGGAATTGAACCGTGACCTCCTGGTTCATAGGTTGACGCTCAGCCCCTGAGCCACGCCGGCTGGGCCTCTTTCCCACGCTTTCGAGTCTCAGTAAACCCCCGCCTCCTCCAGGAAGTCCCCTTGGATTTCTCTAGATCCGCCTCCCGGCCGTTCCACTCAGGCCTCCTTCTATCACGACAGGTCTTTCCTCGTGTGTTTTCTATGTCTTGCGCCCCCCACCCCCACCCCACCCCTAAACCGGCCTGGCGCTTGGCAAGGACAGCGGGATTGCTGGGGACTCTTCCTGATGGCAGTGAGGCGCGTGGCTCTGCTGAGCGGTGTCTGCTTTCCCCATGCCCAGAGCAGGCCTGGGCGCCGCCCCCCTACCCGCCCGTGGAGCTCACCCAGGGAGGCCGCATGCAGGAGGCAGTTCCCGTCGCCGGTTGTGGCCAAGGGAAGGAGCCGCTTGCAGCTGGTGCACGCCGCGGACCACCAGTTCAGGCGACCTGCAGAGAAGCGCGCTTTAGTCCTCGCTCTTTATAAAAATAGATTGTTATTGATGTCAGAGAGGAAGGGAGAGGGAGAGAGAGAGAAACATCAATGAGGAGAGAGGATCATGGATCAGCTGCTTCCTGCACGCCCCACAACTTGGGCATGTGCCCTTGACTGAGAATCAAACCCGGGACCCTTCAGTCCATAGGCCTACGCTCTATCCACTGAGCCACACCGGCTAGAGGGTTTTCTGGCTACTTTTTCTTTCTTTTATTTTTAAATTCTTACCCAAGAATATGTTTAGAGAGGAGAAGGGATAGGGGAAAGGAGAGAGAGAGAGAAGTTTCGATGTGACAGACACACAGCATTGGTTGCCTCCCACACGCACCCCAACCAGGACCGGGGATAGAATCTGCAACCCAGCAATGTGTCCTTGACCAGGACTCGAACCCGTGGCCCTTCGGTGTGTGGACGGACACTCTGACCATTGAGCCACACCAGCCAGGGCCACAACGTCTCTCCTGCTCCCTGTGGTCAGTGAGCGGCCCGCTCACCTGCCTGCTCCAGGGCCACCATGGTGGCCTGCTCGATCAGGTCCCGCTCGATGAAGCTCCTGAAGTCCTCGCTGTACACGCTCAGGTCCGGCAGCTGGAAGGTGTAGATGGGCATCTCCAGGGGGCACTGCTCGCTGCTGCACTCGCTGGCCACGTGGGACCGCGCCAGGGACACGATGGCCGA
>NW_006296417.1:312751-314059 GCF_000327345.1 Myotis davidii | reverse complement strand
ATTCGGCTGGAACGCTGGGGCCCAGAGAACAGAACCAAACTCAACGCTCAGTCACCACAGGTCGGAGGGTGTGTGCGCGCGCGAGTGTGCGTGTGCGTGTGTGTGTGTGTGTGTGTGTCTGCATGCGTGTGTGTGACCTAATGCAACAGGAGACACATGGATTTCGTTGTGTAAATAGAAAGAATGTGAAATGATTTCAGACGCTAGGACTATAGAGTTAGACAACCCAAGCAATTAGAATTGTCTTAGTAAGAAAATTAATGATATGATGAGGGAGAATCATGGACCCACTGCCTCCTGCACGCCCCCTACTGGGGACTGAGCTGATGGATTTTTAGAGAGAGTGGGAGCGAGAGGGAAAGACAGAGAGACACCTCGATGGGTTGCCTCCTGCATGGGCTGAGGAGGAGCCTGTAACCAAGGTACGTGCCCTTGACCGGAATCGAACCCAGGACCCTTTGGTCCACAGGCCGATGCTCTATCCACTGAGCCAAACCAGCCAGGCCCCAATTTTTCTTTAGACGTTTGCTCAGAGTTTTACTTTTTCTTTTGAGTTTAAAACGGGAAACCCAGACGCTCGGAAGGGGTTCTCCAGGGGACAGCCTGAGCAGGAGGTGGACTTCAGGGCTCAGGCACTGGGTGGGGCGAGACAGCAGGGGACCCGGCGGCCGGGCTGGGACCCCCGGCGGGCACCTTATGCATTTAAAAATATTTATCAGCAATTATAAAATGCATCATAATAGTATTGCCTATTCCTATAAATATGTAATACTTGGAACAGGTCAACCTCATCATATTTACCCTTAAAACCTCTAATTCCTTTAGTTTATCAGAATATTTAGCAAACTAAAATAATCAAAGTGATAAAAAGATGTGGGCTACTTGGTTTAAAAATATAGTCAAGCCCAGCTGGTGTCCGTGGTTGCGCGTCAGCCGACCTATGAACCAGGAGGTCTGGGTTCAATTCCCGGTCAGGGCACAGGCTGGGGTCGCAGGCTCCATCCCCAGTAGGGGGGGTGCAGGAGGCAGCTGATCAGTGACTCTCATCATGGATGTTTCTCTCCCTCTCCCTTCCTCTCTGAAATCAATAAAAATATATTTTAAAAATAGCGAAAATCATGTCCCCCCCCCTCTTACATTCTGAAAAGTCCTCGTGCCATGGCTGCCCGGTAACAGACCTCTTCCCTTTCCCCCGGGTGGGGTGGGGGGCTCCCGAGAGGGAGGCGGGGGGCGAGGAGAGGCCTACCTTCCAGCAGGTCTCTGGCCAGACCAGGTTCTGCCCCCGTGGACCGAACAAAGTCTGACAGG
>NW_006296417.1:291567-293003 GCF_000327345.1 Myotis davidii | reverse complement strand
GCCGTGTGCACCTGCCGGAGCTGCTCATAGTCGCTCAGGGCGGCCGTCAGGTCCCAGTTTTTGCCTGTGGACGAGAAAGGACGGGAGGTGGCCCGGCCGGCGGGGCTCCGTGGTTGCGCGTCAGCCGACCTATGAACCAGGAGGTCTGGGTTCAATTCCCGGTCAGGGCACAGGCTGGGGTCGTGGGCTCGATCCCCAGTGTGGGGCGTGCAGGAGCCCGAGGGGGGGTTGGGGAGCAGGCTAGAAACCATCCATCTGCGGGAAGGGGGGGAGCGGGGTCAGGGCGCGGCCGTGTGCCCGGGCACGCGGAGCCCTCCCGCCTGCTGGGGGATTTATATATACAGTGTTCATTTCTTTTTGTTGTTGTTGTTAATCCTCATCCAAGGATATTTTTCCATTGATTTTTAGAGAGAAGAGGCGGGGCGGGGGGGGGGAGAAACATCGATGTCAGAGAGACACATCCACTGGTTGCCTCCTGCACTGGCCCCAATCAGGGCTGGGGATCAAGCCTGCAATTGAGGTACGTGACCTTGACTGGGAATCAAACCTGGGACCCATCTGTCCTGGGGCTGACGCTCTATCCACTGAGCACACCGGCTAGGTCTACTGGGACGTAGTTTTGGGCTGGGTTTGGGACGACGCCCTGATTCTCCATGTCAGACGTTAAATCATAACAGTCAAAGTCACCAGGCTCCGCCGGGGGGCACTTTTGTGAGGTGTAGCCAGAAGGTGAGAAAACTGTTGGACCTGCCCGGCCGGCGTGGCTCAGTGGTTGAGTGTCAACCTACGAACCAGGAGGTCACGGTTTGATTCCCAGTCACGTGCCTGGGTTGTGGGCTTGGTCCCCAGTGGGGGGCGTGCAGGAGGCAGCCGATCCATGATTCTCTCTCATCACTGATGTTTCTCTCTCTCTCTTCCTCTCAGAAATCATTAAAAATATTATTTTTAAAAATAAAATTATTGCGGAGGGGAGGAAAGGGGGAGAAAATGGGAGATATCTGTGAAACTATCAACAATAAAAATATAATAAAGAAGAAAATGATTGGACCTGATGTTTACAGCACCAACTAAGAGACTGTCTTCCTCCCTCCGTCCGTGCCCCAGAGCCGCGGCCGGGAGTCTGTCCTCTGTCACCGCCACCTGGGGGACAAGCCAGAGACAAGCGCTCGTTACTCTCCGCACCCTGGGCGGGCGGGGAAGGTGTCATCACTCCACAAGGCTGCCTGTGGGGCTCGGCCACCTGTCCTCGGCCACACCGCTGCCTGCAGACACCTGCCCCCCGGCCCCTGCTTCCGGGGCTTCTCAACATCCCTCGTGTGAGCCAGCACCTCCCTTCCACCTCCCACAGTCCACAGCTGCGTGTAACCTCCCGCCACACACCACAGCGACACACTGCGTCTCGGCTTTTTTTTCTTTATTGCGGTAACACGTATGTA
>NW_006296417.1:278577-291471 GCF_000327345.1 Myotis davidii | reverse complement strand
ACCTCCAGAATTTTTAAAATCTTCCCCAAACGAAAACCCGGCACCCATTGGACACAAACTCCCCGTCACCTCCCCGGCCCCTGGCGACCGCCGTTCTGCCTTCTGGGGCTGCTGCTGGTGACACTGGGAACCTCACAGAGGTGACGTGTGTCACCTGTGTCCTTTTGTGAGTGGCCTAGTTAGCTCAGCATAACGTCTTCAGGGTTCACCTGCGTGGCAGCGTGTGTCAGAATGCCTTTTCTTTTTAAAAAATGTCTGTATTGATGTCAGAGAGGAAGGGAGAGGGACAGAGAGAGAGAAACATCCACGATGAGAGAGAATCATGAATGGCTGCCTCCTGCACACCCTGCACCAGGGTTTCCCAGGGACCCACACAGGGCGTGTAATTAACTCCGCGGCGCGCAGCGCACGGCGTTCCCGTCTCGCAGGCAGAGTTGTGTGGGGACTGGCCCGCGGTTTGTGTCCGCAGTGGGCGTGTGTATTCCTCTCCCGGGGAAAACGGGGCACAAAAAGGCCCCTCGCCGGTGACCTCCTGGTTCATGGGTCAACGCTCCACCACGGAGCCACGCTGGCCGGCAGCCTGCGCCACCGGGCTGTGCCCACCTGCCGAGCTCACCTGGCGCCATGTTCTCCTAGGTCAGCACTGCACCTGGGCTCCTGTCACTCTGCAGCCCCTGCTCAGTCCCTCGGGCTCCTCCACGGCTACATGACCTGCAAATGACACAGTTCCCGCGGGCTCACCCTGCGGCCTGTCCGCTCACTCCCACTTCCTCCGCGGGGAGGCTGTCAGCACCCGGGTCTCCTGACCTAAGAGTCACTCTGAATTCCTGGAGCGTGGCCAACAAGCACGCCCGACTCGGGGACTTTATTCCCCCCCTTCGTCCCCCCCCGCCCCCCCGTTGGCTTCAGAAGGGCGGCTCGCCCAGTGCCTCCCGCTTCCCTGAGAACCAGCACGGGGAAGCGTGGTGCTGATCAGCCAGGTTAGTGCCATGACCGCATGGGGTCTTCCTTTGCATTCCTCACTTCTAAGTACTCCCTGCCCACCCCCACCCCCGTGCTTTTCTCCTAGAATACTTGCTTTTGGTTACTACCCCATCTTATTTTTTTAAAAATATGTTTCTATTGATTTTATTTGAGAGAGAGAGGAAGGGGGGGGAGAGAGAGAGAGAGAGAGAGAGAGAGAGAGATGATGATGATGATGATGAGAGGGAATGCCTCCTGCATGCCCCTGATGATGATGAGAGGGAATCATGGATCGGCTGCCTCCTGCACGCCCCCTACTGGGGATGGAGCCCACAACCTGGGCATGTGCCCTTGAGTTGGAGTGGAACCCGGGACCCTTCCGGCCGCAGGCCGACGCTCTATCCACGGAGCCACACTGGCCAGGGCCGTGGCAGCCTTTGGAGCTGAGGCCTAGCATGAGGGAGCTTCCATGGTGAGAAGCTGACTTTGGCTGCTGCTTCGAGAGCAGATGGTCGAGGGAGGGTGGGGAGTGGGTGGCAGGAGAGGCGCGAGGCGATGAGTCAGGAGGCCACGGGCTCCTGCCCAGGGAGGGGGATGGTCCGGGCGAGGACGGCAGCCGTGGGGTGGTGAGAAGTGGTTGAGTTCTTGACATATTTCCCAAAAGCTGATTTTTTACAGGCATGGAAAAGAAGGCAATAAACAAGAGGGGCAGAAAGCAGATGTGAAGCAAGGAACAAGCCCAAGATGAGATGGGTAGATCTAACCTACATGTGCCACTAATTAAATTAAATGTAAAGACACCAGATGCTCCAGTTAGAAGCGATAAATTGGCAGACCGAGGACAGAAATTCACTAACACGCTGTCTGTGGAAGATGTCTGCAAGGTACAGATACAGAAAAGGTGACATTTAAAAGGCAGGTGCCCGGCCGGTGGCCTCCGTGGCTGAGCATCGACCTATGAACCAGGAGGTCACAGTGCGATTCCCCGTCAGGGCACATGCCCAGGTGGCAGGCTCCATCCCCAGTGTGGGCCGTGCAGGAGGCAGCCGATCCACGATTCTCTCTCATCACTGTTGTTTCTCTCTCTCCTTCTCCCTTCCTCTCTCACATCAATAATATTTTAATTAAGACGGTGGGAAAGGAACACACTATGCAAATTACAATCAGCAGAAAACTGCGGGGGCCGATCACTGTCAGACAGAATAGGCTCTGGGGCCGAGGGCATTCACCGGCGATGAAGAGAATTGCTTCATAATAATAAAATCACACGTCATAGGGGCAGGGACAGAAAAGACCTGAACTTGCCATTGACACACTTTACCCAAAGGACATACAGAATTTTCTACTCTCAAGAGCTGACGACTACCAAAAGTTTTCAGTGCACACGGAACACTTACAAAACATTTACCACTTGAGCTTTTCTATGACAATGGGTGGCAATATAGTACTTAGGTTACTTAAAAATAAAGTATTACTTAAAAAAATATTTATTTCTGGGATGTGAAGCATATCACACAAAAGCCAAAGGGTCAAATCACACAAACGATGTTCTCTGGCCATGCCACAGTTCGGGTAGGCAGATACTCAGCAAATTCCCGAACGCTGAGAAAACCTGGCACACCCTTCTACATAACTCGTGAGGCCTGCTTCCAAATAACACAGGAGGCTGGGGTGGAGGAGTCAAAACAGGGGGGTGAGGTGGGGGGGGATGGGTACATCTGTAATACTTTCAACAATAAAAATTAAGTTAAAAAGTAAAAGAAAGAGCTAAGATCTGGAGTCTTAGAAACGCTCAAATGAGAGTGATATTTTAATGGAAACGCTTCCTTATCTTCAAGCTTCGGTCTTACCTGTTGGTTGGTTTTCTGCCCGGTGAGGGCTTAGGTATGTCCCCAGGTCAATGGACAACAGTCTGGCGGCCAGGTAGCAAGGTGGGCGGGGGCGCTGCTCAGCCCAAGGAGCAGCGGTAATGCAAGAATAGGGGACAGCCGAGCAGAGGGAGGAGAGAGGCGTGCACCTAATGGAGGGTCCTCACCCTCCATGCCTGTCGCTACAAACCCAACCTCACCACGGAAATCCACGCCCATACCCCACCTCCTGCTCCTTTCTGTCTAGAGCAGAAAAGCAGGTGGGGCCCCAGGCCTTGAATCCCTAGATTCTGTCCTTGGTGCTGAATATGCACTGTCTTGGTTGCTGGATCTACAAGCCACTGAACGAGGGGCTGAGCTCAGGTGCTGTCCTAGGTGCTGAATCGACAGACAAGCCCAGATCCTGGACCGTGAGCGCTGTCCCAGGTGCTGAACCCACAGACACCGTCCTTGGTGCTGAATTCACGCTCTCCCAGGTGCTGAAGCCACAGGCTCCTGTCCTGGGTGCTGAAACTACACGCACTGACACTACAGGCACTGACACAAGTTCTGGATCTATAGTCGCTGCCCCAGGTGCTCAGTCCACAGGCCGCCGTCCTAGGTGCTGAAACTACAGGCACTGACACAGGTCCTGGATCTACAGACACTGCCCAGGCGCTGACCTTCTAGGCGCTGCCCCAGGCGCTGACCCCACAGGCCACTGTCCTAGGTGCTGAAACCACAGGCACTGACACAGGTCCTGGATGTAGAGACACTGCCCAGGCGCTGACCTTCTAGGCGCTGCCCCAGGGGCTGGATCACCAGGACACTCCAATTGGCGCAGCTACGGCCAGGATTCTTATTCTTCCGTTGCCAATGCCTGGGCAAGTTAGTTAACGTCTACTTCTGTAAAATGAGGATGGAAACAACACCTTCCGCATGTGGTGACTGAGGAGAAGAGATCAGAACATGTGTGTGACGACGTCAAGGGTGCCTGGCCCAGAGAGGGGATGTGGTAGAGGCTGGAGCTCACTGTATCCCTCCTCGTGGAACTGGCCCTGCTGCCCCTGGAGCGTAACGGTCCAGGGGACACTTCAAACAACTTGAGGGATACATGCCAACCAGGGCCAGGAACAGCCCTGGCCGGTGTGGCTCAGTGGACAGAGCGTCGGCCTGCAGACTGAAGGGCCCCGGGTTCCATTCTGGTCAAGGGCACATGTCCAGGTTGTGGGCTCAATCCCCAGTAGGGGGCGTGCAGGAGGCAGCCAATCAATGATTTTCTCTTATCATTGCTGTTTCTCTCTCTCCCTCTCTCTTCCTCTCTGAAATCAATAAAAATAAAAAATACACGTTACTACAAGCACAGCTGACTCACCAGTGACCCTTAGGTGGGGTTGTCCATGTGCCTGACCCCCCAGAACAATGGCTAGATGCTCACTTGACACAATTGCAAATTTATACACTGCCAAGTGGTCGGAGATATTCTAATGGATCTCACATAAATAAATGCCTCGGATTTCTATTTTATACAAATCCAAAAACGGGGCGAGAGGGCCAGGGCCAGCTGAAAACACAATAGACACAGATTGGGCGCTGCAGAGGGGGATGCTGGATTTAACCGCCCGTCTCAGCCCCTGCCATTAGGAGCAATTTAAATTACATTTGGTGGAAAAGTGTGTGCGTGCGTGTGTGCGTGTGTGTGTGTGTCTGTGCGGTGTGTGTCTTTGTGATACACCGTGTGTGTTTGTGTCTGTGTGTTTATGTGTCTGTGTGGTACAGTGTGTGTGTGTGTGTGTGTGTGCGTTTCCATGTGGTACAGTGTGTGTGTGTGTGCGCGCGTTTCCATGTGGTGCAGTGTGTGTGTGTGTGTGTGTGTGTGTGCACGCGCGCGCGCACACATGCACAGTGTGAGGAGACAGACACAGAAGCAGGGATCAGGCAGAGTCTCTGGCTGATAGGAACCGCCCTGGCCCAGATCGAAGGCCGCGCGGTGGCCCATCGGCCCAACAATGGCCGCGCTGTCCTTACTCCAGAGTGGGGAACTGGACTCAGTGAGGGCCGGCCACCTGCCCCACGCGGCCACCAGCCGGGGCCCCGCTGGAACACGACGTGCTTCTCTTTCCTCCCAGCCTCTCAGGGCTGCGCACGGAGCACCAGGGACCGTTCACTCCTTCACTCCTCCATCCACCTACCCATCCCGACCACCGACGCTGCTCGGGTCTTCCATGTGTGAGGGCCACTCCAGACAGGTGGCCGAGACCTGAACAGGAAGAGGGAAGCAGCCAGGGACCAAACCAGGAGATGTCCCACGCGGGAGAGAGGATGCTTAAACGGACCGGCCTCTGGAGGAACAGAGACAACATATCCTGTACCCACCTGCTCAGAAACCGCAGGCCGGCCCGGCCGGCGTGGCTCAGTGGTGGAGCATCAGCCTATGAACCAGGAGGTCACGGTTCGATTCCCGGTCGGGGCACAGGCCCGGGTTGCAGGCTCCATCCCCAGTAGGGGAGTGCAGGAGGCAGCTGACCTGTTTTTCCGTCATCGACGCTCAACCATTGAGCCAGGCCAGCTGGGCAAGGCAATCTATTTTAAAAATATTAAAATGAAACATAAAACGCAGCTCATGGCATAAATTGTGATATGTCATGAACCCAACACCTTCAATGTGCCCAGTCTTTCATCCATCCATCCATCCATCCATCCATTGACCCATTCATTCATTCATTCATTCATCCATTCATCTAGCTTTACACATTCATTGAGCATCTTCCAGACAGTCCTAAAAGCTGGTTAGGTAGGCAGAAATACAAAGACACAGTCCAAGGCATGAAGAGTACAGTGGGGACAGGATGGTGCAGTAGGCGCACCCCCTGCTCGAGTACCAACAGAGCAGGGCACCCCAACTCAAGGCCCCTGTTCTGTTTCCGGAACGGGCCCCACCCCATGCTGTGCAGGACCCCCCAGCCCAGCCCCGCCCCTGGCCGCCTGCCTCCACCCGGCGTCTGGGCCTCATCTGAGCGTCTCCTCCCAGAGGCCCTCCTCAGCCACCTCTCACCCCGGATCCTGCATCCTTTCACCTGCTTCGTTTCCATAGCAACGCTCCTCGCCTTCCCCAGGCCAGCGCACCAGGTGTTCCCGACCGCACACTCAGCATTTGGCGAGGGAGCGGCGTTTTTTCGTTATGGACCAAGAAAGGGAAGTGAAGATGGGACAGCAAAACAGAGAAGAAGAAGGAAACACACCCCACTGAAGTTCAGAGACGCATCTCTCCGCTGTTGGAGATGGTGTTTCAAAAGCCTGCCAGGAAGGTAACGCGCACATTATGAGAAACCTTGGAGTCAGAGTCCTCACCTTTTTTTTGTTAATGATATCTGACTAAAGTCAGCACTCATCCTTTACTTTTTATATGTTTTTTAAAAATGGGATTTTAGAGAGAGAAAAAGTAAGAGGGAGAGAGAGAAAGAAACATCAATGATGACAAACATGGATCCGTTGTCTCCGTCACGCTCCCTGCTGGGGATGGAGCCCACCGCGGGCAGGTGCTCTGATGGGGAATCAAATCCTGACCTCCTGGTTCATAGGTCGACGCTCAACCACTGAGCCACACCGGCCGGGCCTGCTCTCTCCCTCTTTGGGCATCCTGGGTCCACTGAACCAGGCCCTGTTCTGTGCCCTTTCGCTCTGATTCCGTTCCAAGTGGCTGGCAAAACCGCGCGGTGAGCTCCAACCACTTCGCTGCGGGCACTGTTCTGTCTGCTGGGTGTTTCACCCAAGAAGGAGGCGCCCCAGCTCTTGCTGGTGGTGCTGGCTGCTCAGGGCGCCCGAGGCCACTGGAATGACAGCCCAGCCACAAGCAGCAAGAGGTACTGCTTGCGTGAGAGCCAGACGCCCTCTGAAGACAAGTCCAAGAAACCATCATGGTCTGTTCACCAGCAGCCAACACGAAGGCCTGTCCACATCCTGCTTCATCTGCAAGATCCCGAAGAACGTGGGGTTCTGGATCGGGATGCATTGGGGAGCCCCCAGACGAAAAGCAAAGTGGCAGCTTCTAGAGGGTCATTTTTTTCATGCCTTGTGAAAACTGAACTCACTTTTCCCCATTTGCCACTGATTCTCAGATTTCTACACTTGACAACTGTATTCACATAAAATATTTCTGTGTGCCCGGCCGGTGTGGCTCAGTGGTTGAGCATCGGCCTGTGAACCAGGAGGTCGCGGTTTGATTCCCGTCAGGGCACATGTCGGGTTGTGGGCTCGATCCCCAGGAGGGGGCGTTCAGGAGGTAACCAATCGATGGTTCTCTCTCATCACTGATGTTTCTATCCCTCTCTCCCTCTCCCTTCCTATCTGACATCAATAAAAACATTACAAAAAATAAAAATAAAATAAAAGGGCCGTCACAGATAGGACTGAGGTGTGAATGCGGGCGAGCAAGAACCTCTCTGCATAATTAGGCCCTGTGGCAAGACAAAGGGAGTGAGATGCCTGCAAATAGAAGTGTGGGCATCGGGGGTTCAGGGCACAGGCCAGTCCTGGGAGGGGCATTACCCTGCCCAGGGCTGAGCACCCCACCACAGGCGCCCACAAGGGAGAAAATAGTAATTACACAAGGTCTGCCATCATGTTCACCTGCCAGGAAAAGGCCATTCCTCGCTTAGACTAAATAAAACAGCTGGCACAGAATTTGACATTTTCTATAACTTTTGCGTTTTGCTTGAATGAGAATGAGCCGGGTTCGGAGTAGAGAAAAAAACATCTTTTAAAAAGCGAGGGTTGTCCGATATAAGATACAGGATTTTCTGGTGAAACCTGAATTGCAGATAAACAACACGTGTTTTCTATACGTATGTCCCATGCAGATATTTGGGATAAGTTTGTATTAAAACATGATCCGATATTGATCTGCAGTTCACATTTTCAAAATGGCTTATTTTTTGGTTAATCCTCACCCGAGAATATCCTCACTAAGAATATATATATATTCTTCCCACTGACTTTTTTTTTTTGAGACGGTTTAAGGGAGGAAAGGAGGGGAAGAGAGAGAGAAAAACATCCATATGAGAGACACATCAACGGATTGCCTCCCGCATGTGCCCCGACTGGACCAGGGATGGAACCTGTGACCCTTCGGTCCACAGGTCGATGTGCTAACCATTGTCCACCCCCAGGACGTGGCTTTTCCTACCAGTGAAGCGCGAAGGGGACAGAGTCTTCCCGGCCAGCAGGGAGGGCCGCCCCTTGTGGGCAGCCAGCCAGCCCTCTGATGGCTGTTTTAGCCGTGGTTCTGTCACGGGGGTGGGGAGGGGGGACGGGGGAAGGAGAGGGCCGGAGGACCCCGGCAGACCTGGGTTGAGGAGGCTACGTAACCAGATTGCAACTGCGCACGGACCTGTGACTCCCCAAACGCACGGTGACTCACCTGCGGTCCTGTCGGAACTGTGACAACACCCTGACCTACTTGGTGCCGGGAAGTCGCCAGTGACACGGCCGCCACTTCCCTGTTTAAAGCGTCTCTAGGACTGGAGCCAGCAGAGCCCAAATGCATCGCGTTCCAAAGGATGGGTGGACAGCCGGCCGGCCCCAGTGTGGCTCCGTGTGTGAGCGTCCACCCATGAACCAGGAGGTTGGGGTTCGATTCCCGGTCGGGGCACATGCCTGGGTTGTGGGCTCCATCCCCAGGAGGGGGCGTGCAGGAGGCATTCTGATCCATGGTTCTCTCTCCTCATGGATGTTTCTGTCTCTCGCTCTCCCTTCCTCTCTGAAAGCAATAAAAGTATATAGATATATAAAAAAAGATGGGTGGACAGTTGCCACTTGGCCCCGAAGATGCCCAAGGCTAGCGTGGCAGGTGTCGGAACTGACGGGGACCCCGAGGGCAGGGCTGGGGTGGGATAGGAAACTGCGGATCACCAGCCCCGGGTCCCCTGACCGATGTCCCCACCATGTGCAGCCGCGGGCCTCACTCCGCAAGGGGAACGAGAGGAAGGAGAACCAGGCCGGCTGCAGGGAAGACTGGCCCAGGGTCACCCTCCTGACGGCCCAGGGGCACGATGGCCCAGAGAAGGGCCTCAGACACACAGGCTCACCCATCTCCTGGGGGGTGGGGAGTTGCTCTTGGGAGCTTTCATCTGCCAAGGGCAACCCCCATGTGACAAGGATCCTGTAAGCATTTTCCTCAAAAAGACAAAACACAAATGAGCCTTGATGAGTACAGTCTCCTTACTTATTGTTTTGTTTTGTTTTGTTTATCCTCACCAGGGGATAGTTCTCCCATTGCTCTTCAGAGAGAGTGGGTGGGAGGGGACAGCTGCCTCCTGCACGCCCCACACTGGGGATGGAGCCCACCACCCGGGCATATGTCCGACCAGGAATCAAACTGTGACCTCCTGGTTCCTAGGTCGACGCTCAACCCCTGAGCCACGCCGGCCGGGCAGTGGCTACTCTTGCCGGTTAGAACTGATGGCCTCCATTTAATATTCTTTAGTAACGAGAGCAGGAAGTGTTCACTGAGGCTTTATTGATTGATGTCCACAGGCCACAGAGGTTTCCGAGACACAGGCGGTGGTCAGTCCCTGGCTGCTGGGACTTGGTCGGGGTACGGCCAGGCCTCAGCGGCCGAGGGGACTGGGGCCAGAGGTCCAGTGTGGTACCCATGCGCCTCCTCGCCCCAGGCTGCTGTGCTGGGAGGGCCTGGGGCCGGGGCAATGCCAAATCTCTAACACAATAGCTCGTCTCATCTCACAGAGGGCCTTTGTGAGGACATGTTCTGGAGCAAAACAACAACTCCTTTAAAAAAATTTTTTTTTAAATTGATTTCTGAGAGAGGAAGGGAGAGGGAGAGAGAGAAACATCAATGATGAGAGAGAATCATGGACTGGCTGCCTCCTGCACGCCCCCTACTGGGGGTGGAGCCTGCAATCCGGGCATGTGCCCCGACCGGGAATCAAACTGTGACCTCCCTGTTCACGCTCTAACCACTGAGAAACACCGGCCAGACACAACAACTCTTCTTGGAAAAGGATCCCCAGAGTGACAAACACTGGCCCCTGCCCAGCTCCGATGGGAAACGTGACCCTCATCTCCTTCTCAACACACACGGAGTCCCCCACGGTTGTCAGCAGCACCCCCAGCACCACACAACCACCCGCCACAGCCGCTTCGAGGGAATGGCTTACTCCTCCACTCTTTCTTTGAAAGCCCCCGAAACAATGAAAAGGGGGGGAGAGAGAGAAAGAGATGTCTAGAGAGAGAGAGATCTAGAGAGAGAGATATCTAGAGAGAGAGAGGAGAGAGAGACCTAGAGAGAGAAATATATTCCACCTGCAAGGAATCTAGGAGACACACACGAGCGCAAGGAATCCCTGTGTGTGCTAGGACCAGTGTCATCGGAGTGGACAGGGCGTGTGCCCACCCGCTGACCCCGGGGGGACGGGCCCCGCTGTGCAGTGTGGATGGCACGGAAATGCTTCCCCCTTCCAGGCCCTTCTGTAAACCAGACTCAGAAAAGGGAGGCAGAGAGGAGTTTTGAAAATCTAGTGTGCAGCCCTGGCTGGGGTTTCCCAGTGGTTGGAGCGTCGGCCTGTACACCGTTAGGTCACGGGTTTGACTCCCGGTCAGGGACACATGCCTGGGTTGCAGGATCCATCTCCCGGCCCTGGTTGGGGTGTATGCATGAGGCAACCAATTGATGTGTCTCCCTCACATCGATGTTTCTCTCTCTCTCTCTTCCACTCTCTCTCAAAATCAATGGGAAAAAATATTCTTGGGTGAGGATTAACATCTAGTGTGCAATAATTTGTTTTATCAGATAGATGTAGGTAGCATCACCTACAACTGCATTCAGTGACTGTGATGTATACATATAATGGAAAAGAGGAAATTATCACTTCTATTTTTTCTTTTTAATTGATTTCAGAGAGGCAGAGAGAGGGAGAGAGAGAAACATCAATGATGAGAGAGAATCATGGATCAGCTGCCTCCTACACGCCCCCTACTGGGGATCAAGTCCGCAACCCGGGCCTGTGCCCTGACCAGGAATTTGAACCTGGTTCATGGGTGGACGCTCAACTGCTGAGCCACACCAGCCGGCGAAAGGATCACTTCCTGGCCTGAACTCGGTGCTGCAGGACAACCGCGTCCCGCTCCTGAGTCACCGTGTGGTCTGGGTTGTGCTTCTTTCCCACCCTGGCGACGTGGGGGCTCAGGTTGGGAAAGCCTGGGGTGCTCTCAGCGCCGCCCCGTCAGAGCTCCCGGGAGCAGCAATTCCGGGACGATAACCCGACTTCTGGGTTTAATTCCCGCAGGACTGCTCAGGGCCTTTATCAAACAGACGGAGAGCCAGTTCTGAACAGGCACCCCCGAGACGCAGTCAGGATGTCTCTTGCAGGAGACGAGGAGCCAGGCGGACGCACGCTCTCCACACAACTCATTTCTAATCGTAAGGACTCAACGTGTCCGTCTTCCCTCGACCAGGGACACGCACACAAATATGTTGAAGAGGCATCTCGTTTTTCTCACTGTGTTTTTTTGTTTGTTTGTTTGTTTTTTCCTCAGCAATGACTGGTCGGCCCTTGGAGAAAACAAAGGGGCTACGTTGCCTGGAACCATGGGGTGAAATGGGAATATCACAGGTCGGGCAGCTGCGTGTCTTCATTCGACCCGTGAAATGACGGCCTAGGGATGGGCCCGCAGTGAGGCTGGAGCCGGGAGGGGGCCTTCTCCAGGCCGGTGCTCCCTCCCCGTCACCATGGGGACAGCAGGGCCACGCCGTCGCTCGTCCACGCCCGTGCCCATGCTCCCGGCCCTCCAGTCACGTCGGACACGCAGGAGTTGAACTTAAATGCAGCCACATCCTGATGCTGTAATAATGAACCCACATGCTGAGCAGTGGGGTCCCGCCTGGACCGGCCCCTCCCAGGAGCCCCGAGGCCTCAGGCGCCCGTTCTGATGGCGCTTTGGTGAGCACAGCGCCTGCCAGACTCTTCCCGGGACAAGTGAAGTCAGCTGGGGTAGAAGTCAGGGCCCCACCAATCGATGACTCTCTCTCATCATTGATGTTTCTCTCTCTCTCTCCCTCTCCCTCCCTCTCTGAAATCAGTACAGATAGCCACCTGTTGGTTTGTTTTTAAAATCTAGGGGCACTTCTCCCTGCAGCCAATTCAAGTGCAGAGCCTGGCTCAGTCCAACTCAAAACACATCATTCCCATTGTCCCCTGGAAAGCAACAGTTTGCTTCTACTCTTCCTTTTTTTTGTTGTTGTTGCTAATTCTTACCTGAGGATACTTTCCCACTGATTTTCAGAGAGAGTGGAAGGAGAGAGAGAGAGAGAGAGAAACATCAGTGACGAGAATCATCGATTGGCTGCCTCCGGCACGTGCCTCAACCAGGGCCGGGGATCAGTCCTGCCACGGATATGTTCCCTTGACCAGAATCGAACCCATCGAACCTGGGACCCTTCAGTCCAGCAGCCCACACTCTGTCCACTGAGCCAACACCGACGAGGGCTTCCGCGCATTTCAACAGGATACCCAGGCCTGGCGTAGGGGCACCTTTTTAGTAGGAAATCAGTCCCCTTCAGGGGGCGATGGCTCCCCTTTTGCATGGGGGCTCCGTGGGAAGAGAGAGGCGTCTGATTTCCGGCAGGTTCCCCAGACGCTGCGGTGCTCACCTCCGTGGGGAACACCATCCCAACAGGGCAAGACGCCCCTGCGGCAGGGCCTCCCTCCCCAGGCTGGGGTCCCGCCAGGAGAGGCCGGGTGGGAACCTGCTGGCGAGGAACCGGCCCTGACGCCAGAAACACACTCCTGGGAAAGGCACCGCTGCCTCTTGTCTCCCATTTTTTTATTTTCTTTTTCTTTCTTTTTGTAAAATATATTTTGATCGACTTCAGAGGGGAAGGAAGAGGGAGAGAGAGAGGAGCATCAGTGATGAGAGAGAACCATGGATCGGGGGCCGCCTGCTCGCCTCACTCCAGGAATGGAGCCTGCAACACAGGCCTGTGCCCTGACCGGGAATCGAACCGTGACCTCCTGGTTCCTAGGTCATCCAACCGTGACCCCCTGGTTCCTAGGTCGACGCTCAATCA
>NW_006296417.1:275004-277748 GCF_000327345.1 Myotis davidii | reverse complement strand
TTGTTTATTTTTTTTTTGGTTAATATTCACCCGAGGATAGTTTTCCATTGGTTTTCAGAGAGAGTGGAAGGAAGGTGGAGAGAGAGAGAGAGAAACATCGACGTGAGAGACACTCTACCTGCCACCCCACACGCGCCCTGACCCGGCCGGGGACCGAACCTGCATCCAGACTCCATTTCTAAAGGGCTCTCAGCCCAGAGCCTTAACCAATTTCCTTCATGGGGAACAAGCACTTCAATCGCAGGAAAACCTCACCCGTGACGTGACGTAAGAGCCCACATTTTGGAGCGACTGTAAACAACAGGGCAGCCCTGGCCGGTGTGGCTCAGTAATAGACCGACGGCCTGCAGGCCCAAGGGGCCCGGGTTCGATTCCGGTCAAGGGCACGGACCTCGGCTGCAGGCTCCTCCCCGGTCCGGGCCCTGGTCGGGGGCCTGTGCAGGAGGCAACCCATTGATGTGTCTCTCTCACATCCATGTCTCTCTCTGTCTTTCCCTCTCTCTTCCACTCTCCCTAAAACTCAATGGAAAATATCCTCGGGTGAGGATTAAAAACAAACAAACACTCAACAGGGCAAAGTCACCAAAAAGACACACATCGGAGACAGTTCTGCCACCAGGCCCCGCCTCCCCAGCCTGGCCATGGCAGACACACGTGGCGCCTTCAAGAGGGGAGGCACACGGACACCCTGCCTGCCTCAGAGGCGGTGCCTCCCCCTCCTCCACGAGGCGAACACAGGGTTCAGTGTCTCCCCAACTCCAGTGCCGCCCCCACCAGGGCTCAGGGCCTCAGCAGCCTCTCCCTCAGGGGACACCTGCCACACAGAATCCAGTTGAGAGCCAGACCCGGCAAGACTCCATAAAGCAATGGATTGCCCTGGCTGGTGTGGCTCAATGGATAGAGCGTCGGCCTGTGGTCTGAAGGGTTCCGGGTTCAATTCTGGTCAAGGGCATGTACCATAAAAAAATATATATTTTTTACAAAAGCAACAGCTTCTACCCACGGGCACCCTGAATGCCACGGGCCTGCGGTAAACCACGGCTTTCCTGCCCCCTCACGCCCATCCCGGAGTCGGGAATTGCGCGTCCCTGACCAGACTAACTTCTGCGTGCCATGTGGTTTTGCATTCCTTACGGACCCGTCACGCTACTCTGGTGATGGAAGGCATGCATATTTCATTATTACTTTTATATATTCTTATTGATTTTGGAGAGGAAGGGAGAGGGAGAGAGAAAGATAGAAACATCCATGACGAGAGAGAATCATGGATCAGCTGGCTGCCTCCTGCACGCTCCACACTGGGGATCGAGCCCCCAACCCGGGCATGTGCCCTGACCGGGGATTGAATTGTGACCTCCTGGTTTGTAGGCTGATGCTCAGCCACTGAGCCACAGTGGCCGGGCAAGGCAAGCGTATTTTAACCAACGGGGAGTGGTCATTCATTATTAAATACAAAAATGTCAATATTCTTGCTCCTCATGGAGCAGCCCTGGGAAGTGACAGGCTGGAGCAGGCACTCAGACTGCCTTGGGACCTGCTTGCTTTCGTTCCCAGGCTGGTCGGCACTAATGGAACACCCACAGGCACCATCACGATGGCCCGCTCCCCACATTTAGTGGGGAGCTGTAGGGAGCACTGCGGGCCCTGCTCGCTCTCTGCCCTCTGTGGGTGTTGAATTGGCCTTGGACGCTGGTGGGACACACAGCTACTGTGGTGAGGACACACAGGCCCCAGAGAAGCGCCGGCTGGTGAGGGTCAGTGGACAGAGCGTCGGCCTGCGGACTGAGGATCCCGGGTTTGATTCCAGTCAAGATTACAGACTCAATCCCTAGCCCTGGTCGGGGTGGGTGGGGGAGGCAACCCATCTCCCCCTCCCTTCCCTTCTACTCTCTCTAAAAACCAACAGAAAAACGCCCTCGGCTGAGGACTAACAAATAAAGAAATGAATGTGTGAACTTAAGAACAGACACAGAAAAGCTGCCACCCCTTTTTCGGGGCAGGTTATTCCCAGATACATCCTGGGGGCCGTGGGGGGGAGGGCGACGAGGAGGAAGGAGAGCTAGAGGTTTCCCTGAAGCCGCCCAGGCCTGTGAAATGTGGGCGACACCGTCCCCCTCTTCCTGGACACATCACCTGCCCCACCCAGCACACTATCTTTCCAGTGTTTTTCCCCGGCCCCCCACGACCCACTGTCATTTACAAATCTGAGGCCCGGCGGCGACAGGGTCATGCATGACTGTCCCTGGGCCCTTGTGCTGTGGCTGAAGCCGTTCCCAGATCCGCCGGGAGCAGACAAGTTTCCCTCCGGCTCCCCTCACATCGATCCATCCCCAGCCCATAAATAAAAAAAGAAACCGCGCTGCACTTGTGCGAGGTGCTGGAGCTCAGTGGGCAGAGAGCAGAACCGACGGAAGGCACGGCTTCTCCCAGGGCTGCAACCGCTACCCAGGGCGGAGGGGAGGGGACGCGCGAGCGGTGGTGTCCAATGAAGGAAAGTTTTTGTTCATGATGACGTCACTGACATTTCCCCAATTTAAAGGAGCATTTAAAGCACAGTCGATGCGATTATTTTTTTTCCTCCTCCAGGGAGAAGACGCTAGGGAAGGCCTCCGGGTTCACAGCCAAACTGCACGAACGGTTTGCCTGCTGTCCAGCCAGACCCAGCAGAGCGAGCGAGCGAGCGAGGGATTGGTGCTGTGGGCCGCGGTGGCCCACGCTGCCCCAGCCCGGACGCCCGGCTGGCG
>NW_006296417.1:273199-274295 GCF_000327345.1 Myotis davidii | reverse complement strand
GCCCTCGGGCACCTGCCGGCGGGGCGACAGATAACGCTGCCTGGACAGCCTGCCTTTGCCCTCTGCTGCCGGGCACCGTTTGCGTCCCCCTTCCTTCCTACGCACCCCAAACTCTCTCCCCCGCATCCCGCCTCGGCTCCGTTTCCCAGCCCCGCTGCGGGCCAACGCATCACATCTCATCCAGAGTTGGCCCTTCTGCCTCTCCAGCCACATCCTTCGCCCCTTTCTCGCTTCCCTCTTAATACTTCTCGCGCCACCGCTTCGGGTGGTTTCCCTGGCTGATGCCACCGACTGCCCACAGCTCTCTGCCCACACGCACATCTTCTCTGGGTGTAACCACGCCCCCTTTGCAAATAATATTGCAGATAATACCACCCTCACGGACTTCTTGACAATCCTTATTTTACTCCTCCAAGCTTAGGACATTTGCAAGGTTTTTAAGCATTATGTACCAGTATGTTTAATAAAATGTAGTACTTTATTTGACTTTAAAAATATGATTTTATTGATTTCAGAGAGGAAGGGAGAGGGAAAGATAGACGCATCAATGATATGCGAGGATCATCCATTGGCTGCCTCCTGCACGCCCCCTACTGGGGATCGAGCCTGCAACCTGGGCATGTGCTCTGACTGTGCATGGTGACCTCCTGGTTCGTATGTCTACGCTCAACCACTGAGCCACGCCAGTGGGCCACACCACATTTTGTTTACTCACTCACTGAAGGTCATCTGGGTGGCTTCCAGTTCAGGATGACATGGGTAGTTATTCTACAAACTGTCTGCATGCAAGTTTTGTACGTTCCTGAGGGTTCAGCTTCCAAAGCGTATTCAAATCTGATTCCTTTTCATTACTGTCCTGCTACAGTACGTATCCATGCCCCCACCATCATGACCCTAGCCCATGCCCCCACCACCACCATGACCCTAGCCCATGCCACCACCACCATCATGACCCTAGCCCAGTGGTCGGCAAACTCAGTCCACAGAGCCAAATATCAACAGTACAATGATTGAAATTTCTTTTGAGAGCCAAATTTTTTAAACTTAAACTATACAGGTAGGCACATTGTTATTCACTTAATTAGGTACTCCTAAG
>NW_006296417.1:259384-272831 GCF_000327345.1 Myotis davidii | reverse complement strand
ATAGGTAAGTACATTGTTATTAACTTAATTAGGGTACTCCTAAGGCTTAGGAAGAGCCACACTCAAGGGGCCAAAGAGCCGCATGTGGCTTGTGAGCCGCAGTTTGCCGACCACGGTCCTAGCCCATGCCGTAACCACCATCACCATCATGACCCTAGTCCATGCCGTAACCACCACCATGACCCTAGCCCATGCCACCACCACCACCATGACCCTAGTCCATGCCGTAACCACCACCATCATGACCCTAGCCCATGCCACCACCACCACCATGACCCTAGCCCATGCCGTAACCACCACCACCATGACCCCAGCCCATGCCACCACCACCATGACCCTAGTCCATGCCATAACCACGACCACCATGACCCTAGCCCATGCCACCACCACCACCACGACCCTAGTCCATGCTGTAACCACGACCACCATGACCCTAGTCCATGCCACCACCACCATCACCACCATGACCCCAGCGCATGCCACCTTCATGACCCTAACCCCCAATCCTCCCAGATTCGTTCACCGGGCCCTGTTCTTCTGTCTCCAGGCCACCCCTAGCATTCGCACGGGGCAGCGGCACTTGCTGTTCCGAATGCTCAGAGTGCACTCAGAGGGCAACCTGCATGGCTTGTTCTCGCACGATTTCAAGTCTCTGCTTAAGTATCTTTCCAGAAACGTCTTCTCTGAACATCCTACCTGAAGTCAAACACCTGCCTCTCTCCCTGCCGTGTCAGGTTCTTCTCTTCCACGGACACATATGCTTCTCTTGCTTCTTTCATTATCAGCTGAGCCCTCGGCCTGTAAGTCCCACCAGAACTGCAGCGGGTCGGGTTGGCTCACGGCGGTATTTCCGGTTCCTAGGACGGCACCTGGCACCTGGAAGATGGAGAGTAGCGTAAGAAACAGTTGTTGAGCACAGAACGTGTTTGCTTTGGCAAATACTTTTAAGTCCTCCCTGCCCTCCTTTTAATATAACCTCTGTCTACCAGTAAGCCTTGGGGCTATTGGATGGCGATAAAAATCTGTTCCGCGGTAGGAAATATAAAGCACATTACTTTAATGGAGGCATCAATGAGGGAACAACATTGTAAAATGAATGCAGAATTGAAGTGGGGACTGTGACTTTAAAAAAATAATTATAGCCCTGGCCGGGTGGCTCAGTTGATGGAGCATTGTTCTATGCAAAAAAAAAAAAAAAAAAAAAAGGAAAGAAAGAAAGAAAGAGAGAGAGAGAAGAAAAGAAAAAAGAAAGAAAGCTTGCGGATTCTATTCCTGGTCAGGGCACATACCTACATTGCGGGTTCGATCCCCAGCCCTGGTCAGGATGTGTGTGGGAGGCAACTGATCGATGTTTTTCTCTCACATCCATCTCTCTCTCTCCCCCTTCTTCTCTTTAAAATCAATTTTAAAAAAAGCGATTAAAAAGTACTAACTTATTTAATTTATAAATAAATACTATTTCACAAATACATATACAGGGTGTCCCAAAACATGTATATACACTTTAACAGCCGATAGCTCAATTTTGAAAACAAAATGCATTTTCATAAATACTGTCTTTAATTATTCAAAATGTGCATACACATTTTTTGGGGGATACCCTATATTTGTGTGAGCTTTGAAAATTGATATTTTGGTCATAAGATATTTTATAATACAGTCATAAAACAAAAGAAGAAAAAAGCATTTACCAGTAATTACACCCACACTTCTTAAAAAACATATATTTTTTATTTATTTCAGAGAGGAAGCAAGAGGGAGAGGGAGAGAAATACCAATGATGAGAATCATGGACCGGCTGCCTCCTGCACGCCCCCTACTGGGGATCGAGCCCGAAACCCGGGCCTGTGCCCTGACGGGGAATCGAACCCGGGACCTCCTGGTCCACAGCTCGATGCTCAACCATGGAGCCACGCCGCCTGGGCCAGGCCCCTTCTTCGTGCTTTATCTCACCCCCACAATGCACAGGGAGGAACATCATAAAACAAAAGAAGAAAAAAGCATTTACCAGCAATTACACCCACACATCTTCTTAAAAAACAACATGTATTTTTTATTTATTTCAGAGAGGAAGCATGAGGGAGAGGGAGAGAAATACCAATGATGAGAGAGAATCATGGACCGGCTGCCTCCTGCACGCCCCCTACTGGGGATCGAGCCCGAAACCCGGGCATGTGCCCTGACGGGGAATGGAACCAGTGACCTCCTGGTTCATGGCTCGATGCTCAACCATGGAGCCACGCCACCTGGGCCAGGCCCCTTCTTCGTGCTTTATCTCACCCCCACAATGCACAGGGAGGAACAGAGCGATTTCACGCTAACAGGACGAGCGAACCCTATCTGGAGTAGCATTTTCCTCAGGCTGGGCTGGGGAGGGGGTACTCTTTATTGCACTCAGTTCATTTGTCTTTCAAATGTCTGCTAGGCTACGGTGAGATGAACCCCCTCTTAATCATCACCATCCAGAGTGAATAAATGCATGCATTTATCTTGAGCGTGGTAATTGGCGGCGAAGCATTCAGCGTTCCTTTCATTAAGCTGATGAGGCCTAAAAATAGATGCCAAGTATGTTTACCGGAAGCTGGCAGACCCACCTGAAATGTAAAAAGTCCTGTATGCCCGGCCGGTGTGGCTCACTGGTTGAGCGTCGACCCATGAACCAGGAGGTCATGATGTGGTTCCCGGGTCAGGAACTTCCTGGTCAGGGCACATGCCCGGGTTGCGGGCTCGATCACCAAGAGGGAGCATGCAGTAGGCAGCCGATCCATGATTCTCTCTCATCATAGATGTTTCTATCTCTCATCCCTCTCCCTTCCTCTCTGACATCAATAAAAATACATTTAAAAAGAGCGTGACCCCAAGGAAAGAAGGGGAAAGCAGATACAGCACAGATATCATTGAACGAGGAAGCAAAGATGCCACGACGATGGCTAGCCAGGCCCAGTGCTGGCTTCTAGGAAAGGGGGCAGTAGCTTTTTTACCTCATCTACTCCGCCTCTAATGTGCCTCCTTTCTTAATGCGGTTCAGAATTTCTCACCGATAACATTTTCTTCTGAGGACTTTCTTTCAACGCTTTTTAAAGGCAGGTCTATGAATCCCTTGTTGGAGAAGTCCTTATTCCCCCTCCCTCCCGGTTTTTGAAGGATAATGTCACTGGGTACAGAATTCTTGGTTGACGCTTTCTCTTTCAACGTGTTCAGTGTTTACTCCACTTTCTCCTTGCTCTCATGGTTCCTGAAGAGATGTCTAATGTAATTCGTACTTTGCTCCTCTATAAGTAAGTCGTGTTTTTTTCTTTTCTGGACGTCTTTTCAAGATGATCTCTATTGCTCAGTTTTCTGCAGTTTGGATACAATACGCCGAGGGATAGATTTTGTGGTCGTTATTCACTTTTTTGGTGCTCTCTGGCCTCCCTGGGTCTGTGGCTTTGGCTTCTGAGTTTAATTTTGGACGTGGCAGTCATGACCTCAAATGTTTTGTGTGGTTTTTCTCTTTCTTGCCCTTCTGGCACCTCCATTATGCAGATAGTGCACCTTTATGTAACTGTAAAATAATTATTGGATATTCTATTTGGTCTTTTTAATTCCCTTTAAAAAGAGAATAGCTTACACCTGCCTTGTAGTATTTCTTACCATTTCTGCCCTGTATTATATCTGCTGGTCTCTCGGTGCCCTAACTACACTGTGCTGCCCATGAAACACGGGACTACCTCTTACTAACATCTCGAGGCCTGGCCCTCCCCGGCCCAACACCTCACCCACGACGGGTGCTCGGGGTGTGTTCGGATAAATGGCATTTCAGAAGCTGCACTTGCTCTCGGCCTCCCTTACCTCCCATGTCTCCGACACCCCCCAGCTCATGCTTCTTGGGAACATTTGGGGGCTCTTCGTCATCTCACGGAGAACAGGACGCATCTGTCACTTCTTCTTGAAACCCTTCCTGCAGCAGGATTGACTAGGTGGCCCGGTTAATAATGCGGATTTTGTCATCAAAAAAAATGATAATTTCCAGAGAAACATCAAAAGTGCTTTATTCCAAGTAACGTCCATCGCTAGCCACGCATTTCCCCATCTTTCAGGGAATTTGTGGAGACCGTCCCAATAAAACTTTTCTTGTTTTGAGGCAGACCATTCAGAGACCCAATTTTCCACGTCTTCCTACGTTGTGAAGTGCCGCTCAGAACGTGCGTGTGCCGTCGATCGGAACAAGTGGTCATCTGAAGGAGCCATACAACGAATAGCACACATACCAACTCGCATATCTATCAACACGTGCGTAGCTCCATCGATGGGAAAACCCCGCTTTATTAACCGGTGCGCCTGGTATGTCAAGGGCTGCAGGAAAAGAGAACGCTGCACGGGCGACGCCGTGAAAACCCAGTCCTCTGTCCACACTGTGGGACCCGGTGCCCCCAGTGCCCGGCTGGCAGCCACGGGCCCCGCCCACCCCGACAGTGACGTTCTCATGGGCGTGGCTGCTGGTTCGAAACCCACTGTGGAGCTGCGTGTTCAGAGGATACCTCTGCGTCCCTCCCGCTGCAGGGCTCCTGGCTGCGGCCAGTTAGAGATCTTTTTTTTTTTTAATACATTTTTATCGATTTCAGAGAGGAAGGGAGAGGGAGAGAGAGATAGAAACATCAATGATGAGACTCATGGATCAGCTGCCTCCTCCACGCCCCCTACAGGGGCTTAGGCCTGCAACCGGCATGTACCCTGACCAAGAATCCAACCGAGACCTCCTGGTTCATGGGTCGATGTTCACTCACTGAGCCACACTGGCTGGGCTAGAACCAGGAGGCTTTGAGGGGATGAAAGGGGTGGGAGGATGTCATCCAAAACCCAGCTGGGGCGGGCTCCTCCCACCTGCACACCAGCCTGCTCTGGAGAGAGTGTGGCCTGGTGGCGCTCCATGGGCGAGCTGGGCTCCGCCCACCTTTGCCAGGAGACATCGCTGACGCCCTGGACGGCCGGCCGGGGGCCACCCCAGGCCCAGCTTCATGAGCTCTTCCTGAAAGACCCTCTTTCGCTTCGATGCCAGCGTCACACAGACAGGGCAGGTGGCTTTCTCCTCGGCCCTCTGGGGGCGCACAGGTCTCCTGAGAGAGGCAGGGGGCTTGGCTGAGAGCTCCTGGCACCGAGCATCAGCCAGGGTGGAGTCACACTGCAGCCCACGGAGCATCCCTGCAGGGGGTTTCCATAGCAACTTTCCAAGAGGAGTTTCCAGGCTGGCGGATCCTGTCACAGTAACCCAGTGAGGGAAGAAAGTGTGGGGGGTGTGGGTGGAGGCGGCAAAGGACCCAGAGGCCTCAGCGAGGGCAGGAGAGCCGAGGGAGGTGGGCTGGGGGTGGGTTTTTGGGCCTGGGGGTGGGGTGGGGTGGGGGCCGCAGAACTGAGGGCCAGCAGCTGTGGACGGGTCCTCGCCAGGCGGGTGACCAGCTGCCCCTGGGCATCTCTCTGTAGACGATACAAGGAACCTCAAAGGTGGTCATGAGGATTAAACGAGGGAGGGCTGCCGTGGGTGTCTGCAGACTAGAAATGCAATGATGCAAGCAGATGGCGTGATGACAGGACAAGAACCATGACTATAAAAGCGTTCTAGCCACGCAGATGCTATTGTTTTGACCTTTAAAATATATTTTTATTGACTTCAGAGAGGCAGGGAGAGGGAGAAAGAGATGGAAACATCAGTGATGAGAATCACCGATCGGTCGCCTCCTGCACGCCCCACACTGGGGATCGAACCCGCAGCCCGGACATGTGCCCTGATGGGGAATCGAACCGGTGACCTCTTGGTTCATGGGTTGATGCTCAACCACGGAGCCACACCAGCCGGTGAGTTCGTTTTCAAACACAGGTTTTGTGCAGGTTTGTGACAAATGAATCACTAACCAGAATGCAAAGAATCCAAACACCTAGGCATCTTCCTTCCTTACGAAACCATTCCTCTCTAGATGTCCCCCTATGTTTTCAGGGTTGTCCACTCCCAACTCCCAATCATCCTGCAATAGGGCCACACCGTAGAGGGCACTGCGGACCAGCCGACTGCGTTCGATGCTTTTCCCACGCTGCTGGCTTTTCTCCCGACGTCTCGTGTTAGTGTTCACGGCCGTGACTTATTAAAAAGAACACACATCGTAGCTGGTGTCTCTAAGCTTCCAGCCTTGCCACGCCGCGCCATCCATCCTTCCTGTTCGGTTTTTCCGGTGCTTCTCACTGGTGACAGATGCTGGCTCCTCCCGCGCAGTAAAAAAAAAAAAAAAAAAAAACCCACAGAAAAACACACAACACCCACAAACTTAATTTTTAGCAAAGTCAACAGGATGAGTCATGACACGCGTTGAAATGTGAACTCTCTTTCGAGAAGTCTGTGAACTGACATCTTGTGGCACCGGTCTCCCCATGTTTCAGGAAAACCGCTCTGTGCGAGCAGGAAATGCTAGGGAATACCTCCTGAGCTCCCGGATCCTGGGTCCTTGGCCATTTTGCGAGAGTTTGTTTGCGCAAGAGAACAGCAGCACCCGAAGCCCACCCGTTGCATCGGCTCCTTCTACTCCCCGAGAACACCAGTGCTCCCACTTCCCTTCCCCCGAGGCTGGCTGTGCGGTGCAGCGGGTCTAATTCCAACAGCCTTTGTCTGCTGCCCGCACAGCTGGCACCTCAGAACGGACGTGGTGCTGGCCGTGGCATTCGACGCCACTGTGCGGATTTCTTGGACGCTCCGGGAGGACAGCGGTGGTAATCCCCATCGGAACCCCGCGATTCCTAGTAACCTGGCAGTTTGAACGTGGGACTCGCCACGGCGTCTGCGGGTGCCGGCGCTGTGACTCGAGGATACCGTGGGGGAAGGACTCCGTGGTCGGACATGAGAGGAAGACCCGGGGAGTCGCCCGGGGAGGGGAGCCGCTTCCTGTGCATTTACACGGTGCACGCACCTCAGCACCCGGGCCACAGTACGAAACCCGGTCCTCCTCTTGGCAGCATGTCATGGCCACGTGGGAATGCAGCCTTTCTCGGGGACGACCCCGCCAGTCTGATGACGGTAAAAGCCAGAATGCCAACCTGCTCACCGCACCGACGCAGGGAACACATACACTCATCAACAATTCCTCCTCTTTGTCATGTTCACACCTACACGGAGATGTAATATCCAGGCAACCAATAAAGCATCTATAAAAGGAGATACACTCAACAATGATAGAAAAATCAACATGGAATTCTAAAAAAATGTTCCAGTGAGCCACGGGAAAGCAGGATAAAAACAGAGAAACAAACAAACAGGGGGATAGCGAGAAGAAAAATATAAATGGGAAGAGTTAAGCCCTAAATATCAGCAATTACATTAAATATGAATGGTCTAAAATATATAAATTAAAAAACAGAGACTGATGTTTTAAAATGACCCAATTATACACCTAAGCTATGAAAAACTCACTTCAAATATAATGATCTAGTTAGATTGAAAGAAGGGGATGAGAAAACATATTAGATACAAACGTTAACCAAAAGAAGGCCGAGGAACCTAATATATATATCTCCCAAAATGTATACATACACTTTGAATAATTATAAAGGCGGTGTTTATGAACATACATTTCATTTTCAAAATTGAGCTATCAGCTGTTACAGTGTGCATGCATTTTTTTGGAACACTGTGAGAGTGTGTGTGTATATATATGTATGTATTTATATATATATACACACACATACACACACACATACATACATATATGTGTGTATATATATATTAGGACTAATACTGGTGAGTTTCGTGAGTTTGCAGAATACAAGGCCAACATACAGAAATCAATTTTGCTTATGTATATACTGTCAGTGAAATGTGGAAACTGAAATGGAAAATAAAATACCAGTTACATTTGCTGAAAAAAAAAAAAAAAGGCGATGAATTAATGTAAAGCTAACCAAACATGGGCAGGACTCATACTGAAAACTAAGAAAACTAAAAAAAAAAAAAAAAAGAAAATGACTGACAGTGTATGTGAACGTTCGCCAAGCGCCCGTTTGCCCTGACAAGGGGGCGGTGGTCGAGGGCAAGGCCACTGGGCCTGAAGGGCAGCCCGACCTGCGCTGGAATCTGTGGTCCTGGCCTTTCTATCAGGGAAAGCAGGCTTTTGTAAAGGAACCTCCTGCGGTCCCTGGCAATGTGCCCGCCTGGCCGGGTGCTGGGCTGTGATTTTTAAATCGTTATTGGGACTAAATCTCTGGACCTTCAGGGAGAGAAGAAATTGCATTGGTGGAGGAAGGGCAAAGTCACTTATTTTAAAAGGTGGTCTTGTGGCACCACCTAGTGGCAAACAGCACGAACTGCTCACCTCAAAGTCCAGCAGAGCGAGGATCGCCAAGGGAGGAGGCAGGGAGGTGGGGGGGGACTTGGTTTTCTGCCTTCCTGGCTCTCAGACCAGAGACGAGCTGATGCGCAGACTGTCGGCACAACCTCAGCCCCATCTCTGGCTCTTCCCTGGTCTTCTCCGCGTACAGCCCCAGGACTCATCACTCTCCAGAAATGGGGAGAGCTGGCCGGCCGGCGTGGCTCAGTGAGTGTTGACCTATGAACCAGGAGGTCGCGGTTCCATTCCCGGTCAGGGCACACGCCCAGGTTTTGGGCTCGACCCCCAGTGTGGGGTGTGCAGGAGGCAGCCGATCCATGACTCCCTCTCACCACTGATGCTTCTCTCTCTCCTTCTCCCATCCTCTCTGAAATCAGTAGAAATATATTTAAAAACCTAACTCTGGCTGCGGGGGGAGGCCAGGGGGCTGTCCCTGCAGGGTGTGGACGGCCTCGGCCTGTCCGTGCAGAGGGTGGAGGGACGGGGGTAGAATGGGGGGCCGAGCAGTGAGCAAAGGCGAAGTGGGCTTCCGGGGCCTGATCGCTTAGGCGACTGGGCCCTTTTCCTTCTGCCTCGTCTGACCCTGGTCTTGACGGGGGGAAAGAAATGGGTTTAAAAAAAAAATAAAATTAATTGTATACCTACTCCGTGACCCAGCGTCCTCATGCCCAGCTATTTCTTTAAGAAGAATGAAAATGTTTGTCCATCCAAAAGCCGGTATGCGAATGCCCTTGAGATGATGAATGGATAGTTAATCTATGATGCATCCATCAAATGAAAGACTTCTCAGCGAGGGAAGGAAACACCATTTCAAGCAAAGTTACGGAGGGCTCTTCAATGCATTTTTCCAGGGGGAGTCAGAACGACCCGGAAGGTGACCTGTTATGTAATTCCATTTATATAACCTTGGAGAATCGGATCTGGGGGAGGAAAGCAGTTCACAGGGCGTCTTGCGTTGGAGGAGGGGTGGGTATATACGGGGAGCTCAGGGGGTGACTGGACGGCTTGATAGGAAAACGCTGATAGGAAATTGTGGCGGCTGCTTCTATTCACTTGTCAAAATCCACAGAACGCTTCTCTTAAAATATATTTTCTTATTGATTTCAGAGAGGAAGGGGAAGGGGGAGAGAGAGACACATCAATGAGGAGAGAGAATCCTCGATCAGCTGCCTCCTGCACGGCCCCTACACGGGGGATGGAGCCCCCAACCCCAGGCATGTGCCCCGACCGGGAATAGAACCGTGACCTCCTGGTTCATGGGTCGATGCTCAATCACTGAGCCACACCAGCCGGGCTAATTGTTTTCGTTTTGATCCATGTTCTATGGTTGTGTAAGTTTGTAACATAAAAGGAAGCTGGGTGAGGGGGTAACTTCCCACAATCTTCCCACAACTCTTCTCCCAGTCGGAAAGGGTATCAAAAATAAAAATACTAGGTCGCCTTCCCGTGGGTCATAGGGAACAACAAATTATATGGAAACTTAGGTAAATACAAAAAAAGAAATCTTTATTCTGGTTCATGGGTCGAACATTTGTTTTGTGTGTGTGTGAGTGTGTGTGTGTGTGTGTGTGTGTGTGTGTACGTAATTGATTTTTTTATAGAGAGGAAGAGAGAGGGAGAGAGAGACAGAAACCTTGATCAGCTGCCTCCTGCATGCCCCCAACTGGAGATGGAGCCCGCAACCTAAGTACATGCCCTTGACCGGAATGGAACCCGGGACCCTTCAGCCCACAGGCCGACGCTCTATCCACTGAGGGAGTCTGTCTTTCTGACAAGCTGGCCTCCAGGCCCGGATGCCCTGCCGACGCCCATCTCCACGAGCCTCGCAGCCCTGATACCCCTCTGGCCTCCTGTGATCAAACAGGACCGGCGTGGGCCTGGACTGGAGGGTGTGCATTCGTTTTGTTTGTGACCGCTGCTGTAAGCTTAGATTTATGTTTCTGGGTATGTGTTGCCCAAACAGAAAATCGGTGCCATGACATCAGCCCACTCGACAACGCTTTCCGAACACCCGTGGGTCCCGTCGTCGGCACGCTGCGGAGTCGCCGCGTTGGAGAGTGAGGTTCCCTGGCGGGCTGGGCCTGCACTGGCAGAATCGTGGGCTCCCGGCTGTGGAACCCACCGTCCTCCGCTCCGAGAACCCGAGTCCCGGCTCCAACATTCTGCACATTCACACGCTCTGAGGGATAGAATCCTGGAGTCATAATCTCTTAAAAGGGCCCCGGGAGCGCCAGGCGGTGCTTAAGCGGCTGTGAACGTACAGAATGAGGGTACAGCAGAAATCCCCGTTAGTAAAAGGAGTTGGAGGGGTGGGGGGAGACTCAGATATTCACAGTGGTGAGAAGGAGGGACACCGAATGCTTTATTCGGCTGTAATTACACCTCAGCGGCCGCATATAGGTCGCCCACAGTATGCGGTACCAGCCCCACGCTAAGGGGACATTGAAGCTGAGAATGACTTCATGTCAAAGGTCAGCGCACACACGCCTGGGCCAGGACAGTGACTGCACGCCTGCCGGGAGCCTTGGCCGACGGCCGTGGCAGCACGGGGCAGTGAGAGGACCATGGAGGCCGAGCCCGGTCCGGTCAGGGTCTCATCTTCCTTAAAAAAAAATTCTTTTTAAAATTGATTTCAGAGAGGAAGGGAGAGGGAGAGAGAGAGAGACATCCATGATGAGAGAGAATCATGGACCGGCTGCCTCCTGCAGGTCCCCTACTGGGGATCGAGCCCACAACCCGGGCCTGTGCCCCGACTGGGAATCGAACCCCGACCTCCGGTTCATAGGTCTAGGTCTTCGCTCAACCACTGGGCCGCACGGGCGGGGCTAGAAGTTTTTTCTAATGAAAGGAATTTTCTGTTCAACATTCCAGTGATATCAGAATAAAGAGGAGACACACGGACAGTGCCGAAGGGCAAAGCAAACACAATGACACCAATTAACAGACAATTAACAGACGTTAGACACTTAAACCAGGATGAATGGTGTCTGAGTTACCGGGAAGCTAGTGCCGGAGGGAGGCCAATGGATGTACCAGAGGAGACTGCAGCCCTGGAGGGACAGCAGGAGGCTTTTCTTTTCTTTTAATTGTTTAAAAATATATATATTTTTATTGATTCAGAGAGGAAGGGAGAGAGAAACAACAGGAGGCTTTTAAAGAGCATCCAGAACAAATATTCTGGGAAGCGAAGAATATGATGGGAAGAGCAGTACAGTTACGAGCAGGGCTGGACGATAAAGTGGAGTTATTCGTCACGTGTGCAGAGCAAAGCGGACAAACAGATAAACTCTGAGAGAACAAAGACCAACCTGGGAAGGCCGATGTGCAAATAATTAAATTTCCAAAGAAAAAAAAAAGAAGACAAAAGATGAAGAAAAAGAAAAGAAGGTACATGATGGTGGGGAAATCCCAGACATTCCGGGCGTGCAGGGGTGAGTCTCTGGAGTGAAGGTCCCTCTGGACAGCTGGTGCGACTCGGAGAAGGAAGCTCACTCACCCCCTGATGGCAGAGCCCCGAGCAAACACACACACAACCCGGGGAAGACAAAGACCAGCCATTCCATGGCCGCAGGCAAGCAGCATGGCCTTCACCTCCTAAAGAAACAGACTTCCAACCCAGAGGGAGGGAGGGAGACACATCTGTTGGTTGCCTCCTGCACCGGCCCCCAGTCAGGCTTGGGATCAAACCCGAAACCCACGTACGGGCTCTTGACCGGGAATCGAACTCGCGACCCTTCAGTGCTCCGGCCAACGCTCTGACCACTGAGCCGCCGGCCGGGGCTGTAAACCTGCCATGGCCCCGCCCTGTGCGGACATCAGGGGGGCCCGTCCCCTTAGCCTGCACTCTCTTCCCAGGCCCTGGGTGGGGGGCTGCTTCCCAGCTTCCCTTGAGGCCGGGACCGACAGCTTCACACTTTAAAGGCACCTGCCCTGCGGTTTTTACAGTTACCCCTTCTCTCCGATCGGGGAGGGGGCCGGACACTGCGTCTCCTGCGTGTTCTGCCTGTGGACTCCCCGACTTCCCGCCTTGTGTCTGGCCCTGCCCTTTAAGCTCACCTATGTGTTCATCTCTCGCTTTACTGACGGGAAACGGTAGCGAGCGGAAATGTCAGCTCGACGCCCCAGATGCCCCACAAGCCTTTATTTTATAAACAAACAAAAAAAAACAACAACACAGTCCCGTCGATGGGGGGGAATAGACAGCCGACCTCACAGACGGACCTACTGGCACGGCCCGACTGGGCTGACTGCTCCACACGTCAGCTCTGCATGTCGACGGGGTGCCCCGTGCAGAACACTGACCCGCTGTCCCGTGGGAAGTGGTCTGTCTCTAGGTCTCTGATACTGTGGGGTACAGGGGGCGCAGGGAGGCAGCCATGCTTTCAGGAACAGGGTCCCCGTGACCCCACTCAAGACAGGAATTCCCGGGGCCCCTCTGGCTCACATCCCTCTGGCCCGGGAGGCAGGGCTCTGGGCCCCTTGGGGACACGGGTAGGACAGCCAGCGCTGCAGCCGCGGGGCCGTCTTTGCCGTCTCTGACTCCCTTTCTGCCAGCAGCCAACACCCCACACTCATCCCTCCGGGGGCGCCAGCTCAGCCACAGATGGTGTGCAACTCAGCGGCCAGATACGCTCCGTCACGCCTGTCTGCTTCCCATAAACATGGCCCTGGGGTCCCCGTCTCCTGGCCCCGGGCAGCTGTCTCCTCTCCTGTCCCTCCTTCCTCCCGCGGTGATCAGACCTAAGAATGAGTGTGTCCACACCCGCATCTGGTGACAGGTGCGGGTTCCCTGGAGGACACCTCCCTCCAGGCTGTCACCGTCCTTGGTATGTTCCCAGATCCCATCACTGTCCACTGCTGCTGCCAGGGGGACGCTCAGGGGCGGCCACGTGTTCCCGAGCCTTTCCCTGGGGTTTGGTCCCATCCGGAACCCGGTGCCGGATGCCATTCAGACAGGTGGGCATCGCCGCTGCCGGCCCCCCAGGTGCCTGAGCTGTGGGCCTGGAGGAAGGCCGGCGGCAGCGCCCCCTCCTGGGCGCGGGGAACCTGCCGCACTCAGCTCCTGCCGCTGGCTTGCAGTGGGCAGAGGCGGAGTTCTGTGC
>NW_006296417.1:257632-258137 GCF_000327345.1 Myotis davidii | reverse complement strand
AGAGCAGGTCCCACCGCCCCCATCTCAGCCCGCGAGTGGAGGAAGCGCCCGCGCGGCGCCATCCAGCCATTTCCCGTGGCATGAAGCTCCCATGGGCAGGGCCTGGCTCTGGGCTTTGCAGTTGGTTCATATGCCCAGGCAGGGGGCGAGCTGTGCGCACTTGCCCCCCCCCCCCCCATTTCCATGTGTTGCCTCTTTGCTGAGGGTCGTGCTGACTGTCCTGCCGGGAGGGTGAGCGAGGCACGCAGCCTCCGGCGCCCTGGGTGTCCCTTCAGGCGCCCGCCCCAGGCCCCCGGGCTCCCCAGAGGGATGCCAGCGCCCTGTAACTGGGCAGTCTGGCCCCGGGCTGCTGTGACTTCCATTTCCCGCGGCACGGCCTTCCCGCGGCACGGTTTACCCCGTGGTTCCCTCCTGGAACCGGGGCTGCTGGAGTGTGTGTACCCGGCACTGGGTTCCGCTCCGAGGCGCGCGGGGGTCCGGGTGTGCAGGGGGAGGGGAGGGAAGG
>NW_006296417.1:248777-257106 GCF_000327345.1 Myotis davidii | reverse complement strand
TGGGGGGGCGGGGGGGTAGGGGGCTCTATCCCGGTGCTCGGCCTCCCTGCGCGGTCCCTGCGGTGTAGTCCCAGCCTCGGCAATCAGACCAGAAAAAGGCACCCGGACTGGAGAGGAGGAAGGAAAACCGCCACCATTTTCCGGTGGCCTGGCCCTCTCTGTACAGAAAACCCTGAGGACGCCACCAACCAGCCGGTAGAATCAATGCCCTCAGCAAATCTGTCGGAAACGCCATCTACAAAACCGGCCGCCTCTCTCCGCGCCGATAATGAATGATCAGGAAGAGAAATTAAGAAAACAGTCCCATGTCCACTTGCATTAAAAAAAAAAAAGGTATAAAATACCCAGGAACACATGTTCGCGAAGGAGGCCTTGCACTCTGACGGCGACACAGCGCTGAAGAAAGAAACGGAACGAGACAGAAATAAAGGGAGGACAGACCTTGCTTGCGGACCGGAGAGGTTCATGCTGCTCAAATGGATTTACAGCCGGAGGTTTCACACGGATTCGGTGCGGCTGGATGTCCTCTCATGCCTCCAAGGTCAGGGGGCAAATGGCCACGGCCGGGCCCGAGACACGGCCGCCGGCTCCTTCCACAGCCGGAGACGCGGAACACTCGTGACCGCGACACAGGCTCTCCCAGAGGCCCACGCGGCCGCAGCCCGTCCAGGTCAAGGGTCACGCGCTTCAGAGTCCCGGATGCACAGGCCGCGGACTCACCCAAAAGGAACCGAGGAACCTGCCTGGGCCCTGGCCGGGTAGCGCAGGAGGGACGACAAATCCATGTCTCTTTTTCCCTTCCTCGCAATAAAAACAGAAGCTGCCAGCATCACTAGGGGCATGCAATATCGCGAGACGCAGCAGTATCGCGAGATGTCGCTAGTACCGCGAGAGATGGGCACCATCACGAGGTGCCCAGTACCCCGAGGGGCAGCCGGTACCACCTCATGCCTCCTTTAGAGTTGGTGTCTTTTCTTGCAGAACCACGTCAGCTAGTTTATTTGCACCGGCCGAGCTGCAGCGGGTGGCCTGGGGCTGCCTGGGATCCGGGGGAAGGGGAGGTTCTGTCCGGGACGGTGAGGCCGGCAGACCGTTGCTTTCCCGTCGGACGGGGCTCCCCGGAAGGAAGTCCTGCCGGGCAGCAGGCTCCCTTCGCTGTTTCAGTTCCGGGGTGTGTGCGCACTGGGAGAGGCTGTATCAGAGACAGGCGCCCTTGCCCCCCGGCTCTTCTTACTGCCCCCCTTTTTCCCGAGCAGAGATTCCCACACTGGGGTGATGAGCACATGACCCGGGATGCTCACATTTTATTCTTGTGGGAGATCCTTTCTGCTGCATCCGTTTACTCCGCACATAGTCACTCACTGAGCTTGGCTCCTACACTTTGCTCGGTTCTTGGGGTTCATCCGTGAATCAGCGCTAGTTTCTACTTTATAGAGCTCCACATTGGGGCGAGGGAAACGGACGGGTAACTCCAGGGTTCTCGCGTGTGTAAACCTATGTATGTAAAAGCCTAAGCGACCGGAGGCCGGCTGACCAGTCGCTATGATGCTCACTGACCACTAGGGGGCAGACGCTCAACGCAGGAGCTGCCCCTGGTGGTCAGTGCGCCCCCACAGCTGACTGCCAGGCGCAGCTGCGGCATGAGCCTCTCCATTACCGAGCCAAGGCGGCAGTCCGACATCCCCTGGTCCCCTGAGGCCTCCCGGATTGCGAGAGGGCGCTGGCCAGGCCGAGGGACCCGCCAGTGCACGAATCTGTGCACCCAGTCTCTAGTTGAGCATAAGTGCCTATGCCAAGCGCTGCAGATTCACGCAGGAGGACATGTTTTCTTCCCAGCCGGGGTGGGTGGGCGTGGCTTCAGAGTGTGTTCTGGAAACACACCTTCCGAGGGAAAGCGTGGGCTTCCCTTTGGAAGGAGGGGGTCGCGGGAGGGGTGTAGAGGACGAGGTGTCTGGGGGCCTCCACAGAGTTTAGCTTTTTGCACGGAGCCCCAGCCTGGGCATCTCCGAGGGTGGCAGGCGGCCCCGTGCCAGGGTGTTGGTGAAGCAGCAAAATCAGCTTGCCGTAGCATATTTTCCTAGAAGTGGAAACGGTCCAAACCACGACATTTGTATCCAATCCAAACAGCATGAATGACAGAGAATAAAAGGAGACGTGCAAATATTTGAAAGACAAAACATGCATTGTCAAAGGGGCATAGAAATCTTATAGATCGTATAAGTCTATAGTCTATTATAGATTATAGAACGCTATAGCCTATTATAGATTATAGAACTCTATAGTCTCTTATAGATTATAGAACTCTATAGTCTATTATCGATTATAGAACTCTGCAGTCTATTATAGATCATAGAACTCTATAGCCTATTATAGATTATAGAAACTCTACAGTCTATTTAGATCATAGAACTCTACAGTCTATTATAGGTCATAGAACTCTATAGTCTATTATAGGTTATAGAACTCTATAATCATTATAGGACTCTATAATCTGTTATAGATGATCGGAATCTATAACAGATTATAGAAAGGAGGAAAGTGTAAGGGGACGAGGAGGTCGAAACTAGAAGAGTCCCTGTGGGAATGTGGAGTAAAGGGCCGATTGCAGGGGTATCTGGGACCTGTTATCTGTGATAATATAACTGTGTATAAACTTCACGTCGGTGCATAGACAGAGGTGTTAAGCGACAGGACCTCAATTATCCCTGAACGCATGCCCTGACTGCACGGCGATAATTAACCCACTTTGTGTGCTGGGAATGCGGTAATTCATAGGAAGTCACTGTGAAGCGATGCACACGGGAGGCGCTAAACTGCCGACCGTCCCCACAATGTTTCTTTTTAACTCGTGCCATTCGGTCAGTCACCGGTGCACACACGTCTAGAGGCCAGCCCACGTGTGGATTTGCATAAAATAAGTGCGCAGTTAGGCAGGCACGTTCAGAAGGCAAGCGACTGAAAATGAACACACGACTCCATGCCCCCTTACGCACATAGGTAAGGCACATGGTCATGCCTGAGGGGTCTGGGGTCTTTTGTAGAGTCTGGGTTGCTGACTCCCTTTCTGGGAAGCTCCGGCCACCAGAGAGCAGCACCCCGCGGTGGTGCGTTTGGGGTTTGCTACAGCAGATGGCAGGCGTGGTGGGGAGGCCCAGGGTCCGACGGGCGTGTATGTTACCCGATATCTCTGTGGGGGGCTTTCTGTTCTGGCTTGTCAGACTTACAGGTCTGCATTTACTGGCCGGTATTTAAAAATGCCGCCACCCTAACTTAATGTGATCACATATTAGCTATGAAAACCATACACCCTGAACACAGTCTAGGAAGACAGTCCCAGGTGCAATGAAGTCATTTTCCTAGTAATGTTTTGAGTAGTGTTTTTTTGAATCACTGATTGGCAGCCTCCTGCACACCCCACACTGGGGATCGAGCCTGCAACTCCCAGGCATGTGCCCTGACCAGGAATTGAACAGTGACTTTCTGGTTCATAGGTTGATGCTCAACCACTGAGCCACACCGGCCGGGTGAGAAGTGTTACTTTTTAAGACTGCAAACCAAATTAAACAATAAAAAGGACTAAGGAGGCGATTAGCCAAATTACTATTACTCAAGACATGGGCACGGTCCCTCCTATCTTTTCTCTGTGGTTACAGGATGTGTAGAGAAAGACTTAAATAGTAAAATGGCCCTAGCTGGTTTGGTTCAGTGGATAGAACATTGGGCTGCGGACTGGAAGGTCCCGGGTTTGATTCCGGTCAAGGGCACATGCTCGGGTAGTGGGCTCGATCCCCAGTAGGGGGCGAGCTGGAGGCAGCCGATCCATGATTCTCTCTCATCACTGATGTTCCTATCTCTCTCTCTCCCTCTCCCTTCCTCTCTGAAATCAATAAAGAAATATATTTAAAAATATATTTAAATATTAAAATGGTCTAACAGCATTATGGCGCCTTAAACAATAATTAGCAGGCATTAATCTAAAAATGACACAAATGGGCCAAGCCCTAAACCAATAGGAGCTTTAAGATAAAATTGTATTCTCGTCCCACTATTACATAACTCTCATCATCACTGCATATGCAATCCCTATTCCAGTTTTTTTATTTTAGAAAATGTTTAAAAAGCGTTTATTGAAATGATGCATGACGCTGCTAAGCCTGGTTGGTTATTTTTAAATTGTGTCCCAGACGTATGTGAAAAATTACGGCGATCGTTTGGGGCGTCTTGAAACTACTCTCCAATTTTATGTTTGTTTCTCTTTTTAAAAAAATATATTTTTACTGATCTCAGAGAGGAAGGGAGAGAGGGACAGAGAGACAGAAACATCAATAATGAGAGAATCATGGATCGGCTGCCTCCTGCACGCCCCACACTGGGGATCGAGCCGGCAACCCCGGCCTGTGCCCTTGACCGGGAATCGAACTGTGACCTCCTGGTTCATAGGCCGACGCTCAACCACTGAGCCACACCGGCCGGGCTCTCCAGCGGTGAGGCTGTCCTCCTGGGAGGTTGGTGAGAGCCCCTCGCTCCTCACTGCGGACGGCAGAAGGGCCATGCTCGGTTAAAGCGTGTTGACAAGGCCCCTCGACAGCAGGTCCCGATTTATGCTGCAACGAGCTTTATCCCTCGCAGCCTCTCCGTGGCTCTGGACATACACAGCCCTGGGCGCTCAGCTGCACAGACGGGATCATGGGCACGTCTGCTGCAGGAATCTCTCTTGTAAACGCCGCCTTTCAAGTTGGCTGCCGGCGGTGTTGCCCAAGGGTTCCGTTCTCTCCACGCCCATGTTTCATCCCAGACACGGAGGGAGGCCCACGGAAATCTCTCTTCTCTCCTCGGTTTGTTAGGGTTGGGTAGCCTTCTACTCAGAGAAGAGGAAAGTCTAATAGAAATTCCCATGACGTTTGCCCAGCCAGAGTGGCTCAGGGGTTGAGCGTCGACCTATGAACCAGGAGGTCACAGTTGGATTCCCGGTCGGGGGGCACAGGCCGGGGCTGTGGGCTCCATCCCCAGTGTGGGGCCTGCAGGAGGCAGCTGATCCCTGATTCTCTCTCATCGCTGACATTTCCATCTCTCTCCCTCTCCCTGCCTCTCTCTGAAATCAATAAAAACATATTTAAAATACACTTTAAGTATCGAATGCTTTTTAAAATCAATCTTCCGGAAGAGTCGTGTACGGGCTTGGAGTACAGCTCCCCCGGCGCTGGGTAAAGTGCTGCCTTGCATTTCCACGGCGATCCTTCTTCCCGAAGCGCCGGGGCAGCCTTGCTCCTCAGGACTCTGCAGAGCTGCCAGCGCTTTTCTCGGTGCTCTTGTGTAGGCGTCGGAAGAAACAGATAACCGTAGATCTCACTGTGTCTACATTCTTGTTTGCACGGAAAATTGCTGGGTAATACAAACTCCCATTTGCGAGGCACTCTGGAGCTTACGGCGAGAACGACTTCTTCTGCCTCATTTAGTCTTTCCACCGACCGCATTCCCCTCCTCCCCCTCCCCCCGTTTTAAAGAGGAATAAGTTGAGAGGGTGTTTTTCCCTGAGTCAGCGAGAGATGAGAGCCGACAAAAAGAAATTATATTCAGAATAAGAAACCAACGCCTACCAATCCATAAGGCCAAGGAGGCAAGCCGGTAGGAAAATGGGCAAAAGGTGAGCAGGCGCGGGGGCCTCACCACCGAGGACATCAGCAAATGACACCCTGAAAATAACGGGCGGGACCTTAACCTGCCTCCATTTTTCTAAATGCCTCTCTCTCTCCCTCTTTCTCTCTCTCTCTCACACACACACACACGGGAGTAATACTGCCACTGCTTTCATTTAGTCATGGGGGTTGTGAGGGAGCCCCCACACGTAGCTCTGTGTGTCTCTGTTTCGTCTGGTGTTTTGCAGGAAGCACGTATCACTTTTATAATGAAGAGGGAAGGGGGCTGCTTAAGCACAGTAATTTGTTGTTTTAATATATTTTTACTGATGTCAGAGAGGAAGGGAGAGGGAGAGGGGGAGAGAGAAACATCCATGATGAGAGAGAATCGTGGATCGGCTGCCTCCTGCCCCACATTGGGGATCGAGCCCACAACCCGGGCACGTGCCCTGACCGGGAATCGAACTGTGACCTCCTGGTTCCTAGGCTGACGCTCAGCCCCTGAGCCAGGCCGGCCGGTGCTTAGCACAGTGTGAACTAAGCCACGCTCCTGGCTCTGAGCACAGGGCTCAGGGTGAGAGCGAGACACAATCCGTAATCTGTCGTTTGAGCCACGAGGCCACTCTTCCCGCCACGTCCTCACACAGACCACCTTGGTGATGAACGCAGAAAAGGGCTCCCTCGGGTGTCAGTCGCTAGCCTGGGACCCAGAATTCCTCAGCTACTCTCAGGAGATGGGTGACGTCCAGACATTTCTCGTAAGTGTTAGAAGTCACGAGCCTGCTTCCGGGATCATGGTTGTGTACGGGGGAGGCTCCTCCGCAGGCCTCTGCTCCTGGTCCCCCCGGAAGCCTGCCTCTCTGTCCCCTCCTGTGACGGTGCCCTGCTCCGTCTCTAGGACCTGTCACTACTGTGGTTGTATTTCTATCACGTTGAATTGTGTGAGTCCCCCCCCGCCGCCATGAGCTCAGGAACAATGTGGGTTTAGGGCCCTCTATACCTGTCATCCTGGCAAAAATGCCTCAAACAGGAAGAGCTCCATCAGCATTCATTGAATGAATGAGTGAGTAGTGACTGATTGAGTGAATGAGTGAATGTATGAGTGAGTGACATATGAGTGAGTGACTAATGAATGAGTGACTAATGAATAAGTGAATGTATGAGTGAGTGACTAACGAATGAATGTGTAATGAATGAACGAATGTATGAATGAGTGAATGTATGAATGAGAGAATGTATGAATGAGAGAATGTATGAATGAGCAAGTGGATGAATGAGTGACTGGATGAATGAGTGACTGTATGTATTTGTGAATAGTGAATGAGTGGATGGATGAGTGAATAATGAATGAGTGAATATTTTTTCCATTGACTTATTTTTCAAAAGAGAGTGGAAGCGAGGGGAGAGGGAAATACATTGATTGGTTGCCTCCTGTACATGCCCTGAATGGGGACAGGGATCTAACCCAAGTCTATTCATGCTCAACCACCGAGCCACACCGGCCGGGCTCTGGTGTCTCTTTGATAAGGGCACTAATCCCAGTCACGAGGGCTGCACCCTCCTGACCCGCAAAGGCCCCGCCTCCAGATACCCTCACAGTGAGGGTTACGTTTCCATGTAGGAAGCTGGGGAGGGTGGAGGGGGTACTGCGCTGGGGTGGCAAGGAGCTGCGACACCTCGTCGTGGAGCAGACAGAGAGCTGAGAGGCTAAGCCAGCGAGTAGGTGTCCCTGGACCGGGAGGGGAGGCCGGGGACCCCCTCCGGGAAAGCAGACAGCAGCCTGCCTGCCGGTTCTGTGGGCTTGTCCCCCGGAGTCGTCCCTACCTGGCACCAGGACACTCGCAGGCTGTGCCCGCCGGCCGGCCGCGCTGTGCTGATGGCAGTCGAGATGCTGCCGTCTGGGCGCCAGGCCGCTGCGCTCCACAGAAGCCCGTTCCGCTCTAATGAGGTTTCAGGCAGGGTGCTGGGAAGGAGAAAGCCTTTTAATTAGATCGGCAGCAATCAGCTCCCGGGCCACAGAAGCCCTTTTCCCCCGAGAAGACAGACACGATGCAATTAAAAGCAAGCAAACCACGCGCGCGGAACACGGGCGGGCTCCCTTTAAGGCCATTAAAAAGAACAGGTTCTGGCCCCGCCCGCGCGGCTCAGTGGCTGAGCATCGACCTAGGAACCAGGAGGTCAGGGTTCGATCCCCAGTGGGAGCGTGCAGGAGGCAGCCGATCCATGATTCTCTCTCATCATGGATGTTTCTCTCTCCCTCCCTCTCTGTAAAACCAATAAACTTATACTCAGGTGCGGATTCTTTTTAAAAAAAACTGGACTTTGTGCCCAATTTAATCTTTTAGGTTCATAAATTATTTTTAAAATAGAAAGAGCAATAAGCTAAGCCATTCGCAGGCGCCACCTCCAGGTGGTGGGGTCGCGGGGTTTTCATTTTCCATTTGATACTTTTCATCCGTCTGTCAGGGCTCGTTGACGAATGCGTGTTTCCTCCGAACGCAGAGGGAAGCTGACCTCTGGGGCCATGCGGCTCGGGCAGGCTTGGCGCCGTCCCATGTCCCCACGGTCCCGGGAACCAGCCTGCTCCCTGGGCGGCGGTGCCGGGCCCTTCCGGAAGCCGGGTCCGCCGCAGTCACGAGTCTCTCCTCTTCCCTTTAAAGGACGAGAAGAACCAGGTCCTCACCACCAACATC
>NW_006296417.1:244998-248071 GCF_000327345.1 Myotis davidii | reverse complement strand
TTCTTATGAGGGCACATGCCAGGCTTGTGGGCTAGATCCACAATAGGGGCAGCTGATCTATGTTTCTCTCTTATCACTCTCTCTCTCTCTCTCTCTCTCCCCACTTCCTTTCCCTGCAAAAATCAATGAAAACATATCCCCGGGTGAGGATTAAAAGGAAAAGATTTGGCAGTTTGTCCGGAAGGGTGCTGGCTGCCCAGGCACTGATTCGAGTCCGTTGCTCCGTAAATAAACTCCCTCTAATCGCGGCTCGTACTTGCAGAGGCGTCCTCCGCTTCGCTCGCTTTAAAACTCATCCCGTTCGTTGCGTTCACTTACTCAGCCACGTCCAAGCCGCCTGCAATCAGGCTGAGTGGTTTACAGTGTAAAAGAAGGCTAAAGCCCGGCCGGTGTGGCTCAGTGGTTGAGCCACTGACATCACACACTGACCTCCTAGCCCAGGAGGTCACCAGTTCGATTCCGGGTCAGGGCACATGCTGGGGGTTTGTGGGCTCGATCCCCCAGTAGGGGGCGTGCGGGAGGCAGCCCATCCATGTTTCTGTCCCTCTCCCTCTCCCTTCCCTTTCCCTAAAATCAATACAATATATTTAAAAAAAAAAATACGCGACAGATACGAGAGCAGCTGCAGGCGGAAGGCCGGGGTTCCGGGGGAGGGTGGACGCGTGGACAGGAAATTGGGCTCCTGGGGTCTCACGTTGCTGAATCCCTGGTCCCAGCACCTAAACCCACCTCCTGGATCCCAGCCCCCCCCCCCCCCCCCAGCGAATGTTCCTGCAGATTCGCGGTGCTCCTGCCTTTCCGAAGAGAAGAGCAGAGAGGTGAACAGCGACAGCACGATCAATTCTTCCTGGGCAGCGGGGGAGTGGTCTTGTTTTCCCATCATCCCACTCGCCCTTGATTCGGTCCAATGTTCCGGTTACTTGGCCCAAAAGAGGAGAAAGTGGCCGACGTCGGTGTCTGCCTCTTTCTGGTCCTGGGAGGGGGCAGTGGGGGTTCTCCATGGCTTAGCGTATTGTTTCGGGGGGCCTGCCCGCCGTCATCTGGTTTGACCCAGGAAGGGAGGCGGCAGGCGCCTCTCCGTTCCTGCAGGGACTGTCCGGCCACTCCCCCACTCCCGGCTGCTGCTTTGAAAACGGGGGACATGTGTCACCGAGTCGAGAAAAAAAACAACCTGTCTTCTCCGAGCTTGGAATGCCGGCCGTTCTCCCTGGCTCTCGTGTCCAAGCCTCCTGGGCAGCGTCTCTATTCCTGTTTACCTCCTGATTCTCATTATGGGCCCAACAGCATCCACATGGCAGATGTCAGGCTGTGAACCGTCTTTCTATCTTTCTTTTAAATACGTTTGTATTGATCTCAGAGAGGAAGGGAGAGGGAGAGAGAGAAACATCCGTGATGAGCGAGAATCATGGATCGGCTGCCTCCTGCACGCCCCCTCCTGGGGATCGAGCCCGTAACCCAGGCCTGTGCCTGGAATCGAACCCAGGTCCCTTCAGTCCCACAGGACAACGCTCTATCCGTTGAGACAAACCGGCCAGGGCATCCGTACTTATTTCTAACGCGTTTCTCTTGTTCATTTCTAAACTGTCACTTCACACATTGGGCTCATAGACAAGCGAGCCCGTGGCTTGCTGGGGGCCGTGCTAGCAACCATAGTTAAAGGTGTTCTATCATCTTTCTTTCTTTTTTTTTAAATTGATTTCAGAGAGGAAGGGAGAGGGAGAGATAAGAAGCATCGATGAGGAGAGAGAATCACTGACCGGCTGCCTCCTGGGGATGGAGCTCGCAACCGGGGCACGTGCCCCAACCTGGAATGGAACCGTGACCCCCTGGCTCACTCCTGTTGGCTCCGAGCTGACCTAGTCGCGTCCTAGCTCAGTCTCAGTGGTCAAGGCCATACGTGCGCCTGACGGCACTGTGCGTGTCAGTCCTGGACAGATCACTACCTGCAGTGGAACACGTCGGAGTACCCGGGCGTGCAGACCGTGCGCTTCCCCGACGGCCAGATCTGGAAGCCGGACATCCTTCTCTACAACAGGTGAGCCGGGCGGGAGGAGGGGCGGCGTGTGCTGGCCTGTGTGCAGCGATCAGCGATCGGCGTGTGTCTGAGCATTTGGCGGATGTGCCTGATTGCGTATCTATAACTTGGAACACTGCTCCCACTGGGCGTTGTAAATGCCACCCCCCCTTTTTTTTTTTTAACAGTTTCTTCTTTTTTTGAAATATATTTTTATTGATTTCAGAGAGGAAAGGAGAGAGAGAGAAACATCCATGACGAGAGAGAATCATGGATCGGCTGCCTCCTGCATGCCCCACACTGGGGACCAAGCCTGCAACCTGGGGATGTGCCCTTGGCTAGAATCGAACCTGGGATCCTTCAGTCCACAGGCCAATGCTCTATCCACTGAGCCAAACCGGTGAGAGCTGTAAATGGCCTTTGAGAAGGCCAGACATGAGGGCTTCGTTTGTAACCCAAAGCCGTCTGCTTGGTAGACCAGATGCCCCAAAGACAGGTATCCAGGCGGGGCCAGTTTCTAGGAGCCTTAAAATTCTTGGCTAAACTGCGTAGCAAATGCAGGGCATCTTGTTGCAATGAGGCCTAGAAAGTGACAAGGAGCTAAATATTTCTTAGAGAGAGAGAGTTCCACCCGGCCAGTGTGGCTCAGTTAGCTGAGCGCCTGCCCATGGGCCAGGAGGTCGCCAGTTTGATCCCCGGTCAGGGCACATGCCGGGGTTGCGGGCTCGACCCCCAGTAGCGGGCGTGCAGGAGGCAGCCGATGGATGATTCTCTCTCATCCTGGGTGTCTCTCTCTCCCCCTCTCCCCTCCTCTCTGAAATCGTAGAAGTATATATTCTTTAAAAAGAGGCCGCTTGCTGCAGACCGGCCGGCCGTCCTGGGGGACGGGCTGCTTCATTTCCCTGACGGATGGCGGACAAGGCGGCGCTGCCAGCCAGCTGGCCGGGCTGCCCGCGGAGAGGGCGGGTGCCAAGAGGAGCAGGGTGCCAGGTGCTGAGGCAGGAGTTTCTTGCTCGCTTCTTTCTGCGTGACCTCAGCCTGCGGGTCAAGGGTTGTTCT
>NW_006296417.1:243562-244847 GCF_000327345.1 Myotis davidii | reverse complement strand
GGGCCCGGGAGAGCCGGGCCCCTGAGCTGGGCAGCTGCGGGCGGCTGCCTCAGCCGCGTTGGAGCGTTTGGATTTTGATGAAATATTTTTAAATACCAAAAGAAATTTTGTTTGTTTTTTTTAAAACATATTTTGGTTCAGTCCCCAGTCAGGGGCTGGTACGGAGGCGACTGATGGCGGTTTCTTGCATCGATGTCTCTTCTCCCCCTCCCTCTCGGTCGCTGTGAAATGGGGGTGGGTGGCGGCCCCTGGGGACCCGTCTCCCAGGCCGGCTGGGCTGCGTCCGGCGCTCTCAGACCTGTGGCCGGGGAACAGGTGGCAGCCCCTCCAAGCTGCCGGGACCCGGTCATGACAGCCCGGAGGGCACTGGGGGCAGTGCCAGCTCACGGAGCCCTTTTCCCGTTCCCAGTGCCGACGAGCGATTTGACGCCACCTTCCACACCAATGTGCTAGTGAACTCCTCCGGGCACTGCCAGTACCTCCCTCCAGGTGAGGCTGCATCCTCGGTTCTCCTACAGCGACAAGCTGAGTGAGGGGTGTTCGTCCTGCCTCTGCTCCCACGAGCTGGGAGCTAGTCCTGAGCTCTGGGCAGGGGCCGCCCCCCAGGTGTTGCTCCCCAGATGTTGCTCTCCAGATGCCGCCCTCCCTGTGGTGAATGATGCTCCAGTGAACACGGGGTAGTTGTTTTGTTTCCTCTGGCTACGTACCCAGAAGCGGGACTGCCGGGTCACGTGGTAGTTCTGTTTTTAAGTTCTTGAGGAGCCTCCCTACTCTTTCCACAAAGGCGGCACCCATGCCCAGTCCTGCCGGCCGGCAGGGCGCGGCTGCTGTGGGTTCCGCACACACCTCACCAGCTCCGCTGACGGTGCCGTGGCCCCCGCAGGCATCTTCAAGAGCTCCTGCTACATCGACGTGCGCTGGTTCCCCTTCGACGTGCAGCAGTGCAAACTCAAGTTTGGGTCCTGGTCGAGCGAGGGTGGCTTGTCACGGTCTCCCCTGGACGGAGGCCAGGCCCCGCTGGTGTTGGTGGTCAGCAGCCTGGGCCCGGGAGAGCTGGGCCCCTGAGCTGTGCAGCTGCGGGCGGCTGCCTCAGCCGCGTTGGAGCGTTTGGATTTTGATGAAATATTTTTAAATACCAAAGGAAATTTTATTTGTTTTTTTTAAACATATTTTGGTTCAGTCCCCAGTCAGGGGCTGGTATGAAGGTGACCGATGGCGGTTTCTCGCATCGATGTCTCTTCTCCCCCTCCCTCTTGGTCGCTGTGGAATGGGGGTGGGTGGCGGC
>NW_006296417.1:240316-243515 GCF_000327345.1 Myotis davidii | reverse complement strand
CACTGCCAGTACCTCCCTCCAGGTGAGGCTGCATCCTCGGTTCTCCTACAGCGACAAGCTGAGTGAGGGGTGTTCGTCCTGCCTCTGCTCCCACGAGCTGGGAGCTAGTCCTGAGCTCTGGGCAGGGGCCGCCCCCCAGGTGTTGCTCCCCAGATGTTGCTCTCGGTGCTGCCCCCTAGATGTTGCTCCCCAGATGTTGCTCCCCAGATGTTGCTCTCCAGATGCCGCCCTCCCTGTGGTGAATGATGCTCCGGTGAACACGGGGTAGTTGTTTTGTTTCCTCTGGCTACGTACCCAGAAGCGGGACTGCCGGGTCACGTGGTAGTTCTGTTTTTAAGTTCTTGAGGAGCCTCCCTACTCTTTCCACAAAGGCGGCACCCATGCCCAGTCCTGCCGGCCGGCAGGGCGCGGCTGCTGTGGGTTCCGCACACACCTCACCAGCTCCCCTGACGGTGCCGTGGCCCCCGCAGGCATCTTCAAGAGCTCCTGCTACATCGACGTGCGCTGGTTCCCCTTCGACGTGCAGCAGTGCAAACTCAAGTTTGGGTCCTGGTCCTACGGAGGGTGGTCCCTGGACCTCCAGATGCAGGAGGCGGACATCAGCGGCTACATCCCGAACGGAGAGTGGGACCTCATAGGTGAGCCCCGCGGGGCGGGAGGCCCGCTGCCCGGGAGGGAGCGGCTTTATTCTCGGGCTCGCTTAGCGGCCTGGGATTTTCCACTCTGCGTTTCGGTGTATTTACTGCACCCTGCGGCACTCGCCATGATTCCCCGAGGGCGATAGGATCAGCCGCAAACGCAATGAGAAGATGCGGTGCCTCCTGGGGGGACTGTGGTAATGACCATTTAAATGAGCCGGTGCCAGGAGAGGCATCTGTACATCCTGCAAATCTTCTGTTCCTACCATCACGCTGGACAATTGCATTTATACTGGCGTAAAGTTTACGGTGTGTTATTTATCGTCATGGCGACCTAGTCCACTCTGGGTGGCTCATAAACAACAAACATTTATTTCTCGCAGCTCTGGAGCCCGGACGTTAGCAGATTTGGTGTCTGGCGAGGGCAGCTTCCTGATCCATGGACAGCTGCCTTCTCATTGCGTCTCCATGACGGAGGGGCAGGGAGCTTTCTGGGGCCTCCGCTACAAGGGCACTAATCCCACCCAGGAGGACTGCACCCTTATGACCTAATCACCTCTCACAGGCCCCACCTCCTGACACCACCACGTTAGGGAGTAGGTTTCAACCCACAAATTTTGGGAGGACACAGACATTCAGTTTATAGTGCATGTAATTCCAGTCCATCAAAACCCCCTGCTAAGCTGTTCAAATATCACTGATGCACTCCTAAAGAACTCTGTGGTAAACCAGGGAGTGCTCAGACACCAATTACCCAATTTTTAAAAAAAATATTTTTTATTGATTTCAGAGAGGGAGAGAGAGAGCAATATCAATGATGAGAGAGAATCATGGATCGTCTGCTTCCTGAGCGGCCCCTGCTGGGGATCCAGCCCTCAGCCCAGGGACTCGAACTGTGCCCTCCTGGTTCATAGGCCCACACTCAACCACTGAGCCACGCCGGCCAGCCCCAATTTTGGGGGGACATCAGCTCCATGGCTGTGTGTGCGTGTCATACGCGGTGCAATAAACAAGCAGGGTGATGTATGTTCCTTTCCTCCCTGCCCCCACGGAGGCATCCCGGGCAAGCGCAGCGAGCGGTTCTACGAGTGCTGCAAGGAGCCCTACCCCGACGTCACCTTCACGGTGACCATCCGCCGGCGGACCCTCTACTACGGCCTCAACCTGCTCATCCCCTGCGTGCTCATCTCCGCCCTGGCCCTGCTGGTCTTCCTGCTGCCCGCAGACTCCGGGGAGAAAATCTCCCTGGGTGAGTGCCCACCTTCCCTGGGAGCCAGAGGGGACAGGAGGGTGCGGCCTGGGTTTCAGCACCACGGACAGCGCCCGGTCCAAGGGGCTCTGGGTGCAGGGATGTTGGGGTGGAGGGCGCTGTGTGACATCACACACTGACCTCCCAGCCCAGGAGGTCTCCCTGACCACACAGGATCCTGACATCGCCTCTGGGTCGGATGCCACGCCCTCATGGGACACCCTGGCAGCCGCTGATCCTACAAGGAGGGCGGGAACACCCAGGAAGGGGCCAGTTCTTCCCTGAGGGGCCTGGGGTTTCTCCCCTCCACCACCCCATCCTGCTTTTTGTTTGAAAATAAATAGCTTTTTATTGATTTCAGAGAGGGAGGGAGAGAGGAGGAGAGGAAAGAGAGAGAGAGAAGCATCAATGATGAGAGAGAATCACGGATTGGCTGCCTCCTGCACGCCCCCCACTGGGGATGGAGCCGGCAACCCAGACAGGTGCCCTGACCGGGAATCAAACCCTGCCCTCCTGGTTCCTAGGTCGATGCTCAGCCCCTGAGCCACGCCAGCCGGACTGGCTGTTTCCTTTTCCTGCCTCATGAGACGACCTCTGCATACGAATGTCGTAAAGAAAATGACAGACACTAGTGCTGACGTCAGTGATGCATTTTGTGTGGTTCTAAAGCTCTGGCCCCTAAACCCGACTCCTCCTGGGGCTCCTCTGGAACCCCCGTCCCCCCGAAACACAGAAAACCAGGCCCTTGTGTTCAGGAGCGCCTCAGACACCGCCTGCCCTCCCTCCACCCTCTAGTTCAGCGGTTCTCAGCCTGTGGGTCGCGACCCCTTCGGTGGTCGAACGCCCCTTTCACAGGGGTTGCCTAAGACCATCCTGCCTATCAGATATTTACATGACGATTCATCACAGTAGCAACATGACTGAGGAAGTAGCAACGAAAATACTGTATGGTTGGGTCCCAACATGAGGGACTGTATTTAAAGGGCCAGAAAGTTGAGAACCGGTGCTCTAGTGTTTGGAACCTCGGGTAGGGCCCCCGTTGGTGGGAACGGAGGCCTCACGGCCGGTCTGTCTCCGCGCCCTGTCTCTCTGCCTCAGGGATCACGGTGCTGCTCTCTCTCACCGTCTTCATGCTGCTGGTGGCCGAGATCATGCCCGCGACGTCGGACTCGGTGCCCCTGATAGGTAAGGGCCTCCAGGCACGGGCCAGGGAGCGGCACCGCCCCGGCTTCCGCCCGAGGCCAGGCCTTCTTGTCACTGTGCAGGGTGGTCCACGGGCTCTGCTCACCGGGGCACAGGCAAGGGGGGTGGG
>NW_006296417.1:239293-240117 GCF_000327345.1 Myotis davidii | reverse complement strand
TTGTTAGGGAGCCATTAGAGCAGCGGTTCTCAACCTGTGGGTCGCGACCCCTTTGATGGTCGAACGCCCCTTTCACAGGGGTCACCTAAGCCCATCCTGCGCATCAGATATTTACATGACGATTCATCACAGTAGCAACATGACAGTGATGAAGTAGCCACGAAAATTATTTTATGGTTGGGTCACAGCATGAGGAGCTGTATTTAAAGGGCCAGAAGGGTGAGAACCACTGTCTTAGAGGTTCACTGTGTCAGCTGGACCCACCGTCCCCCCCAGATCCTCCCTGAGGGCGGGAAGGGCACCCACTTCTGCCCTCAGCAGCTGTTTCCTGGGACGCCCCGCTGTGAGGACGTGCGAGCAGGACAGTGATGCGGGGGCCCGGACAGACCCAAGGCCGGGCCTCAGCCGCCTGTTCTCTCCGCAGCCCAGTACTTCGCCAGCACCATGATCATCGTGGGCCTCTCCGTGGTCGTCACGGTGATCGTGCTGCAGTACCACCACCACGACCCCGACGGCGGCCAGATGCCCAAGTGGGTGCGTTCCTCCCGCCCTCCCCTGCGGCCCACGGGGCCCTCCCTCAAGGGGGCGCCCGGGGTGGCTCACGAATTTAATTTTTTAAAATACATTTTCCATTGATTTCAGAGAGGAAGGGAGAGACAGAAACATCAGAGGAGAGAGAGTCATGGATCGGCTGCCCCACCCTGGGGATCGAGCCCACAGCCCGGGCCTGTGCCCTGACCGGGAATCGAACCGTGACCTCCTGCTTCCTAGGTCGATGCTCAACCACTGAGCCACGCTGGCTGGGTCCATTTTGTTTCTTGAAC
>NW_006296417.1:238343-239059 GCF_000327345.1 Myotis davidii | reverse complement strand
ACAGAGAGGAAGGGAGAGGGATAGAGAGTTAGAAACATCGATGAGAGAGAAACATCGATCAGCTGCCTCCTGCACACCCCCTACTGGGGATGTTGCCCACAACCAAGGTACATGCCCCTGACCGGAATCGAATCTGGGACCCTTCAGTCCGCAGGCTGATGCTCTATCCACTGAGCCACACCGGTCAGGGCTCCAAACCATTTTTAATGACTGAGTGGTGCTGACTGCCCCAGAAAAAAAAAACCATCTTAATTAAAAGCAATAATTATCCGCCTCTCAGCACAAGACCATGTTCTAACCAGTGACCATCAGCACAATCTGAGGCCTGGCGCGCGCTCTCTCTCTCTCTCTCTCTCTCTCTCTCTCTCTCGTTTACATAACACCCGCGTTTGTCTCTCTTCCCGGGGCATCTGACACATAATGATTCTCCCAGGGCCGTTCAGGACGGTCTGTGGCCGTGACGAAGGCACCGCCGAGCGCGGGGGCATCATGTGGCGTTGGCACAGCCGGAGACAAAACCGCGGCCTGACAGGGGGGCCACCAGCTCAGGGTGACACATGCGGAGAGCACCCTTTCCCTTCGGAGACGCTTTTGCCAGGGAAGCTGATGGCTCGGGCCACGGAACTGAACCCCGACTTGGCGGGAGGGATCGCATTGGCTTGAGACGGGCCCTGGGGGAAGCAAAGTCCCCCCCCAACCCCCCCACGTGGCGGGAG
>NW_006296417.1:237439-238319 GCF_000327345.1 Myotis davidii | reverse complement strand
CCGTGGGCCCCGCGGCCCCCGGGGCAGACGCGCTCATGCCCAACACGCTGCCTCGAGCTCTGGCCCCCGCGTCCCGGTGCCTCTGGGGGAGGCTGGGCTACAGGCCACACCCAGCCAGCCTCGTGCTCTTGCAAATGTCATTTATCGGAAGACAGTGGCCTTTCTTTCTTTTTCTTTTTTAAACAGGCTCCTGTGGCTGGTTCTGCCGGTCGGCAGAGCGGGGTGAAAGCAGGCCTCGCGGCCCGCTAGCTGGGACTCTTCCTACCTGGCCCCGTCCAGGAAGGTCGAGAAGCCCCGCTCCAGACCTTTCAAAGCCCCTCCCTGCGTGTCCCCTTTTATCCCGGCTTCCTGGCCGCCTGACGCGTTAGGTTAGAGGTTCCCAAACTCCCTCGGTTCCATAAACTTTTGCTGCCTGAGGTGTCCCCCCCGCCCCCCAACAGAGCCCCTCGGGCGAAAGAAATACCCAGCAGTTCTGTTTATAAAATAGGTCAGAACCGCCCTGGCCGGGTTGCTCAGTGGTTGGCGCGCTGTCCCCTGCGCCCAAAGGTTGCAAGTTCGACCCAGGTCAGGAGGCAGCCAGGCGATGTCTCCCTCACACATCAATGCCTCTCTCTCTCCCCCTTCCTTTCTAAAATCAATTTTTAAAAAAACATGTCAAGACAACTTACAAGGCCCTGACCGGTTTGGCTCAGTGGATAGAGTGTCGGCCTGCAGACTGAAGGGCCCCGGGTTTGATTCTGGTCAAGGGCCTGGACCTGGGTTGCGGGCACATCCCTGGTAGAAAGTGTGCAGGAGGCAGCTGATCGATGTTTCTCTCTCATCGACGTTTCTAACTCTCTATCCCTCTCCCTTCCTCTCTGTAAAAAATCAATACTATATA
>NW_006296417.1:226652-236691 GCF_000327345.1 Myotis davidii | reverse complement strand
AGCGTGGGTGAGTGGGGACGCGAGCCCGTGGCCGTGAGGCCTGTCGGTGACGTCTCCTGGTCACGCTGGGTCTTAGGATGTCAGTCGGCGCTTCTTCTTTTTATTTTTTTTTTAAATCCTTTCAGCTGGACATCCCTGGGGCATCCTTTGGGTCGGGGGGGACCCCTCACAGGGCAGTGGGCTTGGTCCCTGCTCTCTGGTGAGCCCTAGTGGCCAGGGCGGCTGGGGCCCTCCGGGCTGGTACCGCATGCCTGCATGTCCCTCACCACCAAGGCCCACGAGAGTAACCCCCCCCCGTCCCTGCCCCCGTTTCTGCCTGTGCACAGCCCTGGACTGGACACGTGTAAGAATAAGCCACACTCACTCCCCCCTGACACCTGACTGGGGAGGGGACGCCCGACTCAACCCAGAAACCTAACCAGCTGGTTTTCCACGACTCAGCTTTTAGTGACCAGAGAGAGTTGGTAGATAGTGACCATGGGGTGCTGTTTCAGTGTTAAAAAAAAAAAAAAGGACATAGTGGACCATGTCCGTGACCCTTTCGCCTGCCTGATTTCCGCCACCCGCCCGCCTTGTCTGGGCAGGCCAGGCAGGCAGATTTCCGGAGACACGGGGGAGTTCAGCGAGCCTGCTCCATGCAGCAAACCCCATTAGAACGAGCAGCCCGGCCAAATGAATCCATCGTTTAAAAAGAGCGCATTAGCCCTGGCTGGTGTGGCCCTGTGGATAGAGCGTCCACCTGCGGACTGAAGGGTCCCAGGTTCGATTCCGGTCAAGGGCACATGCCCAGGTTGCGGGCTCGATCCCCAGTAGGGGGTGTGCAGGAGGCAGCCGATCTCTGATTCTCTCTCACCATGGATGTTTCCATCTCTCTCTCCCTCTCCCTTCCTCTCTGACATCAATCTATACTCATAAAAGTGCAATATGCTAATTAGACCGGAGGTCCTTCTGGATGAGCCGGGGCTGCGAGGGACACCTGGGTCCCGGGTGCCGGAGGGAAGCCGGTGCCTGTAGCCAGGGGAAGGAAGGCCTTCTCTTGCACGAATTTTGTGCATCGGGCCTCTAGTCAATTTATATATTTTTTAAAAAGAATGCATTAGAAAGCTGGCCGAACGGGTGGGCTCCCTGGAGATGTGCTTTGAAAGCCAAGGAAACTTTCATTTTAAACTCACATGGTGCCAGAAGCCACTGCTTAGATCAGTGGTCGCCAACCGGTGGTCCGCCGGCCACTGGTGGTCTGTGAGGTCTGAAAGGTTGGCGACCGCTGGCTGGGTGCTCTAGCTGACAGCAGTCACTTTGCTTCTTCGCATAGTTCTTATTTTTTTTTAAACAATATCAGAGGGAGACACAAGACAATATTGCCCGTTGTCCTGTCTCATCCAGTAAGTGCTCAGAGCTCGAAGGCTTTAAGCCCCCCGTCCCCACACCCCCGGCCACACCCCCGCTTTCAGGGTCTTTAATTTGCTTCTAACACCCGAGATGGATCCATCATGAGCAAAGATTTGATTTTCCAGAGCCAAAGAAATTGCATACATGTCTCCGGCCACTTATTTCACTCCTTGCTGGGTGACACCCATAGATTGCTTTGCACCGAGGATGGCGGCTTGCACATGCTGTGTGTGTGTGTGTGTGTGTGTGTGCGCGCGCCTGCTCAGAACGGACACCCTGTTTCCAATAAAACTGATAAATAAGAGCATCCCCCAATCGCACTGTCCTCAGAGCTCATCCATTTCACATGGGACAAACAACACACATCCCCCCCCGCCCCCGCCCCCGGTCCCATCCCTCTCTCCTATTAAACTACCTTTAGACACAAGTAGCATGTTTTGATGTATAAAGGAAATGCTTCAGCCCTCGCCAGTTTTGCTCAGTGGTTAGAGCACCAGTCCTCGGACTGAAGGATCTGGGATTTGATTCCAGGTCAAGGGCACATACCTCAGTGGCAGGCTCCGTTCCCCAGCCCCCGTCAGGGTGTAAACACCTCTCTCACATTGATGTTTCTCTCTCTCTCTCTCTCTCTTCTCTTCCCCTCCCTTCCCCCCATTCTCTCTAAAACAAAACAAAAATCAATGGAAAACATATCCTAGGGTGAGGATTAAGAGAGAGAGAGAGAGAGAGAGAGAACCCTTCATTTCTTCTTGCTCTCTGAAAACTGATCCCTACTACAAATCTGCTTTTGAAAACAGCCTTTGTGGCTTTGTATTTTGTAGAGAAAAACATAGACAAGCGAACAAAATAGCGCATATTTGACCAAAAACGACTCTGCCATTTGAGAACGCGGTACGGAGGAGAAGGGCGTGTGGTTAGAAACGCGAATGCCTGAAAACAGTTGCCGTTGTCTTAATGAAGTCGCCTCTGCACTTGGGACTCCTCCTGTCTTATGCCTCGAAGTGTTTTTATTTGTTTGTTTGCCTTTGGTGTTATTGACTGATTGGCATATAGAAAGGGTGAAGTTTTATGTTGTCAATGGATAACTTTTTCCTTTCTAGATCTTGGAGTTTGGTTCTAGTTTTAAAAGACCCTCCCCATCCTGAGATTATAAATAAACTTACTCTTATTTTCTTCTAAGTCTTTATGGTTCCATTTGTTTACATCTTCTAACTCCCTGGAATTCATTTGTTGCAGGTAATGGAGGTAAAGATGCAATTTTTTTTTTTCTCCGAATGGGTGGTCGCTTGTGTAATAAAATAGATAACCATGCATTTTGGCAATACAATTATAATCCTTTCCCCACTTGATCAAAGTGCCACCTTTTTGTAAACTAAATGCCTTTAAATGTTTGGGTCTATTTCTGTTTTATTATCTCTCCATGAATGCCTTCAAACTTCTCAGGCTTTATTCATATTAGTATCAAATACTCACATTAATGTGAATATCTGCAAGTCAACCCTCCCCTCAACTAAACCCCCCCCCCCACAGTAATAATAGGGTCTTTGAGAGAATTCAGGGAACAATGGCTAAAAATTCACTGTCAAAAATTCTTTTGATACCTCATTTTTAACTCTTCTTCAGCTATACTTTAGGAGTTCTGATTTTTATAAAGCCAGATGAGTGTTCGATATCGAGAAACAAATGACCCTTTTATTTTTTTAAAAAAATATATTTTATTGATTTTTCACAGAGAGGAAGGGAGAGAGATAGAGAGTCAGAAACATCGATGAGAGAGAAACACCGATCAGCCGCCTCCTGCACATCTCCCAGTGGGGATGTGCCCGCAACCAAGGTACATGCCCTTGACCGGAATCGAACCTGGGACCCTTCAGTCCGCAGACCGACGCTCTATCCACTGAGCCAAACCAGTTTCGGCCAAATGACCCTTTTAAAAAGTACTTTTGAGCCTGGCTGCTGTGGCTCAGTGCTGAGCGTTGACCTATGAACCAGGAAGTCGCTGGTTTAATTCCTGATCAGGGCACCTGCCCAGGTTGTGGGCTCCATCCCCAGTAGGCGGCGTGCAGGAGGCAGCTGATCCATGACTCTCATCATTGATGTGTCTATCTCTGTTTCCCTTTCCCTTCCTCTCTGAAATCAATCAATATACATATGCGCGCACACACACACACACACACACACATATATTTTAAGTACTTTTGAAAGTTGCCACTCGTTCCCGGAACAGTTCATACCAGGTACTACACACAGTGCTTTTCGTCTCTAACCTCCTCAATAACCCTTTGGATAGATGGTGTATTTCCAGATCACAGAGAAGCAAACCAGAACACATACAAATTAGCTAACTTGCTCACGGCCGCCCAACCAGAAAAGGCAGCCAGAAAGACGCCAGGAGCAGCCCCGCAATACGAAGGTAATGAAAAAAATGCAATCACTTAGCAAGACTTACACCCATCACTCACTCATCGCCCAGGGTTGCCAAATGCGATTTGGCTTTTTCCACAGATGAAAACAAAAAAAGAAGTTGCCTTGTTCTAGTTTGTCCTTATCATTATGTAAACATATCCATTGATCGGTAAACACATATATGCGTGTACAAAACGATAAACATACTTGGACTGACGTACGGCGATATTTCTGTTCTGTTCTGTGCCCTTTCCTCCTATGCTAAATAAAATCTGCTCTTCCATCCCAGCTCCAAAGCAGCCAAGCATTTAACTCCCAGGAGGTTGAAGCCACTGACAAGATCTATAGAATTCCACGTGGGGAAAAAAACTGGCCGCCAAACCCCTTCCGCAGACAAGAGACGTATCGCTGTTTACGAAGCCCCACTGCGGATCAGCTTTATTTATCGTTCCTATTTCAAGAAAGGTCATGTTCCCGCTGGACGGCCCAACCCCTGAGCTGGGCATTTTTCTTGCTTGTCCTGATGTCAGACTGTCCTATCTCGGCCAAGATTTATATAAGAGGGCTCCTCCACGGGGGTGCCGGAAAGACAGTCAATGTATTATCCCTCATGGTTATTTCACAGTTGACTAGACCTCCCACAACGAATGACAGTCTATCCCAGAAGTGATGTATCCCCTGGGTCCTTACGATGCCCGTCTGCGATCACTAGGATTCAAAACGGCAGATGTTAACACTTTACGAGAGCGGCACCGGACAAACACCTTGCCCCACGGAAACTTCACTTTGGCACGTCATTTCTTCTACTGGCAACAGAAGCAGAACCAGACAGGCACCAACTTCACCTGAGGGGTATTCCTGAGTAAGAGATTCAGGATTTGCCCGGCTGGTGTGGCTCAGGGGTTGAGCATCAACCTATGAACCAGGAGGTCACGGGTTTCGATTCCCGCTCAGAGCACAGGCCCAGGCTGTGGGGTCGATCCCCAGTGTGGGACCTGCAGGAGGCAGCTGATGCATGATTCTCTATCATCACTGATGCTTTTATCTCTCTCTCTCCCTCTCCCTTCCTCTCTGGATAAAAATATAATTTTTAAGAAGAAACTCCGAAGTTAAGAGCATTTTATTCTAGGAAATAGTTAGCTGACACCTGCAGGGCCAGGCACCAGATGGGTGAGAAAAAGCAGCAAAAACCCACAGAGAAAAGCATTTTAAGAGGCACGGAGGACGGACTGCAAAGTTCTCATGGACCTTTAGTTCCCAGGCTAGTGAGCATAAGAAGGGGGTCTTTCCTTCCTAGTGTTAATAATCCCAGCAGCGTGGCTAAAGGGACCCCATTTTATATATTTCCCATCTTCCGTCTTTCCTCAACAGTTAAAATAGGGGGAGTTCAGGTATTAGAGAGGCAGTTGCACCTCCACAACCAGCATCACCCGCTGGAGCCAGAACCGGCCACCAGGCGGAGCCAGAGCCCAGCCAGGGCCCAGCCAGAGCCCGGCCAGCCGAGACACCGGAAGGGCTCCCGGGGCATTGTGGGAAATGTAGTCCCGACAGCCCGGCCCCAGGTTTCTCCGCTCCGATCTCCCGATCTCCCGGTCAGGGTCCCGGGAAGTCAGCTGACCCTGCTCCGAAGGTGCCCTGCGCCCAGCGGTGCTCCGAGCGGGCCTGGGTCTTAGGTCCCGTGGGCGCCGAAGTGAAAGGGTCGGGGTAGGGCGGCGAGGTTGGCAGAGCGCGCACCCCGCCCCCCTGCCTGCGCGGCGCTGAGAAGAGCCGAGTGCGCATGCGCCCAGGCCCGTGCCTCTCCAGTAAACTACCCCTTTGTGCTCTCAGCTGGGAGCCCTTTCGTTTTCCAAAAAGCCGCTGGAGCTCCAAATTACCCTCTGCAAAAATCATGCCGACAAGAGGGAGGTGGGCCCTGGCCAGTCAGTGGATAGAGCGTTGGCCTGCGGACTGAAGGGTCCCGGGTTCGATTCCGGGCAAGGGCACATGCCCCGGTTGCAGGCTCCATCCCCTCCCTGGGTGGGGCGTGCAGGAGGCGGCTGATCCTTGATTCTCTCTCATCAGGGCTGTGTCTATCTCTCTCTTCCTCTTACTCCCTCTCTAAAATCAATATATTAAAAAAAAACAAAAAAAACAAACGGAGGTGGACGGAGTTAGGGGAGCATGAAGTCGGCAGGGGTCCAAGAAGGCAAACGGAGTGGACTGAGAGCTTCCTGGAGGAGAAGCCAGGAAGGAAGGCTTCCAGCCCATCGGGAAGCGTTCTCACGGAGCCTGGGGTGTAGCCCAGCTTCGGAGAGCATTTCAGAACTGTAGGTATTGAACTCTGTCCTTACCGTGCTTCCAGGGGCTGTCACTGGCGCACTGGCTCAGGAGTCTCCCTCGCCCACAGCTCCTTAACTGGTCAGCTGGGAGTGAAGATGCAGGCGCCCCAGGTGTCCTGGTGAGAGGGCTGGAGGGTCCAAGGATGCATATGATCCTATCTGAGTTGCAGGCACCTGAACAGTTAAAAGAAAAAAAAATTATTCATGACACTTGTTGAGGACAGCAGGACCCTTTTACTAAAGAGGGTGATGCAACGGGTTTTTAAAAGTATGTTTTTATTGCCCGGCCAGTGTGGCTCAGTGGTTGAGCATCGGCCCATGAACCAGGAGGTCATGATTCAATTCCTGGTCAGGGTACATCTGGGGTTGCAGGCTCAATCTCCATTAGGGGGCGAGCAGGAGGCAGTCAATCCATGATTCTCTCTCATCATTGATGTTTCTATCTCTCTCTCTCCCTCTCTCTTCTTCTCTAAAATCAATAAAAATATATTTTTAGCTTTAGCCAGGTTTGGCTCCGTGGATAGAGCATCAGCCTGTGGACTGAAGAATCTCAGGTTCAAGTCCAATCAAGGGCACATACCTGGGTTGCAGGCCCTGGTCAGGATACATGTGGGAGGCAACCAATGTGTCTCTCTCACATCGATGTTTCCCTCTCTGTCTTTCTGCCTTTCTTCCTCGCTCTCTAAAAATCAGTGGAGTCCTGGAGACCGGTTTGCTCAGTGGCTACTCCCACTCCCCCTAAAAATAAAAATCAGTGGAAAAATATCCTCGGGTGAAAATGAACCAAAAAAACCAATTTTTTTAAATTTAATAAAAAAATAAAATAAAAGCCAGTGGGTCTATAAGTAAGAGAAAATAAAGACTGGCTCACTACCTCTCACGTGCCTGAATCTTCCAACAACCTGTAGATACATTGCTGCCATGTGCAGGCAGCCAAAAATGAAGATTTACATGGACAGTGACTTCAGTTAAGAGGATTCTTGGGATGATTGTAAAAAACAACAACACAACAAGAAACACTTATGGAGAGCTCACAGACTATCCCTTGTAATGGGTGCAATCATTTTATAAGAATTCTCTCATTTAGTTCTCACAGTAAACTCGTGGGCTAATCACTCGTTATTACTACTGTATTATTATTTTCCAGATGAGGTAAAAGAGTGTGATTAACCAATGCCATCCCAATAAATGCAATTAAAAGAAAGAAAGAAAAACATAGGGGGCATTGTGGGGCCCAGCCCAGCAGGCCTGAGCTGTTTGGAATAAAAGGCGACGGGGCCCTTGGTTCCTTTCAGTCCGTCCTTACAGTCCACTTCTGAGCTAGCCTCCCGCCTCTCTGGCTTTTGTTATGCTCTCTGGACTGGGTCTCACCCCCCACATGGTCACGCTGCTCCCTGGTGATGGGGGGACGGGTGCTGAGCACAGCCTGCTCCAGTGGAATGCCACTTCCATCCTTCTGCTCGGACACCCAAATGCTGACCAGCCAGGAGGTCTCGTGCAGCCCTGCAGACGGGAGTGCGTACACGAGTCTGTCTCAGTCAAGTCTCAGCCCGAGCCCCTCAGCGCTTTGGGGGAAAAGAAGAATCAACTGAACCAAATAACCAGATAAATGGCCAGGGGTGTTTTCTCAGGGGCTGTGAAAACAATATCAGTGCTCAGAAGAAGAAAAAAAAAAAACCGAGACAGGGAAATGGACTATGACAGAGAAAATTATTTGAGAATAGTGGTTTGACTGGGATGGGGGAAGTATTTGCTTATTTCCCTCCAGATGCATACCCAGTAATTCCACTGACTCCATCTCATATAATATTTATCATCAGGAGACGCAATTTTAGTTTCTGATGGTGCATAGGAAATTTCGTCACTATGAAACAAGATGATACAGCTCCCTGTGAGATGCTAGGACATGAACGTGACCAGGAGGCACACAGGAGGGGATGTGAAAGCAAATACGCCCCTCCACCCCACCCCGTGCCAGCAGCACAGCCTTGGCCAAATTACGAAATCTTCCCTGTTCCCTCCTGTTTGAGGAAATAAGATGGCGAAATACTACTTGCAACGTCACTGTCTAGTATAATAGCTACTAGCCCTGTGTGGCTATTTAAATTAATTCTGAAATTTAAAAACTACAAACTCAGCTCCTAAATTATTCTAGCTCCATCTCAAGTGCTCAAGAGCCACACTGAGTTAGTAACCAATGCACTGGACAACACATACATACAGCAGCCACAGAACTTCCATTGGACGGTGCTGGTTTATAAAAAAAAAAAAAAGATGGATTGAAAGTCATTTAAACGGTGCTGGGAACAAAGTACTATTAAAACAAAGAACATAGGTTTATAGTCAGGATTCTGAGATTCCTGAGGCTGTGAAAAGCCTGGTATATAAGCCTAGTATGTATGCTCCAAGTCTTTCTCCTGTGAAACACTCAGGGGCTGTCAAAGAAATATCCATTAACAAATACATTTAGCAGGGGGAAGAGTGAGGCTTCGGAAGAACCGGCACCTCCAATACAAAACTCAATTAATACGTAATGGAGGACAAGCCCTCCATTTGTGGTGGGAAAGTACTTCGAGAGCAAAAATGATTTCAAGCTTCGCAACATTAATTAGCTTAATTCCTAAGGTGGCTAACGTTTAATACTGTAAGTGCGATGCATTTTAAATGTTTTCCTGTCATTGGTCATACATATGTAATATCACAACAGGAGGAAATACAGCTGACCTTGTACACTGAACTTCTATCTGATATCCTTGCTAAATGTGCTTATTAAATCTAATAGATTTATCAGTTATTCTCAATTTTTTGCTGTCTCCTAGTAAGAACTCCTTTCCAATTCTAACATCCTTTTTTTTTTTTTGCTTCGCCCTTTTTCACTGGCAAGGACGTGCAATAATAGATATAGACCATTTTGCCTTTCTATATTTTTTCAGAAAGCTTTCATTTAAAGAATTGTTCTTGATTACAGAACCACTTGTGCAACAGATTGATATGTATGTTTATTGCTGATCCTGTCATTTTAATAATAAATGTGTTTCTAGAAATATGACCATTTCATATAGATTTTTTAATTTAAAAGGCTAATCTCATTCCTGAAATTGTTTCATTATTTTAATGTGTTATTAAAGTAGTGATACTATTTTTAAAATATCTGATCTTGGTTATTTGTGCCTTCTTCATATATTTTCCTAATAAACCTCTCCAGAAATTTATCAGTTTCAATAATCATTTCAACTAATCATCATCATCATCATCATAATTTCAAAGGATTTTATTTGATTCCACCCCCTTACTTCATGTTTGTTTTTATTTCATTAATTTCTCAACTTTATTATTGGTAAATCATTTTAAAATATAAATCTAGGATATAAAATTCCCTCCCGGAAATTTATTTTAGCAAACAACATCTAATAACATATACAATGGTGATACAGCACAACAAATTTATTCTTGGAAAAACGGTAAGTGAAATCTTTAAAAAAACAACAACAAAAAACCCATCAGTGCAAATAACCACATTAAGAGGAAGCACGGTAAGATCTCAAAAAACTATTCAGAAAATCACATGATAAAACTCAGGATTATATTCATGATCAGTACCCTTACTTAGCAAAGGAGGGCTCTAAACGGTTTTTAACTCAATGAATCAAACGCATCTGCAAAGACGACAAAGAGCTCACAGGCGGAGACTCAAAAGCACCGCTTCGAGCAGATGGCAGAGAACACGCCGTGAAAGGCTGTCCCACCACCAAGCCGCGCGAGCCTCGGGGAAAGGAAGGGGAGAAACAAAGGAGCCACCGCGACTTCAACAAACCAGCAAAAGAAAATCAAAGCCGGGGGCACACGGGGGGGGGAGGGAGGGGCGTTGATGAAGCCAGCTGCGGGGCTGAAGGAGCTCTGCAGCTTGTGCACAGCATGGGGGAGAG
>NW_006296417.1:225747-226617 GCF_000327345.1 Myotis davidii | reverse complement strand
CCCCCCCCCCCCCCGAGCCCCCCCGAGGGGCGGGCTCCGATCACAAGCGCTCCCTGCTTGTGCCCCGGAGATCAGAGCATCCCCCACGCCAGCCCGTAGGAACTCCCAGAAAACACAGACCACAACACATCTCGTCAACAAAGCAGAGCGATGAAAGCTTCCGTCAGCGACAGAAATAAATAAACAAAAGAATCAAATCGAAATTCAAAGAGCCCCACACCGACATAATACAAACCGAAAATCCGTAACATTCACCTGTCAGATGTTTCGGACCCTACGAGGCGAACTTTTCAACATGGGGTGGGGTGCGGGGCCGGGAAACAGGATTATGGTTTTTATGATTTTTTAAAAAATAGACACATGCATATGCACGAGCAAAGGCAGTGTGTCTGCGTGAACGGCGCGACAGAAAAAATCAAAACCTCAGCGGGTGGCGATTGCATCCTCGGGCCGCGCGCGCGCCCGCAGCGCTGCCGCTGCAGAGCCTGGGGTCGGGGGGTGAGGGGTGGGGAGGGAACCCAGCTGCCCGGAACAAAGCCAGCGCGAGGCTTTGTTCCCACGCCGGGATTTTTTACACACCGCGCGGACTGGTTAGAAGACAGCCGGTGTCCCCACCGGAAGTGTCCGCCGCCCGGCCGGCGGAGGAAGCCGGAACCAACAGCAACCGGAAGTAGAGGGCAGGGCGGAAGGAAAAAAAAGGCACACCTTCCCGTCTGGAGCTCCGGGACGGCTCCTTGGCCTCCGGGCTTCAAGCCCGCACGCAGGGGGCACCGGACACGTCTTGGCACCGTTTCAGGGGGCAAAAGGTGCAATGGAAGAGGCTGCAGCTCCCTCAGAGCCCCACGAAGCCGCCGGGGACGCAACAGATGC
>NW_006296417.1:224967-225658 GCF_000327345.1 Myotis davidii | reverse complement strand
CACGTCACGTCTGCGATTGGCCTACGCCTCTGTGGGCGGGGCCAGGCCCAGGGAAGGGCCCGGACCCAGCTGGCTGCAGAGCCAGCGGCGCCCAGGCCCCTGGACCAACCAAGTCGTCTGCAGGTATTTTCGCCATGGGATGTGCAAGGAGGGGGAGAACTGTCGCTATTCCCACGACCTCCCGGACCCGGAGGAGGCCGGGGAGGACCGCGGGTCGCCGGAGCCCCAGGCCCCGGAGGAGGAGCTAGGCCCCGGCGCGTTTGCGGCTGCGCACTATGAGCCAGAGAACCAGCCTCAGGAAGGGGCGTGGGCCCCGCCTCCTGACTCCTGGGGCGCCTTGCCTGCGATTTGCTGGGTCACTGACAGGGTCTCCTTGGAAGCCGAGACTGACGATTCAGCGCTTGGAGCTGTGGGGGGAGCAGATGCTGAAGGCTGGGCAGGAGGTGCGCACGGCTGGGCAGCAGATGCGCAACGCTGGGCAGGAGGTTCGCACGGCTGGGCAGCAGATGCTGAAGGCTGGGCAGGAGGTGCGCACGGCTGGGCCGGAGGTGCGCAAGGCTGGGAAACTGGCGCGCAAGGCCGTGAAGCAGGCGCTCAAGGCCGGGCAGCAGGCGCGCAAGGCCGGGCAGCAGATGCGCAAGGCCGGGCAGCCAGTGCCCAAGGCCGGGCAGCCGGTGCAGAAGGCCGGGCA
>NW_006296417.1:223621-224903 GCF_000327345.1 Myotis davidii | reverse complement strand
GGCAGCCGGTGCAGAAGGCTGGGCAGCCGGTGCAGAAGGCTGGGAAGCCGGTGCGCAAGGCTGGGCAGCCGGTGCAGAAGGCTGGGCAGCCGGTGCAGAAGGCTGGGAAGCCGGTGCGCAAGGCTGGGCAGCCGGTGCAGAAGGCCGGGCAGCCGGTGCGCAAGGTTGGGCGAATGCCACTGAATTTGTTCCGGGGCAACCGTACTGGGGCCGTGAGGCGTTCCCCGCCCCCGACCTTCCCCAGCAGAACTTGGAGATGGAAAGGGAGCGGCGGCTCTGCCGTGACGCCGCCATGGGGCAGTGCTTCCGCGGGGAGAGCTGCGCGTATCTCCACGGCGAGCTATGCGAGCTGTGTGGGCGGCAGGCGCTGCACCCGGCGGACGCCGCCCAGAGGGCAGACCACATCCAGGCCTGCATGAACCGCCACCAGCAGGATATGGAGCTGTCCTTCGCTGTGCAGCGCAGCGCCGACAAAGTGTGCGGCATCTGCATGGAGGTGGTCTACGAGAAGGCCAACGAGGGCGACCGCCGCTTCGGCATCCTCTCCAACTGCAACCACACCTACTGCCTCCGGTGCATCCGCACGTGGAGGACGGCCCGGGAGTTTAGGAGCAGGGTGATCAAATCCTGCCCGCAGTGCAGGGTCTCCTCGCGCCTGGTCATCCCCAGCGAGTTCTGGGTGGAGGATCCGGCGGCGAAGCAGGAACTGACCCGGCAGTACAAGGAGGCCATGCGCGCCAAGACCTGCAGGTATTTCGCTGTAGTCAGGGATTGCTGCCCGTTCGGTGAGAACTGTTTTTACAGGCATGCGGAGCCGGAGGGCCAGGGAGAGCAGGTGGTGGTGGAGGAGGAGCAGGCGCAGGAGCAGGCGCAGGCGCAGGAGGATGAGGAGGAGCAGGAGGAGGAGCAGGAGCAGGAGCAGGAGGAGGAGGAGCAGGAGCCTGAGCCTGAGAGGCAGGGTTCTGGTGCCTCGAGCAGCCAAGAGGTGGAGCCTAAGCAGGTGGGAGAGGACAGCATGCCCTTTATCCACCGTCAGCGACAGCTTGCCACGCTTTGGCTGGTCAGTCTGTGGTTGTGTAAGTGTTTCCTTTCACTGGGAGAGAATGAACCTCCTTTTTATTTTTTTAATTTATTCATTTTTGTTGTTCCGAGAACCCGTGGGGATGTGCTTCCTTGGGAAGGAGCGGGGAGGCCGGTCGGGGGCGGGGGGGGGATGATTGCAACTTGAATCTGTGGCATGTGGTGTAGTGTGTTCACTGCTTCTGTGCTGATGCTCGACCAT
>NW_006296417.1:210127-223532 GCF_000327345.1 Myotis davidii | reverse complement strand
CCAGGAGTGTGGTGCTCCCCTCCCCCCCCCAAAATAACACAAATGTTATTGTTGTTTTTTTGGTGTGTGGTGGTGGTGGTGTGTGTGTGTTGTTTTTTTTCTTGGTGCAATGCCTCTTGACTGTCAGTTTATGGTTTATTTTGTCATCTCTGTTTTCAACAGGATTGACTCAGTTCTAGGCTAGTGTTTACAGGACTTCCACACTCATTGTGAAGCCCCTCGAGAGTATGTGGGACAGGGTGAAGGGAGAAGTCTTAACTGAACAGAGGAACTCTGTGCTGCTACAGCCTTAAGACACCTGGACCCACCCCGGGGGGGCCCTGTGGCAGCTGCTCTCTCGTCTCCGCTGTTTACGTGTGTTTCTTCCCTGATTCAAGTGCACTTTCTTAACTGTGGTGACCTTGTGGTTTTTCTGTGAGCCAGGTATCTATGTTTACATGTTCTCATCCTGCTTAACTTGATGTGAAAGTATTTCTACTTGGAAGTATGTATTTCAGACTTGGCATACCAATCGATGTGCGTAGAAGTGAGTACCCAAGCGATGTATTTGAGCCCTGGCCGGTTCGGCTCAGTGGATAGAGCATTGGCCCGCGGACCAAAGGGTCCCGGGTTTGAACTCCGGTCAAGGGCACGTACCTCGGTTGCAGGCCTGATCCCGGCCTTGGTCTGGGCAAGTGCAGGAGGCAACCAGTCGATGTCTCTTTCTCTCTCTCTCTCTCTCTCTCTCTCTCTCATCGATGTTTCCTTCTCCCTCTGTCTCTCTCCCCCTCCCTTCCACTCTCTCTAAAAATCAATGGGAAAACGTCCTCAGGTGAGGATGAACAACAACCACAAAAAAGTTATTTATTTGAAAATGTCTCTATCAAGGATATATCGTATGATGTTTATGTAGTAAAGTAAATATTGAGCTGGAAGCTAAAGGTCACAGGCTAACAGAAATTCGCTGTTGTGTGTGAGTGTGAGGTGGTGAATAATTCTTGTGTTCCTTCCACAGGCGTCAGTGGTTAGCATCTGTTGAAAAAAGCTATTCAGACGGATCTGGCCAAATACGGCACAGATCCTAAAGGACTTGCTAAATAGGCCGTTGGTTATTTCTGTGGTGGCTTGACTAGCTCACTCTGCTGTTACCAATAAAGAAATGTGTGTTTACAACCTTCTCATTTTTCCTTATTACAGCACAATTCTGGACACAGCTCTCTGTATTCCATATTTTGTGTTATCTCTAGACATTCCGCACGAGGGGCTTTGGACAGACATTTTCAACATGTCACTGAAAAGCTTTTCAAAGAGCAAGTAGAAAAATTAAAAAAAAAAAATTGAAACCAGTCAGAGTACAAGATTGGAAAGGCAAAAAAAATTGAAATCTAGAAATGAACAAAAACGAATTAAATGCAACAGTCATGTCAAAAGTTTAGAACACAAATACCCCATAATTAGATTGCATGAGCATGTTTTAGCAACTAACAGCCACAGTTTGCCAGCCTTAATTATAATGAAAATGAAACTCTATGCTCTTTAAAAGACACGGCTAGAATGTAAGAATACAGGAACATTAAAAGCGATAGCATAAAAAAGAAATCGATCCAACAAGGAGGCTGTGCCTTCTTATCGACAAAGTGTATATTAAGGATAAAAGCATCCCTGGAGATAAATACGGACGGCATAGAATTCAGTTAAAATGTGCCAGGAAGATAAAACTACCCCAACTCTGTAGTCATTTAATAATAACCCAGCATCAGATGCACAAATAAATAATTGGTAAGAACAGAAAAATTACAGTGTTTGCGTGAACAGTTTTTGAAAGTCTTTTCAGTAACAAACAAGGAAAGAATGTAAGGTGAGCACAGGGTTTTAACCATTGAGTGGACCTGTCTGAATTCACTGAGATTGCTCTCCTGTGGGCCGACGGAGCTGAAAATACGCATCCCAGGAGATTAGGCATCGCACGTATTTGCAGAGCTTCTACCATGTGTGCTTAGCACTCCACAAAGCATGAGTTTAGTTCCCAGAACCCCCCATCTCCCCCTTACTGTGTTTTTTTCTCATCATCCTGATGAGTCCAAGAGGTGAAATTACTTGCTGATATCACTGTGGCCTATGGGTATAAGTTACCTGTAGGTACTCAGTGTATTTCCAGGCCACAGACACCGTGAGCCCCCACCTACATGGCCACGAGCAGGTGGGCCACATGACCCTGGCTACCAGAAGCACACCTGCAGTCTCTGAGGAGGGATGGTGTGCCAGGTGGGACAAAGGGGGCCGTCACGAAACTCCAGGAGAGTGCGGCAGTCCTGGGCTTTCTCTGTGGGCCGCCAGACGCAGTGTTTCTTTACGCTGCCTCTCCCCTGTGACGTGACGCCAACGAAAAGTCAGTATTCAGCCTGTTTCCACTGTGACTCTTGCCATAGCCCTTCCCTCTTGATTCCTTCTTATCCCAGAGAGTTCCCCCATCAGGAGGCCCTGGTTGCCCGGCTGTTACTGGCATGCAGGGTGAGTGGTTCGACGTGAGATCTAAGCGTGTGCCCACCCCCAAGGACTGAGCCGATGCCAAAGGCTCAGTGAGCTTTGAGCGGTGGCTAAGCCATCAGGGGGATTTTTAAACAGCCTGGAAAGCTCGGAGAACTTTGTTCTAACGAACGCTACCTGATGTTGTGAAATGCCACGGTTTTTTATTCCCATAGAATCTTGCACCAGATAACAATCATGACATTCAGGAGGGGCCGTGGGACCTGGGTCCCGTACTCTGCAGGGGTGTTGTGAGGATCAAGCATGATTAGGCAAGGAGCTTGAATCCTGTGGTATTGTTTAAAGCAGCAATTTTGAAAGTGGGACTTAGGTATGCTTGTGGACCTGAACAGAGCTGACGCAAGAATTGACAGTCCACTACTTTTTTTTTTTTCTTTTTCTTTTTGGGAACCTTTGGAACTGGAATTAATGTAACATTATTATTTTATTATTATTTTCATAGAAAGGGGGCTCATTCCCTTTTGGCCATCATTTCAAAGAGGCCCGAGTAATTCTCACCCCCAGCAAAAGCCATCCAAGTAGAACTAAAATGCGATTCTATTCCTGAAAATATACTACACAACAAAAATGTTTCCTTTAGGATGGATGCCTACCTGAGTCAACTAAGAAATAAGATGATGTGTACCAATAGGAAATTTCCTGTCCCTCATCAGCTCCATCAGAAAGAGCTTAATTGGTAGGGATGTCACTGACCCCCAAGGCTGGGTGACATGTCCCCAGGGTCCATCCATGGAGACAGCTGGCCACCCTTGTTGGGGTCAGGAAGAAAGGACCCTTCCCCCCACACACAGAGCTTTGCTCTGAGGGATTCAGAAAGGGTGTGGGCCCTTCCTCCGTGAGGACTCATACACTCAGCCCTGGGGTCTGTACAGAAGATTTGATTGTAACCACATGAAAAATGCCCGGGTGAAGCAAGCCTGACTTGCCCACCCTGGGTGTGTCTCAAGTTGGTAGGTGTATAGACGTACAAAGACGCTAAAACTTTATGTGGTACTCTCTCCTCTCGAAGCCTCGCCCATCATTGTTTGATGGGTGGAATTTCAGTGATGGGAAGGGAAATATTTCCAGTTCATAAACTTTTTTTTTTATAAGTTTTGTGAACATTTTTTGGGGGAGGCTGGTCTCTGTTTCTATAGATGATGCTAAAGTACAACCCTCCCCATAGAAGAGAGCTGGGGTGTAGATGGGGAGAGGGGTGCTTGGGAAATGGCCCAGCACTAGTGCCAGAAAAAATACATCAGACTTTTTACCATGAAAATGTAGACTAAATTCCATTTTCCATGTTGAATGACAGCTAACAAAAATAATTGTATTCGGTCACAATGAGCCTGTCAATTGAGATCGAGAAATTAGTAGTATAGGCGACATTCTCTGATGTCGATACAAGGAAATAAGCGACCGCCACATGACAATTCTTTTAAGTATCTCTCAGAAAAAATTTGGTCAAAGAATGAATGAATGCAGAATCATTCAGCAAGATAGAGTAATTAAAAATGATGCACGCCGTGATCTACAGGATAGTGCTGGTCTGTGCTCAGAGTGAAACCAAATTTAAATACGATACAAAATGCATTGCCCAGAAAGACCAATTACGTAATAAAATAAGTATCCAAATCTGTAAACTTTAAAGACAAAACAACATACATGCAAGCACGCACACACACACATAATCAGAAACAAGATTAAAGCAAAAATTAGTGGGTGAGGAAACAGGAATGTAAAAGCTGCTTCTTTGGAAGAAAAAAAAAACACCCCAAAACAGATAATGTAGTAACTTGACCAAAAGTTAAAGGAGAAAGTACAGCTGTCCCTAAGGAAGACATCTGTATGACTTTCAGCTGCTTCCAGGCTACAGTTCTGAAAGGTCACACGTAAGCAGGACGTAGCCGTACCTGGTGGTCAGCTACTTTCTAGACAGTTGCCCGGAAGTTGTTGGTTCAAAGCCCCAGCATTCATTGTCTGAAGCCGGACAGCATGGATGGACCCGGAGAGCACTGCGCCAAGGGAAGTAAGCCAGTCAGAGAATGAACACGTACCACCTTGTCTCACCCCTGCGTGGAATCTAGTGAACAGAATGAACTAGCAAGCAACGTGGAGACAGACGCCTGGACACAGAGAACAGACTGACGGCTGTCAGAGGGGGAGGATGCTGGGGGCTGGGTGAAAAGGGGGACGGGATTGAGTCAATGGGGAAAAAAAAAAGACTCATGGACATAGACAACAATGAGGTGATTACCAGAGGAAAGGGGGAAGATAGAAGACGGTAAAGGGGAGATACATGGCGATGAAGGGGGACTTGGACGGTAAGGACACGAGACGAAATACAGATGATGCACCATAGAGCTGTATTCCTGAAGCTTATGTAATTGTATTCACCCGTGTCACCCCCATGCATTAAAAAAACACAAATAAATAAAAACCTGCAACATACCTTCAGAAATGTGAGCTGCCTGTTGTTAGCCGGCCCACAGCAATGAACTTCCGTCACTCTTGTCTCTGTCTCCCACACTCTGACCTGTTGACTCATGTCATTTCATTCAGGGACATCTCAGAATTTTTCTCCCATCACCTCTACCCACTTCTCTCATCTCCCGCTCTCTACCCCTCGAAACCACCACCGACCTGCTGTCTGTTTCTGTGAGTTTGGGTGGGTTTTTTTTTAGATTGCACATATACATGAGATCATACAGTCTTTGTCTCTAACTTCCTTCCCTTGGCATAAGGCCTCCAGGATCATTCATGGCTTTACAAATGGCAGGATTTCCTTGCATTTTTTAGGGCTTAATAATATTTCATTGTAGGACATAATTTATACCAAAGTATAACCGGTACACACACACATCCGCCCTGCCCCCCACACGCCCATGTGATCCACTTTATGAAAAGTGTTGGAAAAATGTAAAAAATAAAGATTAGAGAAAAAAATACGAGTAAAAATATTGCTGCATTTTGATACTTTTAAATAAGTCAAAGGGAAGTAATCCCGTCAGCTTGGATCAGGCCCAAACAAGGGGGTCCCTTGTCTTTACTGACAGCGAAGATTATTTCGACAATGAATGCGTGGCCCACAGAAACAAAAATGAGACAGACCGACATTTCAAGGGAAAGACGTGAAGTCATCTCTCTGAGCAGGTGATAGAATATTGCACGTTGAAAATCGAAAACTGCCCTAGCTGGTTTGGCTCAGTGGATAGAGCGCTGGCCTGTGGCCTAACGGGTCCCGGATTTGATGCCAGGTCGAAGGCACATACCTTGGTTTCAGGTTTGATCCCCAGCCCTGGTTGGGGCATGTGCGGGAGGCAACCCATTGGTGTGTCTCTCTCCCATCAATGTGTCTCTCTCCTCTGTCTCTCCCCCGCCCTTCCACTCTCTCTGAAAATCAATGGAAAAATATCCTCCGGTGAGGGTTAACAACAACAAAGAAAATAGAAAACTACCCGGAAAACTTCAAAAAGGAAAAAAACAGTCAGGTGCTAAGAAAATCCTATCTAAACTGACAGTCACGGAGAAAATGGAATGAAGACCCACTTTTCATGGACACCCCCCCAAAACAGGTAGTGGCTGGTGGGATACCAGTGGCTGAGCCCTGGACTAGAACTCACCGCCTTCCCGTGGCTGCATTTGAGAACTGTTTTTATCCTCTGCTTGTATCTTTAACAATTCCAGATCTCCTGGGTTGGAGGTTGAGTGTTGGTATCTTTGTTTTTCTTTATACAAATTCCTAAGGGGAGGTGGTTGAGCCTCCCACGGGGTAAAAGATAGGAAGAGGAAGAGATCAAAGACCAAGGCCAAACTCCCTGTCTTCTGATGTGGAATTTGAGACACGAGTCAGGACTTTGCCCAGAGCCATGAGGCAGGGGCTGACGCCGAATCTGGCTTCTCCTAACAGTTTAAGAAACAACACCCATTCTTGCATCATCTTAAGGGGCCGGCTGGTATCTTCCCTTCGGAGTTTCCACTAAACGGCACTGCTTATATGTGGCAGAAACTCCCCAGTCTTGGAGCAGATCTGTATTGGTAATTAATTCCTTGAAAAAGAAAATCAACGGATGCCTGGCTGGTATGGCTCAGTGGTTGAGCATCAACCCATGAACTAGGAGGTCGCTGTTAGGTTCCCGGGTTGCGGGCTGGATCCCCAGGATGGGGTGTGCAAGAGGCAGCTAATCAATGATTCTCATCCTTGAAGTGTCTATCTCTCTCTCCCTCTCCCTTCCTCTCTGGAATCAGTAAAGAAATATTTTTAAATATTTATGTGGCATGTCCAAGGATCTAGAATAGCAAACATCATTTGGAAAGAAAGAATAAATCACTGTGCTTAATTTCAAGGCTTACTGTGTAGCTACAGTAGTGAAGATGGTAGTGTTGGTGGATAGATACATACATCCAGGAGACAGACTAGAGAGCTCAGAAATAGCTCACACAAGTGCAGCCAGCGGATCTTTGACGAAGGTGCAAAAACACAGGGAGAAATAAATCTTCTACACTTGTAATCAGAATAAGCTCAAAATGGATTACAGATTTAAGTATAAAGTACAAAAGCACTAAAAACAAGCAAGCAAACAAAACCCCCAAACTCCTAAACGTTTAGAATAAAACTAGGAGAAAATCTTTAGGACTTAAAGATCCGATGGAAGATATTTAGATATGAAATCAAGAGGGTGATTCATACAAAGAAAATAAATCCACGAATTAAACATCATCAAAATGGAAAACTGCTGCATGAAAGGCCCCGTTACGACGAGGAAAAGCCACCTGCAAGCTTTCCCTGTCTCACGAAGACGGAAATCCAGGTGAAAGACGTCCCGGAAACCCACATTATGAAATAAAAACGTATCATTTAGAAAAGGGGCCAAGAGGATGGGCAGACAGCTCACCAGCGAGAATATAGCTAGTAGTGTTCTACTGTCCCTTCCTGGGATTCACCCTGAGAACCTTCCGGAAGGGTTTGGCAGAAAGAAAGGGAACCCCAAACCTGGGCTCTCCAAATACATCTGCTCGAAGTCCTCCTTCTCATGGAGATTCTATCCAGAGAGGCCGTGCCTGTTGTGCCAACCATTTCTTTTCTGTGCCCCTACCCCTTGGTGGGTTGGGGACAAGAAAAAAGTTAAGAAAGGGGAGGGGGGGGGTCCTCTCTAACGGTGACAACCTTTTATGTGGGAACTCGAAGAGTTGCTAGAACTTCCCAGCAGAGGGCGCCCTAGCCTTTCAAGTCTTAGAGCCGTGGGTGAGCCATGTGGTACAGTTGTGGGTGTGAAGGGAAATGAAGAACAAGTGGACTGCGTGCCCCCTGGAGGCCACAGGGACCCTGAAGAATGCTCCATCATCCATCACAGCTTCAACCATCAATTCCCGTGTTGCTTTCTTTATATATGACTTTGACAAGTAACTGGCCTGCATCTTTTAAAAAAATTTTTTTAATATATTTTTATTGATTTCAGAGAGGGAGAGAGAGAAACGTTGATGATGAGAGAGGATCGCTGATCAGCTGCCTCTTGCAGGCCCCACCCTGGGGCATGTGCCTTGAGCAGGAATCGAACCAGGGACCTCCCGGTTCGTAGGTCAACGCTCAACTACTGAGCGACGGCCGCCGGGCACTAGCCCACATCTTGATTGCTCTCCGGAAGCATCGCTCAGAGTAGAAATTATCCCCCCACATCGGATCATCCCTTTTAGAGAAATATCCTAAGATAGCCACTCGCTTGTAACGGAACGTCCTACACAGCTTGTACCTAAACATCCTGAATTTGGTCACTTGGAGAAATATTTTTAAATTTCTCTTTCCCCAGGAGTGAGACAGCGTCATGGGAAATGGCTTTTGTTGAGATAATGTTACGGCTTTGATGGGAGTCTACTGGCCCCCACTTAAAAATTTTTTCAGGCCCGGCTGGTGTGGCTCAGTGGTTGAGCGTCCACCTATGAACCAGGAGGTCATGGTTCAATTCCCGGTCAGGGCACAGGCCCGGGTTGCGGGCTTGGTCCCCAGTGTGGGGCGTGCAGGAGGCAGCCGATCCATGATTCTCTCTCATCGTCGATGTTCTCTCTCTCTCTCTTCCTTCCTCTCTGAAATCAATCAAAATACATTAAAAAAAATATTTTTCAGGCACATGTGGTCATGTTTCTGATCTCCCAGAATGTCATTTAGCGTTGGAGCCAATGGCAAGTTGTTTTCTGGGGAAATCTTTGTCTTTTCAGAAGAAAACTCATTAGCCCAACTTGATGTTAGTATGACTGGCTCTATTGCGGGGGGTTTAGGGGGGGGGGGAAGGTACATATTCTACTTAATATCTCCCACCCCGATAAGCATGTTTTTGTGAAGAAATCTTTGCTCCCACGGAAGGTTATTTCCATTTGCTCTAGTCCCATATGAGTTTCTGAGTAGAAGAGCTTTCATATCGTTAAACACCTCAAAGACGCAGTCAGCTGACTTTACCTCAGGGAAGGTTGTAGTACTTTGCACTTCCGTGCGTAGCGCCTAAGGATGCCACTTGCATGACTTTATGTATATTAGGTGTTCCACGGGCCTTCATTTTATTCGATGCCAATTTAAGACATGAAAACAGGAATACTGGCCTGATGTTTCTGTCTTGGGATATTAGAGAGGTGCAGCAGTTTTCAGAGTTAGTTCCTGTTTATACTTCTTTTTTCTTTGTCATTTAATACTTTTCCCCATTTGATTTCCGGGACTCTATTCTTTTCTCCATCTTACGATAAAAAGCCTTGCGTTACATTTATCTACACTTTAGTGCTTTCGAATAATTGGGTCTTGAAATTGTTCTTACCGCTTCTCACCCTATCTGTCCTCAGATGTTGTTTTCTGCCCCTGCTTTCGTAATATCTTCCCTCTTTTCTTACACTTTTCAGGAGCATATCCGGCTAATTTATTTGTACTTAAAAATTCATCATTATTGTAATTTGCCTCTCCTTACAGTCGGATACAAAAAAGTTCTCAAATGTCGTGATGGGAAGGCCATGAGTTCCGTAGTCTGGGGCTCAGCCACGGCATTCCACCAGACACTACGTATTTGGGGGGGTTTCCGTGAAAAGTGGGTCTTCATTCCATTTTCTATATGATGGTTGCTTTAGATGAATTATAAATCACAAGTGTCATCTGATGCTACTTTCCAATGTTGATACACAAAGAACATCCTTTTTAAAAAAAATATTTTGAGAGAGAGAGAGAGAGAGAGAGAGAGAAACATTGATGTGAGATCAAAACAACCATCAGCTGCCTCCTCCACGCCTCCCATTGGGGATCGAGCCCACAACCCGGGCAAGTGCCCTGACCAGGAGTCGAACCGGCGACACCCAAAGACCATCTTGCTCCAGCCACCCACCCATGAGTGAATGATGTAGAGGAAACTAGAGAAACAATAATGCATGAAGCAGAAACAAACAAGAAAGACTGGAGCCAGCAAACCCTCTTTGGGGGTTCATTCTCAGCTGCCTTCCATGGCAGTTGCTGGTCCCCCAATAACTGACTATTGCTTTGGGGGCAGAAACGCTGTGCTACTTCATGACCCAGCATGTTTACAAAAAAAAACCCACACACACCTGCCCCCACATTTCAGGGACCCCTGGTCACGTGGACAACTTGCCGAAGACCCCCCCTGTAGCCAGGCCCATGGTCCTAGAAAGTGTGGAGAAGAGGTTTTACCTTGTGCTATGACAGAAGAGGAAATAAGGAATGTTTGGGCGGGAAAGCTTTGGGCAAAGGTGATGAGGCAAGTAGTAGCCACAACCCAGGTGTTTGGGGGGGCGGGGGGCGGAGGGTGACGTTGTACACCCGGCAGCTGCCGGAGTGACAGAACCAGGGTCGACCGCTAGGTGGCAGGCGAATTCCACCATCACCAGGACCGCCTACCTGGGACTTCATCTTTACCCAGAGATGGGGGGATAGGTGGATTAGGGTTGGGGGGCTTTGATCCTTATAGGACAGTAGGGGTGGCGGCAACACTGATGACCCCCGTCCTCTTGAAGAGAGAATGACCCCAAGAAAGTTTTCTATACATCAGCCCGGTACAGGCGTGAATATCTTTCCCCCAAAACACCCAGGATGGTATACTGGTCCCTTGTGACCCCTCCCTCACCAGTCCCTGCACCCCAGGACTCCGATATTGGCAGCTGACGTCCCCTGCATGTTAGGGTTGAGCCCCTTAACCCTAGGATCCCCTTCCCCTCCACCATCACCCCCAATATATAGGCCCCCTCATTGGTTGAAGGCTGTTGTTTCCTCTTTCCTATTAGAAGCCTGGATATTTTGCATGTTTCCACCCCAATATCCGTGTGATGATACAACCCAAGTCCCCCCCGCCCCGAGCTACTAGACACCCTAAGGTAAGGTGGAGGGCCCCCCTTACCCACATAACCTCAAGAAAATGGGCTTCGAATGCCCACCTTTTTGACCTGGCCCCGGCCTGTGTCATTGAATGGATCTACCTGCATTTAAACACTCGCCTACAATGGGAAGAAATAACGCCCACTGTGAGGGGTTTTGTGAAGTCTGGACTCTTGGTTTGATGTCAATCTTATGTTCCACCGCCCCCCAACCCCTCCCCCCCCAAGCCCCATTAAAACCCTTGCGTTTTTAGGAAGAATGTACCCCAAGTCTCTCGTCGTCGTGTTTATGTTCTGGTGTATTCAGAGGGGAGGGGGGAAACACACATGCACACACACAACTTGGCTCCCGCCCTGGCGAGTAAAAAAACGAGAATGAAGACAAACTCCTCTGTGTTATGCTGAAAGTATATTTATATAGATATAGATATAGATATTTATTTCTCTGCAGACAGCGTGACGGATGAGTCATGTTTTTACACGTCAAAGAACAGCCTACTTTCAACACTACAGAGTTTTGTTTTTTTTGCACCAGGGTGAGATGGATGGCTGCGTCTCAATTCATTTCACAAAGCCAGCACAACTCCGGGTACAGCCACAGGAACGAGTCGAACACGAAAAAACGAGAGAGCGAGAGAGAGAATCACACACAACTCACTGAAGTACACAAGTGCCAAGAGGTACCCAGGAGAACAGTAGCCACTTGAAAGTCAACAGCACGTGAGGATGTATACAAAGCTTTGGCAGATTACAGGAACCAGGTCTGAGATCCAAGTGTACACATAGGTAGGATTGGAACAGAAACACCAGTAAACGTAACGACACAACCCCCTCCCCCCCACCCCCGACCCTGCACGATACACACACGCGCACGCACACGCACGACGACCCTGTGAGTGGCTCTTGGCCCCGGGGGGACACGAAGGAACAGAGAGAGCGGCTAAGTTTCCGACTTAGCGGGGACGGGACCTGCGGAAGCGACCCCCGGCCCGACCGTAGTAGGGCCCCAGCTCCTCGTAATCCCACTCATCATCGGACTCGCACTCGGCCAGGGCCTCGAAGTAGTGGAACGGCCAGCATTCCGGATCCTTGTTATGGAGTTTGGCCAGGAATTTGAGCACCAGCATCTTGCTGATCTCCATGAAGGCCCGGGGGCCCCAGAGGAACTCGTACTCAGTGGGCTGGGTGTTGGGGACCTCCCTGTACTCTAGGTACTTCTGCCTGACAAACTCCTCGGTGATGAGCTTCTTGACATTCCCTAGGAGACCATGCTCCCCCCGGACATCCAGCCCCAGCTTCTCCAGGAAGCTGTAGAGCAGGTCTTCCCGGATGCAATTGCCTTTGATAAAGATGAGGCTCAGGACCGCCATCAGGAGGCCCAGCTTGGGGATCTCCAGGCAGGGGGGTGGCGAGGCCACGGGCCCGCCCCCGAACTTATTGATGATAATGTAAGAGTGGGTCTGGGGGTCGATCTCCTTCAGCTGATACCCAAAGACACACTCGAGCTTGTGGTTGGCACGCTTGATGATCTCTAGGGACTCGTCCTTGTACTCCCGGATGATGAACTTCACCATCTCGGACCGCCTGATGGGCACGTTGCCTCCGTCCTTGACCAGGAGGAACTGCACCAAGGCGTTGGCTCTCTCATCTAGGGGGGACACGGGCCCCGCCTCCCCCTTGGGCTCATCCTGGCTGGTCCCCACCCCCAGGGGCATGCCAGAGAGCTCAGAAAGCATCAGAGAGTGGGGGTTCCCCGGGTTTTCCCACGCGCCCAGGGCCCTCGAGGTGCCCGGCCCCTCCCAGGCGCTCAGGGCCCAAGAAGTGCTCGGCCCCTCCCAGCCACTCAGGATCCTGGAGGTACTGGGGCCCTCCCAGCCACTCAGATCGCGGGCGGCAGAAATGGGGTCCTCCCAGTTCCCCAGAACCTCCCAGTCATTATAGTTCATGTTGGCCCAGCGACGCGGGGGCTGCCAGTTGCGCATGGCCAGCCCGCGGCCGCCGCGGCCGCCGTTGTCTTCTCCGTAGTAGTCGTCGTCCTCCTCGGTGTTCAGATGTTTCTTCTTCCGGGTGGCTTTGCCCCCGGGGCGCCGGGGGGGCTCGTCGGGGGTCTTGGAACCCTCCTGCGGGAAGGCCATGGCCTGGGGGGCCGCCGCCGTGGCCATCAGCATGGTGGGCTCCGCCTTGGACCCGCTGGGGGCATTCAGATTGGGCTGGGGGACCCAGGGCACGGCAGGCAGGGCCTCGGCATAGGCAAAGGGATCCTTGGGGGCCAGCGGCAGCGACCTGGGCAGCTCCGGGATGGCGGGGGGCCCCTTGAAGGCGTCAGACGAGGCCGGCTGGAACTGGGAGGTGGACGGGAAGCAGCCCCTGGGGGTGGGCGCGTAGGCCTCCGGGGTGGCCGGCAGGCTCTTCCAGGCCGGCGGGGCGCGCGTCGCCATCCCCTTGGGCGCGCAGAAGGTGGCGGCGAAGAGCATGCGCTCCTTGGACGGGGCCCGGCGCTCCTTGGAGGAGGTGCGGCGCTCCTTGGACGAGGAGTTCCTACGGT
>NW_006296417.1:207202-207479 GCF_000327345.1 Myotis davidii | reverse complement strand
CGCAGACACCTGTATCAGGGCACAGGGGATGCAGAAGGAAACTGAGGCGGGAGGCAGGCACGCGTCTCGGGGCCAAGAGAGCCGGGCGCGTGCACAGGGTTTGCGCCTGAAGTGCAGGAGAGAGGGCTTGAGAAATAGCAGGCGGGTTTTTTTTAGTGTGTGTGTTTGGTTCTTTTTTTTTTTTCTGGACACAAGCAGAGGAAATGGGTGGCAAAGAGTCCAGAGAGGAAGGAAAGAAATCCTAGAAGGTCTCGAGGTTGAAGAAATCAAGGGGAGG
>NW_006296417.1:201958-207144 GCF_000327345.1 Myotis davidii | reverse complement strand
CAGGAAACCGTTCCCGAGCCGCGGCCGGGATGGGAGGGTGAGGGTTGGTTTCTTCCTGGTGTTTTTCATCGGTGGCAGCGCGGGGAAAACAGCTGGAAAAATAAACAGCGAAGGCGGGAAGGAATACGGCGGGCGAACCTGCAAGACCCCCCGGGTTAAGGTCTCGGGCCGGGGTCGGCAGATGGGCGGCTTGGCGAGCCACCTGCGGCTCTTTGGCCCCTTGAGTGTGGCTCTTCCTCAGCCTTAGGGGGAGCCTCATGAAGTGAATCACAGTGCACCTACCTGTAGAGTTTCAGTTTAAAAGATTTGGCTCTCAGAAGAAATTTCAATCGTTGTCCTGTTGGTATTTGGCCCTGTGGACTAATAATGAGTTTGCCGGCCACTGGTCCTAGAGAGGAAAGAAAACCGCCACACGTGAAGCCTGAACATCACACACCTCGACGATGGGGGGATCCTGGTAGACCAAATCAGCTTAAATGAGAGAGAGAGAGAGAGAGAGAGAGAGAGAGAGAGGATGAATGGAAGGAGCCAACAGGAGGCCTCAATATGACTTGGGAACACGCCACCGCTTCCTGCCAACAAATCCTCCTGCAATGGTTTTCTAGAAATACACAAAACACTACCTCTTTCATTTAGAAGGGATGAGTCTCTGTCCTGGGGCGAGAGTCCACAGTGACGCCCCCCCAAAAAAAGAAAGACAGGGGGAAAAAAACCCATCTGGAAAAAGGCCACCAGGGGGCATCAGAGAGTGGAGAGGGCTCTACCCCACTCCCCCTGAATGGGTACCCCTGGCCAGTGTTTCTCAAATTTAGGGAGTTTCTGAGTCCCCGTGAAAGCGTAGACACACTCCCAAGTCCACCGGGGGAGTTGGGGCCACACGGTTGCGGTAGACACTGGCCTTATTTAATGAGAGAGCTATTTGGGAAGGAGGTGTCAGTGGTTTGAATGATGATCCAAGGAATGAGAAATGGAGGTTGTTCTCTCTAAATGTTGCATGGGGCCCCATCCTGGGATGCGGGCACGCTTAGGGTTTCTGGGTCCCTCTCGTGGGTTAACAGTCCACACCAGACCTCTCCGTTTGATAGGGGTTCAGAACAACATCCGAGGGGCCAAGTCTACACTTAACCCACACGCTCCCCTCTCACCAGCTCGGCCCCATGGTAGTCACTGGACATGGATGGCTTTGGGGGACAGGGGATCGGTTCACGTTTCCAAGTGAGTTTCAGCCGATGACATGTCTGCTCTCTTTATTTTTGTTTTTTAAAAATATGTTTTATTGATTTTTTACAGAGAGGAAGGGAGAGGGATAGAGAGTTAGAAACATCGATGAGAGAGAGAGACATCGATCAGCTGCGTCCTGCACATTCCCTACTGGGGATGTGCCCAAAACCAAGGTACATGCCCTTGACCGGAATCGAACCTGGGACCCTTGAGTCCGCAGGCCGAGGCTCTATCCACTGAGCAAAACCGGCTAGGGCTATATTTTATCTTTATTTTTTAAGAAAACTTTTTATTGATTTTTGAGAGAGAGAGAGATAGAAAAACTCTCAAATGACTGACTCCCAGCAGGAAACACACCTGAGGAAGCAGGTGGCATACAGCCCCTTTGTAGAGACTGACTTTTTAAAAAATATATATATTTTTATTGATTTCAGAGAGGAAGGGAGAGAAACACCAATGATGAGAGACAATCATGGATCAGCTGCCTCCTGCACGCCCCCTACTGGGAATGGAGCCCGCAACCCCGGGCTCGTGCCCCGACTGGGAATCAAACCCGGGACCCTTCAGTCCACAGGCTCAGGATCTATCCACTGAGCCACACCGGCCAGGGCCAGATCGACTGTTTGGATGCCAGCAAAACCCAATACTCTCCTGAATCCAGTGGGAATTTGGGGCCACGAATTTTACATAGGTTCCCCCCAAACCCTCTCCTTCTCGTTCCATCTGGCTTTCTGAAGCCCCCCTCCCGCCCCACCGCAACCCCTCTTCTGCCTATATGCTCTTTGTACCCCAGACCTCGGAACCAGACGGCACCAGAATTCCTCCTCCTCCTCCTCCTCCTCCTCCTCCTCGCTCCGCCAGAGGACAGATCCAAAATCCAAGGTGAGTGGGACACCGCAGGCAAACACAGAGCACCCATGGGATGCCCAATGCCCGTTTTTTCCTTCTGATTAGAAAAAGGACTCTCGTATTTGCATAAGTCTATCGCCAAAGGGGGAACACGCCTCATCAGAAAAAAAGCAAAAATGAAAACACCCCAAAACAAACCAACAAGACGGGGAGAGGAAGGCAGAGTATAAACAAGTAGGCAAGGTACCCAGCTGGGAGCAGGGGGCATGTGTGCGTGTACCGATGATCTGCCTCACCACAAGAAGGGAGACTCCCCTAGGGATTGCAGCCTTCTTTTTCCCCCCTCCTTTTTATAAATATTTTACGTATGTATTTTGATTGACTTCAGAGAGGAAGGGAGAGGGAGAGAGAGAGAGAGACAGAGAGAGAGACAGAAACATCCACGATGAGAGAGAATCGTCAACCGGCTGCCTCCTGCATGCCCTCTACTGGGGATGGAGCCCGCAAACCCAGGCCTGTGCCCTGACTGGGAATCGAACCCGGGACCCTTCAGTCCACAGGCCCATGCTCTAGCCCCGGGGTCCTCAAACTACGGCCCGCGGGCCACATGCAGATACAAATATTGTATTTGTTCCTGTTTTGTTTTGTTTTTTACTTCAAAATAAGATCTGTGCAGCGTGCATAGGAATTTGTTCATAGTTTTTTTTTAAAACTATAGTCCGGCCCTCCAACGGTCTGAGGGACAGTGAACTGGCCCCCTGTTTAAAAAGTTTGAGGACCCCTGCTTCTAGCTACTGAGCCAGACCAGCTAGGGCTGGAGCCTTCTCTTTTGGAAAAATATGTTTATATTGAATTTTTTTTTTTTTTTTTTTTTTGCGAGGGAGAAGAGGAATAGCAAGGGAGAGAGAGATAGAAACATCCGTGATGGGAGAGAATCATGGATCGGCTGCCTCCTGCACGCCCCCCACTGGGGATCGAGCCCGCAACCCGGGCATGTGCTCCGATGGGGGAATCGGACTGTCACCCCCCGGTTCATGGGTCGGTGCCCAACCACTGAGCCACACCGGCCAGGCAGGCAGGGGCCTTTTTCTGTTCACTTTCAAACCCCAGCCCTCCAGGGGCCAGTGAGGAGCTGTTGATGAACGTGTAAAATTAGCAACACCTTCCCCCGCCCCCCACCCCCCAGGCTGTTAGAATTACATGTTTAGGAGCTAGTCAAAGACTCTGTTACAATGTTCCCCAAGCGCAAACCTATTTATTTATGAAAAGTCTTCTACGACGGATCTATTTCGGGTGGACCTGCAGAGCGAAATCCTCGCAGACACCTAGAATATGCACATAGCATTCATTTCGCATTGTTTTTAAAACTCATGTTGGTCACAGTTGCTGCAAATAACGGAATCCTCCCTCCTGTTTGGAGTGTGGGGGTGTGTGCTGTAGCAAAAAAAAGAGAAAGAAAAAAAGAGAAGAAAATAACCAATTCTAAAGAGGGGGAGATTCCTGAGTGTTCTCCAAGTAAACAGGCTGAGCCCTGCAAGAAAAACATAGACTATATCCCAAGCAGGAGGCAGGCAGCGTGTGAAAGCATTGCAAGGGGCTCCTCAAAACAGTGTAATGACTATCTATTGGATGGTTATTATCTGGCCAAATATCATCTGAAAAGGTTTATGGACATTGGATGCGCCTCACAACACCCACAGGTGGCTTGAGCCCATTTCACAGGTCCAGAAGTCGAGGCTGAGGTGGTGATGAACTTGCTGCAGACCTGGCAACCTCCCTCTGGAACCGAAGCCTGCTCTGAGGGGTTGCCAAGAGCCAGCATGCTTCGCCATTAGGCCAGGTCTGCCAAAACCTTTTTTAAAAAAATCTGGTTTAATTAACATACAATGAAATGCATAGATCTGTGCTCTTAGAAATTTCTTTTTTGTTGATTTCAGAGAAGAAGGAGGAGGGGGAGAAAGAGAAACATTAATGAGAGAGAGGGGGAGAGAGATAGAAACATCCATGACGAGAGAGAACCATCGACTTACTGCCTCCTGCACGTCCCCTACTGGAGGGGACGGTGCCTGGAACCCGGGCATGTGCCCTGACCGGGAATTGAACGGTGACCTCCTGGTTCCTAGGTCGACGCTCCACCCACTGAACCACACCGGCTAGGGCCAGTTTCATCTTTTTGCACGTGGCTGGCTACCCATTGTGTTCCCAGCACCATTTCTCCAAGGGGCCGTTTCCCCTTGTGCGTTCTTGGCTCTCACCTTCCTTCCTGAAAGATATATATGTATATATTTAAAATATATTTTATTGATTTTTTAAAGAGGGGAAGGGAGAGGGATAGAGAATTAGAAACATCGATGAGAGAGAAACATCGATCGGCTGCCCCCTGCCCCCCCCCCCCCCCACTGGAGATGTGCCCACAACCCAGGTACATGCCCTTGACCAGAATCGAACCTGGGACCCCTCAGCCCGCAGGCCGACGCTCTACCCACTGAGCCACACCGGCCAGGGCCTGAAAGATATTTTTTTGCTGGATGGGACTCAAGAGAGGCACCATTGGCTGTTCCTCTGGGCACTTTTAAGGATGTCCCTCCATGGAATTTCAGCAAGAAAGCTCTATTCTTCGCCTCCTTGCTCTGGATGTAACGGTCCCCACTCCGGCGGCTTTTGAGCGCCTCTCTCCTCTGTGCCGCCCTCATCCTCCCATCCTAATGGGCCTGGGTGTGGGTCCCCCTTATTTATCCTTGTCGGAGCTGATTGAGATGATTGGATGGAGAGGTTAATGCATTTCGCAAAAAAAAAAAAAAAAATTACCCCAGCTATTATCTCGTCAGATAATTTCTCGGTATTATCCTCTCGCTGTCACTCCGCCGGCTCTCTGATTAGACGTGCATTAAAACCATCTTCAGGGTGCCCGCGGGGTCGCGGACGCTCTCTTCATTGTCTCGGTTTCGCTGCTTCTCGTGAACCTGTCTCTCCGTCCACTGGCCCTTTGTCGCTCACTCCGCTGCGAAGCCCGTGGGAGAAATTACTCGTGTGGAAATTGTGCTTTTTCTCTCAGACATTTCCACTCCCTGCTGTCCCCCCCAATCTTTCTCTCTCTCTCTCTCTCTCTCTCTCTT
>NW_006296417.1:201506-201856 GCF_000327345.1 Myotis davidii | reverse complement strand
CTCAGCTGGGGGCTTCTAGTCTTCCGCCCCCAGTTCACACACCTGGCTGGTCCCCGAGACTTCCTGGGGTGTGCTCGCTTCCCTTCTCGGCCACGGGTCACGTTTTCCTGTTTCTTCCCATGTTGCCGAAATTTATTATTATTATTATTATTATTGTGTGTGAAACAGTGTATATATATATTTTTTCTATATTTTATTGATTTTTCACAGAGAGGAAGGGAGAGAGATAGAGAGTTAGAAACATCGATGAGAGAGAAACATCGATCAGCTGCCTCACCAACACCCCCTACTGGGGGATCGAACCCACAACCCAGGCATGTGGCCTGACCAGAATGTTACCCGCAACCTTT
>NW_006296417.1:200294-201438 GCF_000327345.1 Myotis davidii | reverse complement strand
AGAAAATATGGTAAAAAAATATGGTTTATAGGAAGACGAGTTACAAACTGTTTTCATAACCAGTATCAAAAAGTCTATATAGAACCAAAATAAAAAAATTAGTCTGAAAAAGAAACGTTTTTAACAAAAAAATTGTTGGGGAAGGGGTTAAAAAAAAATCAAAGACGGGCCCTGGCCGGGTGGCTCCGTCGGTTAGAGCATTGTCCCGACCACACCAAGGGTGTGGGTTTGATCCCCGGTCAGGACACATACAAGAGTCCACCAATAAATGCATAAATAAGGGAACAACAAATCAATGTTGAGAAACAAATATATGTCTCTCTCTCTCTCTCTCTCTCTCTCTCTCTCTCTCTCTCCTCTTTCTTCCCCCCTCTCTCTCAAATCAATAAATGAAATTTTAAAAAACATTAAAGACTGTTTAGTGGTTGAGCATCAACCTGTGGGATGCGTCCGGGAGGCAACCCATCCATGTCTCTAAACCAGGAGGTCACGGTTGGATTCCCGGTCAGGGCACGTGCCCGGGTGGCAGGCTCGATCCCCAGAGTGGGGCGTGCAGGAGGCAGCCGATCAATGATTCTCTCTCATCATGGATGTTTCCATCTCTCTCCCTCTCCTTTCCTCTCTGAAACCAATAAACATATATTTTAAGACAATGAAAGACTGAAGTATAGAGTAGTTACTCCCAGAAAAAAACATATACTCTCCCCTCTGTGTGAGCACCCGTATTGGGATTTATTTATTTTTTATTTTTTTTAGTGTGCGAGATTTAAACGTTTAAATGATCTAGCAGGCAGTTAAGTGGGATCTGGCTGGTGACGTTTACAGCTAGACTTGGATTCCCGTCCCCAGTGATGGTTTCGTATACATATATATTTTCAGGGTGCGATGAAGATATTCCTTTCTTTCTTCTTCTTCTTTTTTTAAATCCTCACCCAAGGATATATATATATATTTTTTTATTGATTTTAGAGAGAGAGAGAAGGGGGGAGGGAGAGAAAAACATTGATCAGTTGCCTCCCATACGCATCCCAACCAGGTGGGGAGGAAGAGAGATACAGAGGTAAGTAGAGGACTATTGGTATTTGTTCAGTGGCTTGAGGAACCCAGCACCTCTGTAATTCCTTCAGCTATTTTTTATTTTTTA
>NW_006296417.1:199174-200254 GCF_000327345.1 Myotis davidii | reverse complement strand
CATTCTCTCTTTATATGTGTGTTTATAATATGTGAGAGAGAGAGAGAGAGAGAGAGAGAGAGAGAGAGAGAGAGAGAGAGAAAAGAAGGGAGAGGTAGAGAAAGAAAGAAAGAAAGAGAGAGAGAGAGAAACATGGTTGTGAGAGAAACATATCAATTGGCTGCCTCCTGCATGAGCCCCAACGAGGGCCCGGGGCTGGGGAGGAACCTTCAACCGAGGTATGTGCCCTTGACCAGAATCAAACCCGGGGCCCTTTGGTTGGCAGGCTGACACTCTATCCACTGAGCCACACCAGCCAGGGTCCATTCATTTTTCAGAGAGAGTGAAAGGGAGGGAGAGGTGGAAGGGGTGACAGAGAGAGAGAGAAAAAAATTGCTGTGAGAGAGAGACACATCGATGGGTTGCCTCCCCCACGTGTCCCAACTGGGGACTGGAATTGAACCTTCCACCCTTTGGTCCCAGGGTGGATGCTCTAACCTTTTAGCAACACTGGCCAGGGCTGGTTCAACTCTTTGATCCTGGTCATCCCAGGAGCTGCACTGGCCTCTGAGGTCCCTCCTGTGCTGTGTGTGTGTGTGTGTGTGTGTGTGTGTGTGTTTTTGTTTGTTTGAGTGTGTTTTTATTGTCAGAGAGGAAGGGAGAGGGAGAGAGATAGAAACATTGCTGATGAAAGAGAGAGAAAAATAATGAATGATGAGAGAGAATCATGGACCGGCTGCCTCCTGCACGCCCCACACTGGGGATGGAGCCCGCAACCTGGGCACGTGCCCCGACTGGGAATCCAACCGTGACCTCCTGGTTCAGAGGTCCACACGCAACCACTGAGGCACACCGGCTGGGTCCTGCTGTGTTCTTGCCCTTGTTCTGTGCATGTGACATGCAAGGGTGCAGGCTCCGTGGGTAGAGAGTCTGTCTGTGGACTGAAGGATCCTGGGTTCGGTTTGGATTTGGGTCAGGGGCACAGGCCCGGGTGGCAGGCTCCATCCCCAGTAGGGGGCATGCAGGAGGCAGCCGATCCATGATTCTCTCTCTCTCCCTCTCTGAAATCAAGAAAAATATATTTAGCCGAAACTGGTGTGG
>NW_006296417.1:197790-199079 GCF_000327345.1 Myotis davidii | reverse complement strand
CTTTTTCAGTAGGGAGTGTGCAGGAGGCAGCTGATGGATGTTTCTCTCTCATCGGTGTTTCTAACTCTCTATCTCTCTCCCTTCCTCTCTGTGAAAAATCAATAAAATATATAAAAAAAAAGAAAAGAAAAATATATTAAAAAAATAAAACGAAATTAAAAAAAAATATATATATATAATAAAGGAAGCCGGGAAGGGATAGTGCAAGCCGACATTTCCCGAGGGCGCCGGTGTGGAATGTGGCCGGGAGGCTGATAAACCAAGTATGCAGCCTGCACTTTCTCAGGGAGAAAAGAGTGGTTGGGTGTTGCTCGCTGGTCAGCCCGACCAGAAGGCCGAGAGCGAGAGGGGAAGCCGCAAGTCCCCTCCCCGAGCCTGGCCTCCTCTCCTGGCCCCCTCCCCTGGCCTTCGTGGGGGCTGTGCTGAGTGGTTCTTTTGTTTGTTTGTTTGTTTCTGCCTGGACTCATGTTCCCTCTTGATCGTCCTGAGATCCCTGCTGACCCTTTAAGTACCCGCTTACACTTCACCTTTTCCAGAAAGCGCTTTGGTAAGCGGGTGTCCCGTTTCCTTAGCCCCCATGCCCTGTCACGTGCACCGAGTCATTTCTTTTCTTTCTTTAAAAGACAACAACGCATTTATTTATTTACTTGTTTATTTATTGTTATTTATTTATGTAACCCTCACCTGAAGATTTTTTCCATAAAAGATGGTTACACTTTTAAAAAAATATATTTTATTTATTTTTTTTTTTTTTACAGAGAGGAAGGGAGAGGGATAGAGAGTTAGAAACATCGATGAGAGAGAAACATCGATCAGCTGCCTCCTGCACACCCCCTACTGGGGATGTGCCCGCAACCAAGGTCCATGCCCTTGACCGGAATCGAACTTGGGACCCTTCAGTCCGCAGGCTGAGGCTCTATCCACTGAGCCACACCGGTTAGGGCGAACAAGTGATTTCTTTGATTTTCTTATGCAAAGGTGTACATTGTCCTTAAGGGATCGTTTGATTGTTGTTTTCCTTTGTGTTGGGCTTGATCAGCGAGATGCCCTTATCAATAAACTTGGCCCGGGGCCATTTTGATCTAATTCACTGACCTGTACCCTAGCACTCATGTGGCCATATGGTTACAGGGCAATTGTCTCTATTAAATCAATAGGTAAGCAAATACACTTATGCGTCAAATTGGAAAAGTTTTTAAGATTTTTATTTTTAAAAATCTGTATTGTTGAATGTATTACATATGCCCCTTTTTCCCTCTTTTGACCCCTTCTAGCCTGCCACCCCCCCC
>NW_006296417.1:196536-197635 GCF_000327345.1 Myotis davidii | reverse complement strand
TCATTGATCGGCTGCCTCCTGCACGTCCCCTATGGGGATGGAGCTGGCTACCTGGCATGTGCCCTGACCAGGAATCAAACCCTGACCACCTGGTTTACAGGTCGTGCTCAGTCCACTGAGCCACACCAGCTGGGATGCAGTATTTCTCCTTTAAAAAAATGACCTCACACCTGTTAGAATGGCTACTATATATATATAAAATCAAGAAATAAGCATTGCTAAGGATGTGGAGAAAAGGGAACCTGGGTGAGTAGTTGGTGGGAATGATGGAGCCACTATGGAAAACAGTATGGAGATTCCTCAAAAAAAAAAAAATTAAAAACCAAACCAAACCATATTGTCCAGCGATTCTACTTCTGGACACTTGTCTAAAGGGAACAAAATTGCTATTTCAGGCAGATATCTGCACCCCCGTGCTCATTGCAGCATTATTCGTAATAGCCAGGACATAGAAACAACCTTAACCTTGGTTGATGAATGGATAGAATAATGTGGAGATCCATGAATGGAATTCAGCCATCAAAAGGAAACCTTGCCACGTGTGACAACGTGGATGAAATGTGAGGGCGCTGTGAGGAAAATAGCATCATCTCGCCTCTAAGTGGAATGAAAAACAAACACCTATGCCCCGGCCAGTGTTGCTCAGTGGTTAGAGTGTTGACTCAGAAATTAGAAAATACCAAAAAAAAAGAAAAGAAAAGAAACTAGAAAATACAGCCACCAGTATGTCTCCTCTCTCGCTTCTAAGTGGAAAGTCAGTGTTGACCATTCCAACAGAATGGTCGTGGGTTTGATTCCCGGTCAAGGGCATGTACCTGGGTTGCAGGTTTGATCCCCATCTCCGGTCAGGGCACTGGTGGGGGGCGGCGGGGGGGGGCAACCGATCAATGTGGACGATGTTTCTCTCTCCTTTCTCCCTCTCCCTCTCCCTTCCTCTCTCCTTTCCGTTCTCTCTAAAGAAGCAATGGAAAAATATCCTCCCGTGAGGGTGAATAAAACAGACAGACAAAGAACTCAGAGGTACATAGAGCACCACCTTTTGGGCAATATTTGCCAAACCCTCCAACGTTTGAATGGAGCCTCGCATGAAAATCTGACA
>NW_006296417.1:176268-176842 GCF_000327345.1 Myotis davidii | reverse complement strand
ATATAGAAACAACCTTAATGTTGGTTGGTCGATGAATGGGTCGAATAATGTGGAGATCCATGAATGGAATTCAGCCATCAAAAGGAAACCTTGCCACGTGTGACAACGTGGATGAAATGTGAGGGCGCTGTGCTGAGGAAAATAAGTCAGATAGATAGGGCATCATCTCGCCTCTAAGTGGAATGAAAAACAAACACCTATGCCCCGGCCAGTGTTGCTCAGTGGTTAGAGTGTTGACTCAGAAATTAGAAAATACCAAAAAAAAAGAAAAGAAAAGAAACTAGAAAATACAGCCACCAGTATGTCTCCTCTCTCGCTTCTAAGTGGAAAGTCAGTGTTGACCATTCCAACAGAATGGTCGTGGGTTTGATTCCCGGTCAAGGGCATGTACCTGGGTTGCAGGTTTGATCCCCATCTCCGGTTGGGACGTGTACAGAGCAACCAATGGATGTGTCTCTCATATTGATGTTCCTCTCTCTCTCCCCTTTCCACTCTCTCTCTCAAAAAATCAATGGAAAAAATATCCTTGAGGGGAGACACACACACACACACACACACACACACACACACACAC
>NW_006296417.1:173158-176117 GCF_000327345.1 Myotis davidii | reverse complement strand
AAAAAAAAATGGAGATATCGTTGACTGTTCTTTTTCCTGAGCCCCAAGCTGCTGACGCTGCAGGACCGGGGATCAGAAACGAAGTCCGTTCCACATCTGGGAAGTCTCTCCCCGGAGCAGGCAGGAGCTGAGCAGCCCTGCCCATGTGACTTTCTGGGGTCAGCTGCTTGATTCTCGTGACCCCACCCTTCTCCGGAGGGTCTGCCTCGACGGTGTGGCTCCTGTCCCTGTGTCATGAGCTCGGGGCAGCTTTGGAGTCCCTGGTACCCTCACGCAGAGCCTAGATGAGCGTGAGTCCAAACACAGGGAGCTCACGGGGGAGTGGAGGGGCCTGCCCGCCCAGTGACTGGGTTTGAATGAAAGAACTGCACAAGGAACCAAGTATGCGGGCATCAGAAAACACGACCAGCGCTCCCCCGGGGTAGGAGGGACAGGCCTGGTCCTGCCCCAGGTCCGGAGCCTCCTGGAGAGCGCTGTCATTTCACATTCCAAGGAGCAAATGGATTTTGACTTTTTGGAAGTTTTTTGGGGGGAGGAGGGAGGTTAGGTAAAACATTTTTTAAAAATACATTTTTTTTTTTTATTGATTTCAGCGAGGGAGAGGGAGAGTTAGAAACATCAATGGTGAGAGAGAATCAGGGATCGGCCGCCTCCTGCGTGTCCCACACTGGGGAGCGAGCCTGCCACCCGGGCAGGTGCCCTGACTGGGAATTGAACTGTGATCTCCTGCTTCATGGGTCGACGCTCAGCCACTGAGCCACGCCGGCTGGGCAGGGTAAAAGCATTTTTAACAATTCTAAGATTTCTATACACTCCCCTTGGCTCTGGGTGAGAGGTGGCATCCAAGCCAGGTCACTGCTGCTGGAGGTTTTGCCGAAATGTGCCCCCCTCCAGCCCGGGAGACGTCACAGGAAGACCACGGAACTGGGGACGAAGTCCACACCTTCAGCCCCTGCACCCACCCACCCACCTGTTGGGTGTTGCCATGAAGTGTTGGGAACCCTAGCTCCCAAAGCAGGATAGAACCCCCTCACCCCAATATCACTTCCTGTTTAGTTCTTTTAGGGGGTGATGCATCCCTCTCCTTGTCTTATGTTTTGACCAGATATTAATAGCTGCTACTTCTATGGGCTGTGATTGAGAATTTGTGCTTCATTTACACCTTTTCTGTACTGGTCGGAGGGCTGAGCCTGTGAGATGCACTTAAAAATAAACAGAACTGTATAAAATTCACGCATTGACGCGTAGTGACTGTCCCACCCCTCGGAGCAGTTGTAGCTGCATGCTTTATCCGGTCTTTTCCAGCCTTCTGCAGCGTGAAGGATTTCTGGCCTGATCGTAAGGCCCGTTTCTCCCTCCCCCGCCCCCCACCCGCTCGCTAGACTGAAATCTTCCTGGATTTATCTCCCACCCCACACCCCACCCTCACCCTGTTCCACCCTCAGAGGACTCCCTAGGGGCGCTTTGCAACTCAAGAACTGCTGGGCCACAGATGTCCGAACAGGCAACCGTCCCACCCTCACCCCACCCCACCCTGCCTCCCTCCCTCCCTCCCTCCTCGGGGAGCCCCACGGATTTTCTTCTGGCGCCTCCACTTCAGCCCTTCAAGGGAGGGCCGTGTTTCAAAGCTTGACTTCACCGCTAAGCCGGAGTGTGACTTGATGAGGTCCATCAATCTCTCCGAGACCAAGTTTCTTAATCTGTACAACCAGAATCTGAGTGCTTTCTCCAAGATTAATGGGAGGATCCCTTAGCATGTGTGTGTGTGTGCATGTGTGTGCACATGCATTTGGGGTAGGGCATTAAGAGTAGAGACTCTAACGTGAAATTTTGAGGAATAAAAAGGGGCGGGGAAGGGGGCAGCTGTAGGCAGGTGGGGAGAAGTTTTGGCGGTCTCCTGCGTGGGTTCCAATCCCAGCCCTTCCTCTCGTTAAACTTTTATGATCTCGGGCAAGTTAAATACTGGCTTTGTTCCTGCTCTTCCTCCCTCCCCGGTGCAAAAGGCTGTTGTGAGGGTTAAGTTTTTTTTTTTTTTAAAAAAGCAAGTGCTGTTTAAGTGACCACAGAAAAAGGAAATGACCCTCCACAGTCATCACTGCTACTTCTCTGGACTATGGATTGAGCATCTGTGCTTTCTCTACCCCTTTCTGGACTGGCCTGAGTGTTGAACCTGTGTGTGCGCTGCATTTAAAAAAATAAATAAAACTTATATGAAAGGTCACACTGCTGGTGAGTTAACCGGGAGTCGTGACTGTCCCACCCCCCACGGAAATAGGTGTCATGTGTGGCCCCTTGTAAACCCACCCGTTTCCCCAACCCAACCCCCATGCACGCGGCGGCCGGAAAGATAAAAAAGCACGCTTTTCTCCAGAAGTGATCGTATCACAAGGACTTTTACTGCTTGTTAAAGTGTACTCAGGGGTGGGGATCTGTAACTCGGGTTTGAGTAAACAAGGCAGCCCAGTGCCCACAGGGAGACCAGTCCAGTCCACGACGGCCACGCCACACGGATGCCGCCTGTGCCCGCCACCGGGTCGCCAGCTCTTTGCGGGTGGAGTCCATCTCGTCCATCAAGACCCTCCTCGGGGCACCGTCCACCCCAATGCACCTCCTGTCATCCGTCCCACAGAAAGAGAATTACGATGGAAAACTTCTCAATGTGCGTGCGCACCTGTGGTTTCTGTTTTTTTTGTTTGTTGTTTGTTTGTTTGCTTTTTAGCACGTCCCTGGTACAAAAAGGAAAAAAAAAATTTCAAGGCAGCACAAAATCTGAAAGCACCAACAGAGAGGTGACTGCTATCAAACAGACATGCAGAGGGAATTCCCTACCCACTACCTTTTTTTTTCTTTTCTTTTTTTTTTTTTTTTAAGAAGGGTACAGAAAGGAATTTAACATGGCATGAATCAGAGGTGTATAAAAGCACGGAAAACTTAACAGGTGTCACGCGTGAAACCCCCT
>NW_006296417.1:153581-171034 GCF_000327345.1 Myotis davidii | reverse complement strand
GCAGAAATACAAATAAATGGCACCAACACCTCTCTCTCCCCCGCCCTCCCTCCCTCCCGGATCACCCAACCAATAACAATTTTTTAAAAAATGAGAGAGAAATGCAGAATGTCGTCCACCCCCATGGGCGCATGGGACTTGCCCGGGCGACGCTGGTATAGTGTGTTCACCGTCATTGATTTTATTTTATTTTTTAACGTATTTTATTGAACCCGTACCAGGGCATAGTCATTCCGTTGGTTTTTTTTTAAAAAAAATATTCATTTGTATGTTTATTGTTTATTTTTACTCACCCTCACCCGGCGATTATTTTTCCCCTTGATTTTTAGCGAGAGTGGGAGGGAGGGAGAGAGGAACATGGACGTGAGAGCGGTGCCTGGACGGGCCGCCTCCCAGCATGCACCTCGGCCCCCCCCCCCAGGGGACCCCGCGACCCTCGGGGCCGGGACGCTAACCATTGAGCCACCCGGCCAGGGGGCTAAGCCATTGGTTTTTGTTTCCCACGTCCCCGGGGTCATTTTTATTTTTTATTTTTATTTATTTTCTTCATTAAAGTGCCCTTCCTTCCAAGATGGCCATGTTGACTCGCAGGAGCTTGTAGGGTCCCTGTACCCCACGTGCCCGGCACCCTTCCACCCCTGACGGCCTGCGACCTGCGCTGCGTGTCTCCGGGGAAAGGTCCCCTCCACCTCCACCCTGCGCCTGGCGGGTCCCAACCTGCCCGCCACGCCCGGAACGTGCTTTCCAACCCGGCAGCATAGATGGTATCTGGGCCTCCCGCTCAAATGACAGGCAAGAGAGGTGACATACTGGTGGCTGTATTCTCTAATTTCTTTTCTTTTTTGTATTTTCTAATTTCTGAAAACAGGTCTGCAAAGGGCAAAACAACGCTGCCCCCCCCCGCCCAGGGAAGCATCCCTGGCGTGAGCCCTTCCTGAGCTTCCTCAAGCTGAAAGCTGCTTCTTTTTTTAAAAATATATTTTTTATTGATTTCAGAGAGGATCCTGCAGGGAGCCCGCAACCCTAGCTTGTGCCCTTGACCAGGAATTGAACTCGGGGCCCTTCAGTCCGCAGGCTGAGGCTCTATCCACTGAGCCAAACCGGCCAGGGCCGATGACATAGGCCGCCTTGGCCCCGCCGGTGTAGCTCAGGGGTCCAGTGTCCACCCAGGAGCCAAGAGGCCACTGGTTCGATTCCCCGTCAAGGCACGTGCCCAGCTTGCAGGCTCGATTCCCTGTGTGTGTGTGTGGGGGGGCATGCAGGAGGCAGCAGATCAATGATGATGTTTGTGTCTCTCTATACTTCTCCCTTCCTCTCTCGCTCTAAAAAAAAAATCAATTAAATATGCCACCCAAACAAAGAAGAAAAAAAAAAGGGGGGGAAAAATAAATATGCCATCTTGTGTCTGGTTATTGTTGTCCCTTGAAACCCAAAGCTTATATCCAATGTGGTCTGGGCATTTCTAGGACTCTCTTTATTTCTTGCATCCCATTTCTCATTTCTCTATTTTTTCTCGAGTAGGTTGACGTGGAAGGATTTTTTACACTGTTTATCTCTCTCTTTGGATTTTCCCGCTTGTATCACTTTTATGGGGATCATCCCCACCCCATTCCTCTGATAGGATTTCCTAACGTTTCCCTTCCCAAGGTTAATTCCTACATGCCTTTCAGATATGTCCTAGTTGGACTGTTCCCATCTTTCATGTCCTTCTTTAATTTGTAGATTTCTGTTTTTCTCAGTACATCCGACAAGAGTGCTTTCAGTTACATTATTTTTTATTATTTAAGAATGGCTTGGCATCCAGTTATTGTCCACATTCTTCATCAAGATCATCCTCGCTTCTTGCAGTTTATATCCATTCATTTCCTTTTTTTTCTTCCGTTCACTTGGATATTTATTATTTTCTAATGATTCCCGCAAACTAGTTAGTTCATCGAAGGTATTCCCTCCCCCCACCTAATGAAAATGTTTGAGCCAGTTATTTAAATCTCAGCTCAGTGTGGGCCATGGGCCATCGTTTTTGCCATTGCAAGGTTATGACAATTGCATCCTCCTGTTTTACCCGCCTGGATTTAATGGATTCATGACCTTACACTTCAAACTTGGGCACAACAATTGTGAAAGCATGAACACTGTTGTACATTTAAAAAAGTATAAACGCGGTTATTATAAAAACAATCATCCTATATAATAAAGAGCTAATAGGCAAATGGTTGTCACGCCCTCGCGCTGAGGCCACGCCCCAGACTCTGACAGTAGGGAGATTTTCATATACATTTTACCAATTTTCTTTCATCTCTGACACTTCTATTATAGAGAAAGGGCAAGCAGCAATATTGAAATATTTCCTCTAATTAATTCCCTTTTAATGTGCACGAATTTCGTGCACCAGGGCCACTAAGTAAAGTTATAAAAGCTCCCGCTGCCAGGAGATATCAATACTGTACCAGAGCCTGGGCGGTAGGACCACTAGGAGGTATTACGCTCAGAGGGTTTAAGGCAGGGGTGGGGAACATCCATCCGGGGGCCACAGAAGGCCCCCGAAATCATTTGGTCTGGCCCTGCCAAGGCATGAGGGTTGAGTTGATGAAATGTTTGACCAAATAGAGGAGGCTAATTTTTACCCTCATTTTAAAAATATATGTTTTCATTGTTGTTAGCGTTACAGGTATCTCCCATTTCCCCCGCCCTTCTCCCAGCCCCTACCCACCCCCTCAGCCCCGGGTCTTCACTAATCTACTGCCCGTGTCCATGGGCTGTGCATATGCATATATAAGTTCTTTGGTTTATCTCACAACCCCACATCGAGGTATGTCAGTCTGTTCCATGCCTCCCAGCTTCAGGTTTTATTTTATTGGTCTCCCTTCATTGTGTTCATTAGATTCCACAAACAAGTGAGACCATGTGATAATTTGTCTTTCTCCGTTTGGCTCATTTCATGCCTCCCAGCTTCAGGTTTTATTTTATTGGTCCCTTCATTGTGTTCATTAAAACAAGCGAGACCATGTGGTATTCGTCTTTCTCCGTTTGGCTCATTTCACTTAGCATAATAGTTTCCAGGTCCATCCATGCTGTCCCAAAGGCTACGAGAGCCCTCATTTTTTTTTTTTGCAGCTGCATAGTATTCCATAGTGTAAATGTCCCACAGAATTTTTACCCATTTATCTACCTTGATAGGGATAAATGGATCCCTGGGTCCCTGGGCTGTTTCCAGATCTTAGCTATTGTAGATACGCGACCAGGCTAATATTTCAGTGGATAAATTCTGTTTGGCCCTCGAATGGTGTTAACCCATATCCAAGTGGCCCTTGGTAGGAAAAGGTTCCCCACCCCTGGTTTGGAAGCATTGGACCGGAGGCTCAAGTTTGGAGCCACGTACAAGGTAGACAGATCCCCTAGTGTTGCCCATCCTGGGAGCCCAGCTGTATGTCTGATAAGGTGACATCCTTTCTACCCAGGAAAAGACCTGTTGGTGAGGCTGCATTTCCCACCCAGAAGAACATTCACGGAGAGGCGGGTGGTGGGGAAAGTGGAAAGCCTGGGACAGGCTTCACACGTAGAGAAAGTATCATTGGGGGTGGGAAGGGGTCAGCAGCTTGCTCGCTATGGAATGAGGTGCCAGCCCGTAAAACAGAGATGCAGACCTTCTCCCAGGACCCGTGTCCCTGTGGGAAAGGAGAGAAAGCCCGTCCTCACGAGGCAGCCACAACTTCCTTTTAAATTTTTCTTCTTTTTTTTTTTAGAGAGCGAGAGAAAGATCAACTTGTTGTTCCACTTCATTTTGTGTCCCTTGGTTGATTCTTGTGTGTGCCCTGACCCGGGATGGGAACTGCAACCTTGGCAAATCTAGACCACACTCTAACCACCGAGCCACCCGGCCAGGGCCTTCCACAACTTGTTCAGTTCAAGGTCACGATTGGGGTCTGGAGCTCCAGGGATAATGTTGGCTGGGCTGGGTCCTCCCGGATCGACCCTATTCCATACGGAAATAAGTCATCTCAGGGGCCAGCGGCTTAGACACGAAAGCCTGGCGCCTGGCGTTTGCAAAAGCACCTGCCAGCCACACGCAGGAAAAGGGGTGACTCTTTTACATCGGGATTCTGTCCATCAGGTTCCAGGGGTGCAGGAAGTCCAGGGAGACATTGTCATGCTACCTTCTGGTGCAGGACGGTTTTGGGGGTGGGTTCCCTCCAGCCCTGTAATGTGAAACAGATCACACAGCTGTGGACAGGCTGTTTTTGGCAGGCTCGGGACTAGGAGAAGCCCTGTCCCAGCGCTGGTTTCCATAGTGACCAGGGGGAAGGGGGGTCGCCCCCAGAGACTCCAGTGGACAGTGCGCATGCTCCCGGCACAGAGGCCCAGGCCTCCCCCTCCGGCACTCCCCTGCCCCTATCCCGCATGAAATGTGAATCCTTCTGGCAACAGCCTGTCCACATAGGCTGCTGGCTGCAGCCTCAAGCTTGGAGCCCCCATCCTGGCCCCAAAGACAGGCCAGAGGATTGCGAAAGAGCTCTCTCAGGAATGTGCTTAGCAGCTATTGAGCAATGTCCATTATGTGCCTGGGAGAAGTTCAGTTCTTCAAAAATATGTATACATATATATGCATTTTTTTCTTTCAGAGAGGACGGGGGAAGAAGAGAGAGAGAGAAACATCCGTGGTGAGAGGGGTTCATCCCTCGGCTGCCTCCTGCACGCCCCACACTCGAGCCCAGGTGGGAATCCAACCGTGACCTCCTAGTTCATGCATAGGTCAGTGTTCAACCACCGAGCCACCCCAGCAGGGCTGGCAGAAGTTCACTGGAGAGGAGTAGCCGTTTGGCAGCCTGGCCGCTTTTTGCTAGAAAACAAGAAGTGAGGCCAGGGACTGCCGCTATTCACCGTTGGGCGGGGAGGGGACTCCACCTCAGCCCCTTGGCCTCTCCAGGATCCCTAAGGGGGGACATTGTGCAGGCCTGGCCAGCTGAGGCCCAAGGACTGAAACGCCCAGACCCACAAGGCAGCCAGCCGGTCTGCCTGCACGGAGGGCCTGCTCTTTAGAAAGGTCACCTGGAATCGGAGATAAGATTGCAGGTGGATAAGAGGCCTTTCCAGGGGCGCCATGGAGGGAAGGAAAAATGAGGGCTTTCATCTTCGCTCTGCAACTATCCGTGCAACTATTTGTGACACGCTGCTGCCTTTGGGGCGTTGTTCCTGTGATATAGCGAGGAGGGCTGTGGTCTCTGCAATCCCTAGTGAAGGGGAAGGGGTGGGAAGAAAAGGGCGCTAAGCAAACAAGCAAATGAGTCATTAAATAATGGCATTCAGTCCATAAGTTGACTGAGTCCAGCTGGTGTGGCTCAGTGGTTGAGCTTCAACCGATGAACCAGGAGATCAGGTTCGATTCCCGCTCAGGGCACATGCCTGGGTTGTGGGCTCGATCACCAGTGGGGCTTGTGCAGGAGGCCGCCGATCCATGATTCTTTCTCATCGTTGATGTTTCTCTCTGTCCCTCTCCCTTCCTCTCTGAAATCAGTGAAAATATAAAAAGAAAAATACACTATTTTATAAAAAACAAGACATGGACATTCTTTTTTTTTTATTCTTTACTGTTGAAAGTATTACATATGTCTCCTAGAAATGGGATATTCTTAAAAAATAATTTTTTGCAATGCATACTGCGAAGGAGACACAATGTTGTGGCAGGGAATAGAGGGAACCAGCGTTTGGGAGGAGAAGAAAGTACATCACATCCCCCAGAGAGAGTGCCTCGAGGGCAGGTGGGGTCTTAGAAGGGAGCCCTCCTGGCACGAGGGTGGAATAATTTTTCATTGTGTGAAAGTGTGAGGCACGCCATCGAGGTTAAGACCCCTGCCCCCATAAACATGGAGATGCCCTCCAGACGTGGAGAAAACAAACATGAAGTGGAAGAAGAGCCCAGAGGCGATCTTCTCCCCTCACCACTTGAGAACCATTGGGGGGAAAACACCCACAAACAATCAGAAACGACCAACAGGCCCAGGTCATTTGAGCCCCTCACCCGATGGTCATACGATTTTCCTCTCCATATCTCTATTTATGGGACGTATCAAAATAGATTGCTTCATCTTCAACGCTCTTCTTGAAGTTAAATCCTGTTGAAGTTAAACCTGGGGTTCAAGTTTGGGATGCATGATTCTTTTTTTTTTTTTTTTTTATCACATATTGTTGGAATTTGCTGATTTTTTGTTGAGGGTTCCGTCCCACGGTTCTCTGTGTCTGCTTCTGTGCCAGTACCATACTGTTTTGGTTATTATAGCTTTGTGGTATAGGTTGAAATCAGAACCCATGATACATCCAACTTGGTTCTTCTTCCTCAAGATTGCTTTGGCAATTTGGGGTCTTTTTTTGGTTCCCTATAACTTTTAGGATTTTTTTTTCTAATGCTGAGAGAATGCCATTTGGTATTTCATTAGAAATTGCGTTGGATCTCTAGATCGTTTTGGGCAGTATGGACATTTTAATGATATTAAGTCTTCCAATCCATGGAATATCCGTTCATTTATTTGTGTTCACTCCATTTCCCAGTGTCTGGTTGTTTTCAGAGCATAGGTATTTCGCCTCCTTGGTTAAATTTATTCCTGGGTATTTTATTCGTTTTGATGCAGTTGTAAATGGGAGTGTTTTCTCCATTTTTTCCTTCTGATTATTCATTATTAATGTATCGAAGCATGATTGATTTCTGTATATTAATGTTGTATCCTGCTACTTTGCTGAATTCATTTATTAATCGTATTAAAAATTTTGCCTGATGGCTGTGGCTGGGACTTTCCATACTATTTTGAATGATAGTGGTGACAGTGGGCATCCTTGTCCTATATGAGAATAGCTTTCAGCTTTTCCCCATTGAGTATGATGTCGGCTGTGGGCTTGTGATAGGTAACCTGTATCATTTTTAGGTAAATTCCTTCTGTCTCCACTTCGCTGGAAGTGTTCATCATCAATGGAGGTTGAACCTGTCAAATGCTTTCTCTGCATTTATGGAGATGATCACATGATTTTTCATCCTTGGTTCGGTGGCTGTTAATCACATTAATTGTTTTGCAAACAGTGAGCCCACTGCCCCACATCAGTTTCTTAGGGCTGTGGTAACAAATTACCAGAGTGGATGGCTGAAAATAACAGTTTATTCTCCCCTACTTCTGTCAATGTACATCTGAGACCCAGTGATGGCACAGCCACACTCCCACCGAGGGCTGTAGGGGAGACTCCTTCCTTGCCTCTCCCAGATTCTGGAGAAATTCTTTGGCTTGTGGCCAAGTAACTCCAATCTCTACCTCCATCTTTCCTCGGGTATTTCCAGGCCTGCCTCCTCCCCCTGAGTCTCTGTAGCTCGAATAGTCTTCTCCTTTCTCCGATAAGCACATCAGTCATTAGATTTAGGGTACACTTTATTTATTTGTTTTCTAAAATATATTTTTATTGAGCTCCGAGGGGAAGGGAGAGGGAGAGAGAAGTAGAAACACCAGCGATGATGTTTCTTTGCCTTCTAATCCAACGTCGGGGAAAACAGGAGTCGGCGTCTGCCCCGCCCCATCAAGGAACTGCATGGCAGGTGAAAAATGCGCCCTGACCTTTCCTTTCAAAAACAAAGTTCATATTTCTGCCCCGAGCAACGTTCCACATAGCAACATTATCCTTGTGACGGCTGATAAATGGGTAAGCAAAAATGTTACCCTGCAAGCCAGGTGTAATTAGAGTTTTCTCTGGAGTGATGACCCCCAGGTACAGGAAAGTTGTAACCCTGAGTAGAATCAGGGTAAGTGCCACTGTCATCCTAAGAAGGTAGAAAAATACACCTTGTGCCCTCGCCAGTTTGGCTCAGTGATGGAGCGTCGCGTCGGCCTGTGGATTAAAGGGTCCTGGGTTTGATTCTAGTCAAAGGCACATACCTCGGTTGCTGGTTCGATTCATCGTAGGTGGCGTGCAGGAGGCAGCCGATCATTGGTTCTCCCTCTCCCTTCCCTCAGCCATCCTCTCTGAAACCGATAAAAAATATTTTTTTAAAAAGAAGTTAGTGTCTAGTCTCTTACTGTTTGCTGTATAATGATTCCTGAATGTGGAAACTCAGGAAAAGTAAGGCATTTTCAGTGCATTTGCTAGGGTTTGCCTTGTTAATTTCCAGGGGTGCAAAAGATATTATGTTTTCAACAGTGCAGCGCTTATTTTTTCCGTCCCTGACAATTGGGTATATGGAAGTGGTATACCACTCTGAATTTGTTTAATTATTTGGAAGGCCAGACAGTTGTCTTGTATTTATTGATGTTTCTGTCTTTGCCCATTTTAAGTGTTTATGGTTTATTTTTCTCAGAGTACAACATTGTCTTATAAATGTGAGATGTTTTGGCCCCAGCCAGGTAGCTTAGACTGTCATCCTGATACTCCCAGGTTTCTGACTTGATCTCTAGTCAGAGCACATACAAGAGTCAACCAATGAATGCATAAATAAGTAGAATAACAAATCGATGTTAAATTAAATATATTAATTTAAAGTGTAAATTATTATGACAACATAGACTGTGTAAAGAGAAAACACTCCAGCAATTCCGTATTTCATTATAACCACAATTTAGTTTATGTAATAGCAGTGGTGTTGCATATGTATATACTGTAAAAAAAAATGGAATAATATATATGTTTATATTACTTGTAATGTTGAGAATGTATCTGCATGCCAATACCTTTTTAAGGAATGCTCAACATTTTATTATGTCCACTAGGCAGAGAATATTTAAAACATTTCTTATCGGTAGACATTTGGGAATATTTTTCCAATTTTACTGGTATTAACTGACACAATAGACCTCCTCATTTTTGAATATTTAATTTACATATTTCTGGAAATGGAATTGCTGTACTAAAGAATATAAATTATATTTTATTTGTTCATATATTGCCCAATTGCCTTCATATACATTTCACAAGCTCGGAGTCCACCAGTATGCCCTTAATGTCGATTTCTCTCACATACATTAACACGGTCTACTGATAACTCACCCTCGAAAGATAAATGTATTCCATACCAATGAGGTCAGCCACCTTACAATGAATGTCTCTCTGAGTTAATATTTGCTTCTCTGAATTACTTTGAAAAGGGATTTTCATGTTTTTATTTTTTTATTTTTATTTGCCTTTTACTTACCAATAAGGTCAGGATCTTAACTACCTGTTGACCACATAGAGGGCAAATAATCCCTCATTATTTTTATTTTTTGCTTGTTAATCGTATCACTGTTTCTTATTTAGCACAGTAGCAAATTAGTTCCTTGGGTTTTCAGTCACTTTTATGTCTAGTGTAGATTTTTACTGTGAGATGTGAATAACACGGGACAGAAAGAAAACACTGTAATGATCCATGGGCTCTGATGGAACCCCTTTGAATTTGGGAGAGTTCTCCTGGGGCCACCTTCGTCGTGTGTGCTTGGGGGCGAATCGTATTCCTCTTCCCGTCTCTTCCCACGGACGGTTCGCCGCACGTATCTCACTGCAGTGCAGCTCCTCTGTCCTCTGCTCTTCTTCAGTTTGTCTTGTAAGCACATTCCTAGCGTTTGCTCTCTCTCCTGCCAGTGTCTCCCAAGCTGTGAACCACAAGGAGGGCCAGGGACTTGTGTTTCCTCCCTCCCAGAGGAAAAGGGACTGAAAAAAAAATGTAATTATTGATTTCAGAGAGGAAGGGAAATGGAGAGAGAGATAGAAACACCAATGATGAGAGAGAGTCATGGATCGGCTGTCTCCTGCACGCCCCACACTGGGGATCGAGCCCACAACCCGGACATGTGCCCTGACTGGGACTTGAACCCTGACCTCCTGGTTCCTAGGTTGATGCTCAACCCCTGAGCCACAACCGAGAGACCACATTTTGCTAGACCCCTTAGACCCACCACCCGCTCCTCCGACTTCTCAGCTCCCCTCACCCACCCCCAACAAATATTTGAAGGGTGAACCTGACTCCCCTTTTCTTTCTCACTGGGATAATTTGGGAGACAATTCCTAAGTCTTCGTTCTGTACGCCTGTTAACTGTTCACCTTGCCCAGAGAGGCAAACACTGCAAAACCCCACCACCAGAAGAGCAAAGTAACAAGCATGAGGAAGAATGAGCATGGTGAAGAAGAAGAAATGGAAGAGGAGGAAGAGGAGAAAGGAGGAGGAGGAGAAGGTGAAAAAGGAAGAAGAAGGAAGGAAGGAAGGAAGGAAGGAAGGATTTAAACTGTCAGTTTTGGTCCAGGCCTGTGTATCCCACCATCCTTGTCCAGGCTCTGAGCATGTAGTTCAGGGTCTAGGTCAGTGACGGCAAACCTTTTGAGCTCGGCGTGCCAGCATTTTGAAAAACCCTAACTTAACTCCGGGGCCGTGTCCCATATAGAAATATTTGATCTTTGCAACCATAGTAAAACAAAGACGTATTTTTGATATTTATTTTATATGTTTAAATGCCATTTAACAAAGGAAAATCAACCCAAAAAAAAAAATGAGTTCACATGTCACCCCTGATACGCGTGTCATAGGTTCGCCATCACTGGTCTAAGTTATGTTTCGATATCTGGTAGAAATTGCCCCCACTCACTGGCTGTGTAATATAGAACAAGACACGCAGCTCTCTCCACCTTCATCATCTCCTCTTTAAAATGAAGATACTATTGGAAACAACCTCATTGGCTGCACAAAAAGATGACAAGAGGTAATTGCCATCACTGATGAAGTAATTAACGAACACTACTTAATATCACCGTTTTAATTTATGCTAAGCGTCAGAGGGGCCACCGAACATTTTTTTCTTTCCTCTGTGAGTTTTTTCTTGAAGAAAAACAATTCTTCCTCCTTTCCGATATGGCTTTTCTTTGACAAAAAATAATAAGCCTCGATATTTCCTTTTCTTTTTTTTCTTTTTTAAATCTCCACAGCCTCTGCCTTGGTGTAGAATTTCATCAATTCCCATTTACACGATTTCAGCTTAGAAACCGGTCTCCCTGGCAACAGTTTCCACTCCACTCATTGCCCGAGGACTGATTTTCTCCCCTCTCTTCTCCTTCCCTCCCATTATTCTATCTCCCTCATCAAATGAATTTTAATGCCACACTCCTAATACATGTTGTAATATCGCGTGTGCGCCCGGTCCCATTCTTTTTGCATATGGGGAAAAAAATGTCTTTCAAGTAGCTGAAATGATTACTCTATATAATTTATATGCTGATTTTCACCTAGCCATCATTTCACAAGCCTTTTCCCGAGTGCTGGAGAGCCCTAATCATTGCATCGTTGTTGTGTATTATTGTGTAATACGTCATTATTGTGTGTTACCCGCGTCATAAGCAAGACGTGAGAACCCCTGACGGCGACCTGAGCTCATGTTCCATTTAAGGAATAAACATCGTCCCTAAGCTGGACGAGTATATATAAAGTAGAATCTTCACTTTCGTTTAATAATTAACCAGTTTCTACTTTATCTACGGGTTTTACTGTGTGTGTATGTAACCGGGAGCAAAACCATTCATATCCTTTGATTATAAGCGCTCATCTGTTCTTATAGTCCCTGGGAACACTCGATGGCTGGACACAGCAACAACGTAGATTTCCTGCTATGTTCCTTTTAGCTTTTGTCGTTGCGCTGTTGTTGGCAGGGGTGGATGGAGTTCTTTGTTTTGTCCCCTAGGGCAGTGGTTCTCAACCTTCCTCATGCCGCGACCCTATAATACAGTTCCTCATGTTGTGGTGACCCCCAACCACAAAATTATTTTCGTGGCTACTTCATAACTGTAATTTTGCTACTATTATGAATCGTCATGTGAATATCTGATAGGCAGAATGTATTTTCATGGTTACAAATTGAACATAATTAAAGCATCGTGATGAATCACAAACACAATATGTAATTATAGATGTCTTTTCCCCATCTGTTCTTATAGTCCCTGGGAACACTCGATGACTGGACACAGCAACAATGTAGAGTTCCTGCTATGTTCCTTTTAGTTTTTGTCGCTGCGCTGTTGTTGGCAGGGGTGGAGGGAGTTCTTTGTTTTGTCCCCTATAGCAGTGGTTCTCAACCTTCCTCATGCCGCGACCCTATAATACAGTTCCTCATGTTGTGGTGACCCCCAACCACAAAATTATTTTCGTGGCTACTTCATAACTGTAATTTTGCTACTATTATGAATCGTCATGTGAATATCTGATAGGCAGAATGTATTTTCATGGTTACAAATTGAACATAATTAAAGCATCGTGATGAATCACAAACACAATATGTAATTATAGATGTCTTTTCCCGTGGTCTTAGGCGACCTCTGTGAAAGGGTCGTTCGACGCCCAAAGGGGTTGCAACCCACAGGTAGAGAACTGATGCCCTATAGGCTTTCATGCTATTTAGTGTCCTCATTCTCCCCCGTCCCTGCAACTTTTCCAGGCTATTTATTTATCATAGGGGCCAACAATTGCAAAGTAGAAGCTTCCAGACATTGTCTTCAAGATATGACTCTTGGGCTGAGACACAGACCGCATAAGTATCCACGGAGTTCCTATGGCTGCATCCTCATATTCTTAGGTCCTTTTCTTTGTTTTTAAAAAAATGTAATTTTTTTAATTGATTTCAGAGAGGAAGGGAGAGGGAGAGATAGATAGAAACATCAATGATGAAAGAGAATCATTGATCGGCTGCCTCCTGCATGCCCCTTACTGGGGATAGAGCCCACAACTGGGTATGTGCCCTTGACCAGAATCGAACCCAGGACCCTTTAGTCCCCAGGCTGATGCTCTATCCACTGAGCCAAACCAGCTAGGGCTTTTGTCCTTTTCTTGGATTAAAGTTTCCCTCCAATCATTAAAAAAAATTTTTTTTACATATTTGATCTTATTTTTTAATTTTTTATTTATTTTCTATTTTTCTATTTCAGTTGACATTCAATATTAGATGAGTTTCAGGTGCACATAGTGGTTAGACATTTATATAACTGATGATGTGATCCGCCCAAGAAGCCTACCTACTGTCCACCGTACATAGTTATTAATACATACATATAATACTGCGTATGTATTTTTACTGTGTTCTCTCTGCAGTACTTTACTCCCTGTGACTATATTTTAACTATCAATTTGTACTTCTTAATCCCCTCACCTTTTCACCCAGCCCCCCCCCCACTCCCCTCCCACCTAGAAACCATCCATCTATTTGATTGGAGCATTTAACCCATTTTTTTATTCCTATTACAAAAAATTTCCCCCTCCTTCTTCATAAAGAAATCCCTTTAATGTTTCCTGTAATATTGGTTTGATGGCGATGAACCCCGTCAGCTTTGTCCTTGATTGGGAAATTCATTCCTCTTTCCATTCTCAACGATAGCTCTACCGGGTGGAGGAATCTTGGTTGCTAGGTCCTTGCTTTTCATCAGTCCCTTCTGGCCTGCAAAGTTTCTGTTGAGAACTCAGCTGACAGTCGTGTGGGAGCTCCCTTGTACATAACGAACTGCTTTTCTCTTGCTGCGTTTAAGATTCTCTCTTTGTCTTTAACCCTTGGCATTTTAATTATAATGCGTCCGGTGTGGGCCTCCTTGGGTTCCTTTTGTTTGGGACTCTCTGTGCTTCCTGGACTTGTCTATTTCCTTTGCCAGGATGGGGAGATTTTCCCCGTCATTATTTCTTCAAATAGGGTTTCAATTCCTTGCTCTCTTTCTTCTCCTTCTGGCACCCCTGTGCTGTGAATGCTGGCATCCTTAATGCTGTCTCTTAAATTATCCTCTTTTTTTTTTTTTTTGAGATTGTGTGATGTAGGTGAGCCTTGATTTCCTTTTTTTAAAAAATTTCTTTATTGATTTCTGTTGGCAGGTCAGTGGGTTGGGAATTGACCCCCAAGCTGACAGGCTCGAGGACTGGCTCTGGTTACAGAAGGTGAGCTGTTATGACGGGGCTGACCCCATGAACTGGGATTCTCTGCAAACCCTCTGGGTGTGGCATTTGCCAGCTAAGTGAGTGGGGCTACACCAGTGATGGCGAACCTTTTGAGCTCGGCGTGTCAGCATTTTGAAAAACCCTAACTTAACTCTGGTGCCGGGTCACATATAGAAATTTTTTGATCTTTGCAACCATAGTAAAACAGAGATTTATATTTTTGATATTTATTTTACATATTTAAATGCCATTTTACAAAGAAAAATCAACCAAAAAAATGAGTTCGCGTGTCATCTCTGACACGCGTGTCAGAGGTTCGCCATCACGGGGCTCTGGTGTGGTCTGAAGCCCAACACCAGGTGTGTCGGTTCTGGGCCTCTTGGGTGAGGCTCTGGTGGAGGCCCCGGTCAGCTGCTGCCTGGAGCCACTTAGCACGAGGTACCGGGCACCCTGAAGCCAGATGCTGCTCGTTTGGGGTTTTGAGACCTTCCAGAGGTTTTACGGAAGTCTACAGCGTGGGCGAGGCCAGCCACGTGTGAGTAACAGCCACTGAAAATGGTTCGGGCCCATGCGAGAGGTGAGAATAAGACGTGAATGTCAAAATGCCTCCTTGATCTACATACAGGCTGTGGAGAGGATGTTGTATTAGCAGGCATGACAAAAAACATTTAATCTTGTTGTACATGTTGATCGGAGCTCTTGGGTTCGGGAGGGCCGTGCACATTGTAAATGAGCAATAACATGCTGAAAGGAATCTTGTTTCTGAGTAGGAGTTCTCGAAATTAGGCTTAAAATATTCAGTAAACCATGTTGCAAACAGATGTGCTGTCATCCAGACTTTGTTGTTTTCTTTGTGGAGCGCAGGCAGAATACGTTGAGCCTAATTCGTGATTTTTCCCCCCCCAATTACAGTTTACATTCAATATTACTTTGTATTAGTCTCAGGTGTACTGTACAGCAGTTAGACAATCTTATATTGTACAGAGTGTTCCTTCTGATGTTTCAAGTGCCCACATAAATATGACGATATTATTACAATTTATTTTTAATTCTCACCTGAGGATATTTTTCCATTGATTTTTAGAGAGTGGAAGAGAGAGAGAAAGACAGAGAGAAATATCGATGTGAGAAGAACACAGTGATTGGTTGCCTCCTGCACATGCCAGGGCCCGGGCTGGGGAGAAGCCTACAACCGAGGTACATGCCCTCGGCCAGAATTGAACCCGGGACCCTTCGGTCTACAGGCTGAGTGAAACCAGCTAGGGCACACTTTTTTATTTTACAAGGGTTTTTAAAAAAACATTTTTATTGATTTCTGAGAGGAAGAGAGAATCATTAAAAAATCTGTGGGTACGGTTACACAGTGGAATACCTCACAGCTACAAAAGAGAAGGAAATCTTACCTTTTGTGACAGCCTAGATGGACCTGGAGATTAGTTGTGTGATTGGCAAAATAAGCCAATCAGGGAAAGAAAAAAATATCACACAATCTCACATCTATGTGGAATCAGCCATTACTTCTTTTTTCATCCTCCCTGTCTTTCACGTCACCTCCAAAGATGTACAGGTTAGATCTTCTATTATAGAGCCATAGGTCTCCGAGGCTCCGTTTATTTTTTAAAGTCTATTTGCTCTCTGTGGTTAGATTGGATAATTTCTGTTGTCCTGTCATTAAGTTTCTGGGTACTTTTCTCTATTCTGTCCATTCTATTGACTTCATCCCGTGAATCCTGTGTTCTACAGCTGTGCTAAATTCACTTATTATTTATAAGTAGCTTCTATCGTTTCTCAGACTTTTGGCTAAAATCAAGTGTAGTATGAGTAGTTTCCATAAGGCCGGCTACATATATGATCATGTTGTGTGTGAGTAAACAGAGCTTTATTTCTTTATATATAATACAGGTCACATATATATGGATAAATAAATATTCCTTCCTAATATGTAAAGGAATAAATATAGATTTTAAAAAAATTCTGACCTATTGCCATAGCTAGAACTTCCAGTATGATATTGACTAGAAATGGTGAAAATGGACTTCCTGGTCTTATTCTTGAAAGTATTAAAAAAGCATTCAATCTTTTATCATTAAGTATAATTCTAGCTGCAGGGTTATCTTAGGTGCCTTTTATTAGTTTGAGGGAGTACTTTTTCCATTCCGAGTTTGATGAGAAATTTTATCAACCCGGGATGGTTGAATTTTGCCCAATGACCTTTCTACATCTCTTGAGATGATTATATAATCCTTTCCCTTTAGTCTGTAAATATGATGAATTATAAGGATTGACTTTTTAATATTAAACCTAACTTGCAAAATCCTCGCTAGATCCTCATTTATTATATTTTGTACAGTTGCTGGATTTATTATGCTAATATTTTATTAAGTTTTATATCTGTGCTCATGAGGAAATTAGTTTGAAGTTCCCCTGTAATGCCTGTCTTTCATATTGTTATCAGGGTAATAATCCTAATACAAAAATGTAAGTTGGAAAAGGTTCCGTCCTCCCTTTATAATGGGAGTTTCGGTAGGTTTGATATAAAATCGTCCTTAAATTTTATAAAACTCACCAGCGAAGCTACATGGGTGGGATCTTTTTCTTTTTCTTGGTGGGATGGTAGGTATATTATGAATTCTTTAGAAAGATCTATAAAGTTGGTAAATCTACAACTAATCAAATAAATTTAAGAAGATACACAAATTAGAAATTTCAGAAATGAAAAGATGATGCATCACCAAATATCCTGCAGACAAACAAACAAAAAAAACCCACAGTAATACACGCCCCATTTGATGCATCACCAAATATCCTGCAGACAAACAAAAAAAACAACACGGTAATACACGCCCCATTGGCATGGCTCGGTGATTGAGCATCGACCTATGAACCAGGAGGTCACGGTTCAATTCCCAGTCAGGGCACGTGCCTGGTTGGGGGCTCTATCCCCAGGGTGGGGTGTGCAGGAGGCAACTGCTCCACAATTCTCTCTCATTATGGATGTTTTTATCTCTCTCTCCCTCTCCCTTCCTCTCTGAGATCAATAAAAAAAATTTTTTAAAAAAAAGATTGCAGAAACAACAGACATTTGTCCCTTTCCCATTCTGGAGGGCAAACATCCCAAATCAGGTGCCAGCAGGCTTTCGTCCCCCTGAAGGCTGTGGGGGAGACCTATCTCCAGGCTTTCTCCTGACTTCCCGTCATTGTGAGCAATCCTTGCATTTTCTTAGCTTCAGGCTGTAGCTCCTCAACCTCTGCCTTTTCTCTGCGTGTTCCCAAGTCTTGACTCCCTGTCACGCCCCTCACAGAAGTACACAGGTAATTGGGATTCGGGGGCACTCTAAACCCAGGATGATCTGAACCCCAATATTGAACTTGACCGCATCTGCAAAAAAAACCCCCCCATTTTTAATAAGTTAAGGTCATGCTGTGTTCTGTGTCCAGGACTTGGATATATTTTTTAGGAGGCAGACACGATTCCCTTCAGAACCGAGGCTCCCCCGTGGAACCTGGTACGCAAGGCTGACTGTGCAATCCGTGTTGCTGGGGCTGAAGTGGGACCGAG
>NW_006296417.1:123058-153520 GCF_000327345.1 Myotis davidii | reverse complement strand
TGGGGGGGGAATGGTCAGGAATCTGGAGCCGTAGGCATGCATGGCCTTTAAGCTATGGGGCCCGCTCTGGGTGTGGTTTTGCCAGCGGACATCGGCCTTTGATCCCTGCCTGGTGATTTCTTTCTCTGGCTTCTCAAAATCTTAATAGGTTTAGTTCCCACCTTTAGGGCTAAGGTTTATTTTTGGGGGCCCTTTGTGGGCGGTGGGGAAAAAGAAATATTTGAGGTTCATTTGTGGCTGTTCTTCCAGGATCATTAGTGGAAAAGATGGTCCTTACTCGATATTGAGTTAACTTGGCACTTTTGTCAGAGATCAATTGACCAGAGACATGTGGGTTTATTGCTGGATTTATTCTGTCTTTTTTTAATCTATTTTTTTTATTGATTTCAGAGAGGAAGGGAAGATGAATCAGCCAACTTGAAGGCCACATAAAATTATTCAGTCACAGAAGCAAAAAGAATGAAGAGTGAAGAAAGCCTAAGAAACTTATGGGACATCATTAAGCAAATTAATGTGTGCATATGGGAGTTCCAGAAGGGGGAGAGGAGGCGAGAGGAGAGGAGAGGAGAGGAGAGGAGGGGAGAGGAGAGTGAAAGCGAGAAAGAGAGAAACATGAATCATTGATCGGCTGCCTCCTACACGGCCCACATTGGGGATCGAGCCCACAACCTGGGCACGTGCCCTGAACTGGGAATTGAACTGTGACCTCCTGGTTCATGAGTCAATGGTCAACCACGGAGCCATGCTGGCCGGACTGGATTTATTTTTCTTATCCATTCATCTCCATGTCTATCCTGAGACAAGGAACCAACTCTCTCACTGTGGCTTTATTGTATGTGTTTTAAGAAAATGGCCAATAGGAAAAATATTTGCCTACTTCTCATATATTCGTATTTCCGTGTACATTTTAGAAGGAGCTTGGTAATTTCTACCAAAACAAAACAAAAACTCTACTGGGATTTATTTTGTATTTCATTGAAACTGTAGATCTGTTTCAGAGAACTGACACCCCAGCAAAACTGAGTCTCCAGTGTATGAACTTATTTAGGTTGTCTTTTCAATATTTTTTTTATTGATTTTTTAGAGAGAGAGAAGGGAGAGGGAGATGGAAACATCGATCGACTGCTTCCTGCACACCTCCTACTGGGGACTGAGCCCGCAACCTCGTCATGTGCCCTGACTGGGAATCGAACCATGACCTCTTGGTTCATGGGTCCATGCTCAACCACTGAGCCACACCGGCTAGGCTAGGTTAGGTTATCTTTAACTTCTAGCAATGAGGTGTAGTTTTTAATGTAGAACTACTGCACACACTTTGTTAAACTTATTACTAGTATTTTATAGATGATATTATATATATTTCTGGCACCAACTTAAGAACTAGGCTTATAAAATGAGTCCCTCAGGCCCAGTGACTAACTAAACTGACTCACAGGACTCAGACAGGCTGTTTACTCACAATGTTATTTATTACAGTAAAATACAATGTTAAAGTCTAAAAAAAGAAAAAAAAGAGTGATGTCCCATAGAAATCAGTGCAAGTTTTCATTTATCTTGAATAACACACACAGACACACACAATACATGGCACACACACACACACACACACGGCATTTAAAATAATATATATTTAATATATATTTAAATGGCATTCTAAATGCTATGTTAAATTATACTTTCCAACTTTATTTTATAGCTGGTATAGCTATAAAGTTGATTTTTGTGTATATATATTTTTTTTTTTTTAAAAAAAACATGTTTTCATTGATTTTAGAGAGAGAGAGAGCCAGAAACCTGGGCAGGTGCCCTGTCCAGGAATCGAACCGGCAACCTCTTGGTGCAAGGATGACTCCCAAACAATTGAGCTACACCAGCCAGTCGATTTATGTATATTTCTTAAATCTTGCAATCTTGCTATACTCATTACTAAATCTGGTAGTTATTTTTTTTAAGATTTCTTAGAATAAGTTTCTCCACAGAGATACATGCTTAATCTACATATAAAGGAAGTTTTGCCTGTTATATGCTAACCTGTCTGGATTTTTATTTTTTTTCCTTGCTTGATTTCAGTGACTAGAAACTGGGATACAACGTTGACTACGAAGTGGTGAGAGAGGATGCCCGTGCTGTGTTTCTCGTCTTAAGCAGAACGCATCCAATATTTCCTCCAGTAAGTTTTGATGCTATTTGTAGTTGTTTCATAGATTTAAAAAGAAATCAGCTTGAAGACCTCTCTTCTAATCATATATTTTTGACAAATCTCATCATAAATGGCTGTGATCGAGTTATATGAATTTTCTGCATTTACTACGATGGTCATATGATTTTTCTCACTTATTATATAAATATGGTAAATTACATTGGTTAATTTTTTAAATATTTTTATTGCTTTCGGGGAGGAAGGGAGAGGGAGCGAGAGAGAGAAACATCAATGATGACAGAAAATCATTGATCGGCTGCCTCCTGCACGCCCTACTGGGGATTCAGCCCACAACCCGGGCATGTGCCTTTGCCGGAATTGAACCCGGGATCCTTCAGTCCAAAGGCCAATGCTCTATCCACTGAGCAAAACCAGCGAGGGCTACGTTGGTTAATTTTAAGTGTGCAGCCAACTTTATACTTCAGGGGGAAACCCTATTTGGTCCTCATGGATTGGACATTGGAAATATTTGGGACTCAATTTAGTCACGGTTTGTTAAATATTTTTGCGGCTGTGTTCATGGGGACAATTGGTGTTCCATCTTGGCCTTTTCGTTTCTGTAATTCCTTTTTTTTAAAAAAAAAAAAAATCCAGGTAATGATGGGTTCATACCATGCGAGAGGGAATGTACAGGAAAGGGTTAACCCAGCAGGCCACAGTTGCTCAACCCTGACTATTTCACAAGAAAAACATGTCTTCAGGGCCCATCCTTGGCCAGTCTCGGGAGATTATCTCTTAAAACCCTTGGAATATCCTGCCTTGATAAGCGCGGTTTTGTAGAGCGGCCTTGGACCCCATAATACCACGCTGATAAGATAGTTTATTCTAACTGTGTGATTGATGGTCAACAGCTTAGCGTGCTCTGCAGGGCTGTTGGTTAGTTCTGAGGATGGGGCGCCCATGAGTGGCCCTCGGGACACCCCTCCCCCACACACAAAGGTTCCCACGAGCTTTCTCATGGATAGGGGTTCCCACCTGTGCTCACACGCTGCTGCCCCGGGAAATGGGCACATCCTTATGGCTCCCCTGGGAGAGGACAACTGAAAGCTTGCTGGTGATTGCTCTCGGACTTTGCCCAGGCACCCCCTTTTTTGTGGTTGTCATCGTTAATTGTCCAGTGGAACCTCGTTTCTCAAACTTCGTCAATTCTGGAAGGCTGTTCGAAATACGAATCATCTTATCCCACTAGAAAGAATGTAAGTGGAACGAGTCCGTTCCAACCCCCCGCAGTGATTCCCTGTGATAATCTTTCCCTGTGCGTGTCTATTGTACCGTTTCATCTAGAAGTGAACACTTTAAAAACAAGAAAGACATGGAATGTAAATGAGCATTTGACAGAAAGGAAATGTATATTTAAAAAGTTTAACAATCATTCTAAGCGGCAACAAAAGCCAAACAAAAACAAAAACAAAAACACAAAAAATAACAACCCATGAAAATATTCACAGCACAATATCCTGAGATTTGAACAGTGGGAAACTGACTCATATTTGCAAATTCTCTCCTTTGTTTGTCGCCTGAGGGATGCGTGACTGATCATATCAGCATGAAAGGGTGGTCGGACTGAGAAGCGAATTGTTCAAGATGGGAGACATTCAAGAAACGAGGTTCTGCTGTGTTGGGGTGGCATTGGTTAATACCATGATACATATCAGCATACAATTCCATGGTGTATCATCGGTATATTGCATTGTGTGCCCACCGCCCAAAGTTTAATCTCCTGTCACTATATCTGTGACCCCTGTACCCTGCTGTTCATCTTTCCTCACCCCCTTTCCCTCGGGTAACCACCATTCTGTTGTCTGTGCCATGGGTGAGTTTGCTTTTTCATTTGTTGCTTCCTGTCTTATGTCCCACATAAGAGTGAAATCATGCGCTTCTTATCTTTTTCCATCTGTCTTCTTCCACTTAGCATGATTCATCTTTTTGTATGGCTGCGTAGGATTCCGCCGTGTATAGCATGTACCACATCTTCTTTATCCAGTCTCCCATCAATGCCTTTGGGCCCTTACGATCCACTCTCAGATATAATTTTGAAAGTATCTGGAAATGGCTGTTATGCAGAACTGGAATTTCTGGCAAAAAACTATGGGGGTCACCCCACCATGATTGCTGAGGTTTTCAACCAGAAAGTTTCCAGACAGGGCAGTACATGAAAACCACTTGAGAGACAATTATTGGCTTCCTATTGGCATAACTATAACTGTCCTTATGACCAAAAAGGCATGAAATAACCTTGAAACCTGAAACACCCATCATAACTTTTGTGATCGCAACCTCCAGTCTGTTCTCGTGTGTGTTTTTTGTTTCGTTATTTCTTTCTTTATCTCTCTGTCTTTTATGATTTTTTTTCCAATTGCAGTTGACATTCGGTATTATTATGTATTAGCTTCACGTGTACAGCGTACGCGGTTAGATAATCAGATACTTTACAAACTGGTCCCCCCATACTTCCAGCACCCACCCGGCACCATGCATAGTTGTCACAATGTTATCGACTTTATTCCTTTAATCCCCATGACTGTTCAGTAACTACCAAGCTGCACTTCTCAGTCCCTCCACCTTTTCCACCCAGTCCCCCAACCCCTGTCCCACCTGACAACCCTCAGTCTGTTCTCTATAGTTAGGAGTCTGTTTCTGTTTGGTTTATTTCACATGGTATTTTTCTTTCTTCCTCTGGCTTATTTCACTTAGCATAATACCCTCTAGGTCCGTGGTTCTCAACCTTCCTAATGCCACGACCCGTTCATACAGTTCCTCATGTTGTGGTGACCCCCAACCACAAAATTATTTCCGTGGCTACTTCATCACGGTCATGTTGCTACTGTTATGAATCGTCATGTCAATATCTGATATGCAGGATGGATTTTCATTGTTACACATTGAACATCATTAAAGCATCGTGATGAATCACAAAACAACATGTAATTATCTATGTGTTTTCCGATGGTCTTAGGCGACCCCTGTGATAGGGTCGTTCGACCCCCAAAGGGGTCGCGACCCACAGGTTGAGAACCGCTGCTCTAGGTCCATCCATGTTGTCTTTCTCTGGCTGAATCGCTTCACTCAGCATATGCCCTCCAGGCTGTCATGAATGACAGGTTTTTCATTCTTTTTATGGCTGAACAGTATTCCTGTGTAGAACCAGGCACCTCTTGCTTTTCGAAAGGTTGCAAACGCCACTTCCCTTTTCCAAAAGGCCGACCCCAGTACCTGTTTTCACTGAGTGAAGGAAGTCGAAGAGGGCTTTCACTTTTACCCATAAAAGGGCAAAAGGCAAACACAGTGTCCAGGGCTGTTTTGCAGCCACAAATAGAGGCGGTGAGAATGGCCACGGCAGGCCTCTTCCCAGGGACCAGACCCCGGGTGTAAGCACGACACTGCCATCGCTGCTCTCAGAACTGCGTCTAAACATCTGGGCTTTATCTCAATTTACGTTGTGCATTCCTCCGCGTGCTGTGTGCTGCTGTGATCGCAGATTTCATGTGATACTTGGTATGATTTTCGGGTTATTTTCAGAGTCTGGGAACACTGAGCATTTTTCTCACAGAAATCAATCGTTTCTCACAGAAATTAATAGTTTCTCAGATAAATTAATGGCTCAGGTGGTTAGAGCCTCATCCCGATACGCCATGGTTGCGGGTTCGATCTCTAGTCGGAGCACATGCAAGAAGCAACCAATGAATGCATTAATAAGCAGAACAACAAATTGATGTCTCTCTTTCTCTCTTTCAAGTCAATTAAAAATCAATAGTAATTGCTTCTTCATTTTATGCCATTTCTGTTTATTTGCTTATTAAAAATTTTGCATGTGTCCTGACTGGGAATTGACCCGTGACCTCCTGGTTCATAGGTCGATGCTCAACCACTGAGCAACACAGGCTGGGGTAAAGGTTTTATAGGAACACTCTACTTTTGGATATTAGGTATATATATATGTATATATGTATATGGTGGGGCAAATGTAGGTTTACAGTTGTGAATACCCAAAACACAGTTGATTCCTGTATTATTATTTATTAACTACTGTATTATTTACCATACCCTTAGGTCATTCCCATGTCTTGGCTATTGTAGCTAATCCTTCAACCAACTTGTGTGTGTAGATATCTCACCAATATAGTAATTTCATTTCCTTTGGAAAAATACCCAGAAGTAGAATTGCTGGGTCATATGGTGCTGCTATTTTCAGGTTTTTTTTGAGGAACCTGCATGCTGTTTTTCACAGTGGCTGCACCAATGTCCATTCCCACCAGCAGCGTACGAGGGTTCCCTTTTTTCCTTATCCTCGGCCGGGTTAACAGATCTCTCAACTCTCTTGCCTTTTTCATAATGGCTATCCTAGCAGGTGTGACGTGAGATTTCTTTCCTTTTCTTGGCTAAACCTCACCTGAGGCAATTTTTTTCCATTGATTTCTATTTTATTTATTTATTTTTTAAAGTATATTTTGTTGTTAATCCTCATGCGAAGATATTTTTCCATTGATTTTTTAGAGAGAGTGGAAGGGAGGGGGAGAGACAAAGAGAGAGAAACATTGATGTGAGAGAGACACATCGATTGGTTGCCTCCAGTATGTGCCCTGACTAGGGCCAGGGATCCAGCTTGTCACCGAGGTATGTGCCCTCGACCGGAATCAACCTGTGACCCTTCAGTCCGTGGGCGGACGCTCTATCCACTGAGCCACACCAGCTAGGACTATGATGTGATATTTCATTGTAGTTTTCATTTGCATTTTTCTGATGATTAGTGATGTTAGGCAGCTTTTCCTGTACCTATTGGCCATTTCAATATCTTTCGTCTATTCAGGTCCTTTGCCCATTTATTAACATTAGATTTTTTAAAAATTACATTTGATGGGGTGACATTGGTTAATGAGCTTATATAGGTTTCAAGCATACATTTCTCTGATACATCATCTGTACACTGCGTTGTATGATTCCCCTGGATATTGTGGAAATTCACTGCACATCAGGCACCATCAGCAAATACTTTTTCTCATTCCATCAGTTATCTTCTCAGCCATAGTTCCCTAACTCCCTGTTTACTTTTGAATCTCTGTTCCTGTGTTTGGATAGTTTATTCTTGCAATATCTTAAATTTTTCTCATATCCCTGCAGTATTTAACCTTTGGCCTGTCCGATGCATGGTTCGCTTCACTTTTGATACTGCCCAGCTTTACACGTTTCATTTTTTTATTTTTTATTTTTGAATGTCCTATGTTGTTCCTATTCCGTTCAAGTTTCCTTTGAATCCGTGGGCCTAGATGTCAAATGGGTTTTAACTTGTTATGTGCTAGTCCCATCCTCTCTATCACTCGCGAGTCCTACTTATTTTTACAGACTTATCTCCTGGTCTGGGGTCTCCGCATCCTTTTTCTTTGCATACCTGGAGATGTTTTTTGTATATTGGGATTTGTGCTTTTTACATTGCTGATCACCTGGAATTTGTTGGATTTTTTTTGTCCTTTTAAAAAAGGAAAGTTGATGTTGTTTGGACAGGTGGTTAAAATATGGCCTGTGTGGCTCAGTAGGTTGGGCATCAAAAGGTTGTGGGTTCCATTCCCAGCCAGGGCACATGCCGGGTTGCGGGCTCCATCCCCCGTGTGGGACGTGCAGGAGGCAGCTGACCCACGACTCTCTCTCATCATGAATGTTTCCCTTTCCCTCCCTCACCCTGCCTCTCCGAAATCAATAAAAATACATAAACATTTTTTTTTTTAAAAAAGAAGTAGAACAGGACGGCCATAGCTTTGGAAACGATGCTTGCACGTCAGACACGTGCACCGTTTGGCTCGTTCACTTCATCTCGCACCCTGACCCCGGAGAAAAGGATGGTGTGGGACTCCGGAGCCAACACCGGCATGAATAACCCTCAACCCAGTGCAGAACTCTCGAAACCAGGGCACTTCAGAGAAAGTGGTGTCCAGGGTGTAGGTGTGGAGAGGGTGTGGGGCAGGGGGCACAGCTGCTGGCAGCCTGGGTGTTTGGAAAAGGGGACGGGGGGCGGGGGGAGCCTCTTTGTGTCTCACAGGTCTGCACACTGGGCTTTGTCTACCAAGGGGTGCCCTTTGTGCCTGTGTTTTTGTGGGTTTTTTTCCTCGTGCACAGGGAAGGCAGATTGCTGGGGGCGGGGTCCTGGCGTTGAAGGGAGGAAAGCTTTGCTCTCTTCCCTATTCTAATCCTGCAGCCTATTCTTCCCCACCATCTAGTTTATATTCTGGAGGTGTCCCCACTCCCCTCGCCTCCACTTTTAAGTCGCCTTCATTTGCTGATTGGCTCCAGCGACGTCTGAAGGGATCTCTGGTGCCTGTGCAGGAATAAAAGGTTAATAATAATAATAATAATAATAATAATAATAACACACAACGACCCTTGAGTTTCCCCGGAGGCAGGCAGCGAATCATTAGAGCTGAGGCCGGACAGTGTGAATTGAGTCGGGGAGAGGGTGTGTGGAAGCCAGACCGAGAGGAGGGGTCCCTGTGAAGTCTGAATGGATAGATGGCAGAAGCATCATTCCGGGAGCGCCCCCCCAAGATTTCAGAAACACTGGCTGCCTTAGTCCTCATCCCACACCTGCCAAACCCAACATTTGGTTGCCTCCCGTCCCCCCCACCCCTAAACAGCCAGCGAGGCATGGAGACTCTTTGAGGCGAGGGGTGTTCTCAGGAAATCTGGTGTACGGGGGGCTGCCTGTGTGAGAGCTTTGTTTCTGAGAACAAACGTGTGGACAGACAGCTGGGAAGGAGGGGGTGCGGGAGGGAGGGGCTAGCCGTGAGCCCTCCCGTTGAGAGGAGGGGGCTTCCGGCCTTGCACTGTTCTTTGATGCCTGGCAAGTTCTTCATTGTGTCTGTTTCCTTGAGGGTCACCGCAGACGCAGGGGTAGGAATCGTAGGGAGAGACACAGGGCTCGTGCCCTGCCTACCCCCTGAACCCATCACCTTTTCCTTGGGGCCGTCACCCATTCATTCATTCATTCATTCATTCTCAGCCGTTTTCCCATTCTGTTTCCTATACAGACAGCCTTCAGTGGCTGTGTTTCTGTCTTTTCTGCCCATCTGCTCTCCATCCCTGTGCCCCCCACATCCCTATGTGGGTGTGGGCCTCTGGGATGGAACATTTCAGGGCTTCGGGTCAGGTGTGGCCGGATGGAGAAGACCTGCCTGGTCACCTGTGGTTTAAGATGTGGAATTAAAAGGCAGATGGAGTCCGACAACAGGTGAGAAGGGGGTCCTACAATCTACAGCGACTGGAGATTTGACTCTGGGTGGCGGGCACACAGTGCACTAGACAAGATCTGGTAACATAGAAAAAAAAAAACCCACCCCCGAAACCGATCTCTCTCTGATCATGTTGACCAAGGTCACCCCAATCAATGTAATTAAAAAAAAAATAAAAACTTCATAGAGCCCAGGGTGACCTCAAGAACGACTCAAAAGGAAAAAAAAAAAAATTAAAAGGCAGAGCCTTAGGAGGCCCTACTGTCAGACATGGGAGCGTGGATCCACGGAACCGTTTTTTTTCCATGTTACCTGCCCCACACCCAAAAGCATGCCTCGCTCAGGGCTGGTTCAGGGCGGCCAAGACATTGGACATGATGATCCCAGGAGAGGGTCCCAGTAGGTGGAGCTTGGGTCAGCCCCGTGTCCTGTCCGTGCGACTCTGCCTTTTTGGAGGGGCGTCTTTTTTTAAGGGCAAAGGTGACCAGTTTCCTGGAAAGACAGTTTTATTAAACACCTGCCACCTTCTTCCCAGTCCTCAAGCTTGACGGTGGGCCTTTGGGACGCCTGAGTGGAAAGCTGGTTTCAGGCCCATCGGGTAAAAAAAAAAAAAAAAAAGGGAAAAAAAGGGCTGCGATTCTGAGTCTAAAGCTCCCGGATCCGTTTGTTTCTGCAGCCGCAGAGCTGGCGGGAGGGGTCTTGGGGAGCTGGAGCGGTCTCCAGGCTGCATGGCGGAGGGGGTGTGGGCGGGGGTCTGGTGCCCTCTGGCGCGCCCCCCGGCTGGCAGGGCGCACGGTGGGGGCTGTTTGTGCAGAAGAGGGGAGGCGGCTGGGCATTGTCCTCAGCTCCCTGCACTCCCCCCCCTTCCCCTCCCCTCGCCTCCCTCTTCTGGGCGTCACGATTATTAATAAACCATTTCCCACTTCGTGCTGCCGAGGTAAACACTTCACCAGGATTGCGCACGATCCTGCGCGCGTCCTATTCGTGGCACCGGTGGGCTCAGATGTGGAGTGGGCCCCCGAGTGCCTCGGCTGCGGCTTCGGACGTCAAATAGGTTTAAAATACCCCCGGCCTTCCGGGAATCGGGGATAAAGGAACAAGTGATGCTTCACCGAATGTAATTAAAGGCTCCGGGGCGAGGGCGTGAAGAACTGCGGGCCGCATCCCAGCTTCCGGTGGTCGGTCCCCACTGCACCGTTAACCCTCTCGTCCCTGGAGCTGAGGCTGCGGGGGAGCAGCGACGGGGCCATGCGCACCCATAGGATGTTGACATGGGGCCTCTCTCAGGGGGTGTGTGTGCAGGTTTGCATTGGAGAGAGGAAGGCGGGGGGCATCTCAAAGGCAGGGTTTGGGGTAGAGAATGGGGGCACGAATACAGGCATGACCTCTCCGCCTCTGTTTGGCGGGGGGGGGGGGGGGGGGCCCTCTTCCTCCAGTCCCCGCCTCTGGCAAAATGATCCTGGGGAACAGGGCCATTCCTGCACTTAGTGGCTTTGACTGTGGTTGTGGGTTGTTGGGAAGGTTGCGTGTTGCGATTCTAGGGGCGTTGATGAATGCCAGATGTCATTTATCCGCTATGACTGTCCTAGCGAGAATATTGGTTCTGCCGCCCTGAAATTTTTTTATTGATTTTTTACTCTTAGAGAGGAAGGGAGAGGGATAGATAGAAACATCAACGGTAGAGAAGCATCATTGGTCTGCTGCCTCTTGTACGCCCCACACCGAGGATCGACCGGAGAAACCCGGCCTGTGCCCTGACCAGGAATGGAACCCTGACCTCCTGGGTCATAGGTCCACACCCAACCACTGAGCCACCCCGGCTGGGCTGAAAATCCCCCGTCTTTCCTATGTCCTGTCATCCAGCTCCTTCAGTCTCCGGCACCACGGAGCCATTTACTGTCTCTACGCTTCCGCCTCTTCCCAGAATGTGGTATAAATGGAGTGACACAGTATGGAGCCTTTTCAGATTGGCTTCTCTCACTTGGCAATGCACATTTCAGGTCTCTCTGTGTTTCTGCAGGGCTGGGTAGCTCATTTCTTTTCATCGTTTCAAGTATTCCATTGGGCATTCCCCTCTTTGTATTTTATTTATTTTTTTCATTACACTTGACATTCCATGTCCGTGGTTAGACATTGGTGCAACTTACAAAATCTTCCCCCCTGAGAAGTCTAGTACCTACCTGGCACCAGACATAGTTATTACACTATTATTACTGTATTCCCTGTGCTTTACGTTACATCCCATGACTATTCTGTAGCTACCAATTGGTCCCTCTTAATCCCTTCACCATTTTCCTCCAGCCCCACAACATCCCTCCCATCTGGTAGCCATCAGCGTCTTCTCTGTATCTGTGAGTTTGTTTCTCTTTTGATTTATTTTTTCTTAATTCCCCATGTAAGTGAAATCATGCACCATTTGTCTTTCTCTGACTTAATTTCACTTCGCTTAAGTCCCTCTAAGTCCATCCATGTTGCTGCAAATGGGAATATGCTATGCTTTGTTATGGCTGAGTAATATTCCAGGAACTTGGGCATGCGCCCCGATCGGGAACCGAACCACGACCTCCTGGTTCATGGGCCGGTGCTCAACCATTGAGCCGCACCGGCCGGGGTTAAAGAAGTTTTCTTAACGTTTCTTGTAATACTGGTTTGGTGGTGATGAACTTCTCTGGCTTTTTCCTGTCTGGGAAGCTCTTTGATCTGTCTTTTGATTCGAAACCATAGCTTTGCTGGGGAGAGGAGCCTTGGTTGTAGGTGGGCTTGGTGCCTGCCTCAGTCGGCTGCCTTTATGGGGGAGGGCTCAATGAACGGACAATGGCACCTGCCAACGCTTTCATCTCCCAGGGAGCTGCCCCTCCAACTCTCCCCCTGATGCCAGGCCACTTATTTTCTCCCCTTATGTCCCCGGGGCTCTTAGAGCTGCTGTCTCTTTGCTGGAGCCTCGGGTGAGAGTTTGGGAACAAGTGAGTCTGTGCTCAGGCCCTTTGAGAGGATGCCTGGGCTTCCAGCAGCCCTCTAGCTCACCCTGATGACACCCCCTTTGATGTTCACAGCCAGATGTTGGGGGGACGCCTCTTCCCAGCGCGGGGGCTCTGGGCTGGGCCTCCTGGTGTAGGGCTGGGACGTCTCCCTCCTCAGGGTGGACCTCCTGAGTCTAGATGTCCCTTCTGATTCTTTGGGTTCTTGTTGTTAATCTTCACCCAAAGATATTTTTCCATTGATTTTTTTTTTTAGAGAGAAAGTGGAAGAGAGGGGGAGAGACAGAGAGAGAGAAACATCATCCATGTGAGAGAGACACATCGATGGGTTGCCTCCTGCCTGGGGCTGGGGATTGCACCTGCAATCCAGGTGCATGCCCTTGACTGGAATCCAACCTGGAACCCTTCAGTTCAAGGGTTGGTGCTCTAACCACTGAGCTCACCAGCTCTGGTATTTTCTTCTGATTCATTTTTTTTTTAAAGAATAGGATATTTGGGTATTTATTAATATCCTCTTTAGAGCCTGGTCGCTCGAGAAATCACACCGTGAGACTAACTCCAAAGAACACATTTATTAAAAATAAATCCTATATCAACTAGAATCATCCCTTCTCCCACTCGAGCATTTCATAATCCTCTTCTGATTTCATTAACCTTCCCTTTGTTCTTTGACTTTTTCTTTCTAATCCTCGCCCAGGGATATTCCCCGCCCCCCCAAACTGATTTCTAGAAAGAGTGGAAGGGAGAGCAGGGGAGACAGAGAGAAACATCGACATGGGAGAGACACATCCATTGGTTGCCTCCCACATGTGCCCCTACCTACTGGGGCTGGGGAACCTGCAAACCGAGGTACGTGCCCTTGACCAGGAATCGAACCCATGACCCTGGAGTCTGCAGGCGGATGCTCCAACCACCGAGCAAAACCAACCAGGGCTGTGTTTTGACGTTTACTCTTAACATGACCCTACACGCCCTGGGAGTTCTCTATTTTTCTCGGCTCCATGCCTTGGAAGACAGCACCTTGTAGCTGGATATTCTGGTGCTTGGCTGTCTCTTTAACGTTATCACATCAACAGGTTAGACCTGGTTCCCAATGTGGGGCACACACCCCACAGGGGGCAGTTTGGTGTTTAAGAGGGGGGCAGTTGGAGAATGAGCTATTCACAGGGAGTGTTTTGCATTTCTTATGGTTCTAGGGGCCTCATAGGCAGTCTATGTTAGAGACGCTCAGGGCAGGCGTGGCCAAAGAAAGGTTGGGAACCACTGGGTTACACAGAAACGTCAAACCCCGGTTCTCAAACATCTCCCATCGCAGACACTTCGGTTCTCAACCAAGTTGTTCACAGGAAAAAAAAAGTCTCGGTTGTGGAACAAAACTTGTTCGGCCTGACAACCCTCTCGTGCTCACGCCTCAGCATGACCTACAGCGTCTCTCAGGCAACAAACACAGGAGAGGATGCTTTCGGTGGTGGAGAAATTGATGGTTAGCACAATCTTAAAACATAAAAAAGCTGTTGCCCGGCCAGCATGGCTCAGTGGTTGAGCATCGACCTACGAACCAGGAGGTCACGGTTTGATTCCCCGTCAGGGCACACGCCTGGGTTGCGGGCTCGATCTCCAGTAGGGGGCGTGCAGGAGGCAGCCGATCCATGATTCGCTCTCATCACTGATGTTTCTATCTCTCTCTCCCTCGCCCCTCCTCTCTGAAATCAATGAAAATATATATTTTTAAAAACATAAGCCATCAAGAGTGTTGATGTTGCTAAGGGTGGGAAAGTGCTCACGAAACAGCCATCACAGGCCATCGAACAGGTCGGAAACCTGTTGTTGATTGGGATAAAGGAAAAGCAGTGAGCTGGTGATAGCAGATCCGAGGCAGCGATATATGAAAAATCCATTTAAGACTATGGGGCGGGGGGGTGTGGTTCAGTAAATTTAAGAAGTGTTTGTTTATAGATGGGCCAGTATGTGAGACGCGTACTGTGTATAAGAAAGGTTAAAAATACAAGAGAGGTTAAAACAGGGAATCACTGGGCGGTCTGGAACAGAGTCATTCAATCTACATTACTTCTAACGGGAAGGAAAAGATTTGGGTTTCAAACACATCGTTTCTCGAACGGCCTTCCGGAACGAATGGAGTTCGAGAACCGACGTTCCACTGAACTTAGGAGAGTCCTCTACATCCAGGAGGCAGTCGCACATAACCATTTCTGCCGCCTGCCTTCCTACCCTTAGCACAGATTTTCACACGACGCCTGTGACGGTGACGTGTTATTGAAGATGCGGCTTCGGATCCATCCCTTAGGGCTCCCATCGCGCTGCTCACACTGACCACCCCGTCTTGGGCGTTGTCTCGCGTTTCCGTTAGAGCCCCCGTGGTAGGAACCCGACATCTTTCCATCCCCGTGGCCGAGGATTTCAGCCTCTGGGTGGTATCGGAGTCTGGTCCTGCTGATTGCCCTGTGTGGTCTGTGTTTGTCCTTGTCTCTCAGCATGGATATTTTTTTCCCCATCGAAAGCTAAACATGTTCTGCTATCTAATGGGAACGGAAATGCCTAGGTCTTTAGTGTGAAGATGGGTGTCCGTTTGGCCCAGAGTCGTGTTTGGTTGAATGTTTGCTGTAGCTATAGGCACCGGGGTCTTTGCATTCCTCCGGTGACCTCGGCGTTGACCGTTCCTGGGGCTTTGAGCATTCCCCATGTCTGACCACGTCGAACTAGTTTGTATCTTGCAGCTGTTTGAGTCTGGGGCTGCCTTGGTATGGTCGGTCACAGGGTCTGAAAGGGGCGGGGGGCGCATTCTATAATCTTGGGGAAAATCCATGTCTAGGGATACAGGGCTTTCATAAAGTGTTTTTAAATTAAAAAAAAAAAATTTTTTTATTGATTTCAGAGGGAATGGAGAAGGAGAGAGAGATAGAAGCATCAATGATGAGAGGGAATCATGGATCGGCTGCCTCCTGCACGTCCCCTACTGGAGATCGAGCCTGCAACCCGGGCATGTGCCCTGACTGGGAATCGAACCGTGACTTCCTGGTTCATAGGTTGACACTCAACCACTGAGCCACACTGGCCAGGCCATAAAGTGGGGTTTTTCCCCTCTTCAATAGTAAAGCTCCCCCACCCCCCAGTCTGATTCCTACCCCTTTCTATGGCTACCGCATTATGACCATTTCCCCTTGAATCCCTTGTTGACTGTTTTTGGCTGTTTTGTTTTGTTTTATTGGCAAATATCCTCTCCCATCCAGTAGGTCGCCTTTTCGTTTTGGGGATGGCTTTCTCTGCCGTGCAAACACATTTCCGTGTCCTGTAGCCCCAGTGGATCACTCCATAAGTTATTGAAATGTCTTAACCATGGCGCTGAACACCCGAAACTAATATAAGGAATGTCACCTGTAACTGAACATTCTTTAAATTTAATATATATTTAAATACGTTTTTATTGATTTCAGAGAGAGGAAGGGAGAGGGAGAGGGAGAGAGAAACATCAGTGGTGAGAGAGAATCATGGATCAGCTGCCTCCTGCACGTCCCCCTACTGGGGATCGAGCCCACAACCCGGGCCTGTGCCCTGACGGGGAATCCAACGGTGACCTCCTGGTTCATTGGCTCAAACCACTGAGCCACACCGGCCGGGCACATTTTTTTTTTAATTAAAAAAGAAAAGAAAAGAAAAATCATGCTTTCAACAAAATTTTAAAAAGAAGTCAAATGACATGGGGTGGCGAGACAGGTGCACCCCCATGAGCGTCGGTTGAAGGCCTGTGTGGGTGCGGTTTCGGGAGGGCTGAGTGAGTGATTCTTCAAAGCCCCGGAGAGTTTAAAACTCTCCTGCAAAATCCACGCCGGCTGCTACCCGGCTCTTTCTCGCTAAGCCCACGCACGGAGGAGGCGCCGAGGGCACCGTGTGTGACTCATCCCAGCCTGAGGCACGAGGCTTGAAATTGGCTGGATTGGATCCACGCTGCTCTGAGTTGTTGTGCTTCCGGAGGATCGGTCCCCAAGGCCATCCGCCCGGTAAATGCATCCTCGTGTGGCATCGGGAGGCTGAGCTGCAGGCTGGGCGGCTCTCAGACCATGAGTCAGGATGGCGGGCCGACTGATTGTCCCTCCTGCCAATTTCCAGACTCACTGCCCGCAAACGGCTGCCTGTGTCGGGCCAGTGCTCACGGACTTGGAGGTCGGTGTCTTTGGTAAACAGTTCTCTTCAGGGAAAAGCGACGTGCAAGTATGCTTCTGAAAACCCAGGATGGACAAGCTGTGTGCTCTTTTAAATTTATTTTATTTTTTAAAATATATTTTATTGATTTTTCACAGAGAGGAAGGGAGAGGGATAGAGAGTTAGAAACATCGATGAGAGAGAAACATCGATCAGCTGCCTCCTGCACACCCCCTACTGGGGATGTGCCCGCAACCCAGGTACATGCCCTTGGCCGGAATCGAACCTGGGCCCTTTCAGTCCGCAGGCCGACGCTCTATCCACTGAGCCACACCAGTCAGGGCTGTGTGTTTTTTTAAATTTGTTTTTTTTAAATTGAATCTTCATTGTTGAAGGTATTAGATATGCCCCCTTTCTCCCCCATGGACCTCTTATAGCCCAATCCTGTCCCCCACCCCAGGCCTTCACCACCCTATTGTCTGTGTCCATGGGTTATGCATATAAGCATACATGTTCTTTTTTTATATATCTATATATTTTATTGATTTTTTACAGAGAGGAAGGGAGAGAGACAGAGAGTCAGAAACATTGATGAGAGAGAAACATCGATCAGCCGCCTCCTGCACATGTGCCCGCAACCCAGGCACATGCCCCTGACTGGAATCGAACCTGGGACCTTCCAGTCCGCAGGCCGACGCTCTATCCACTGAGCCAAACCGGTTTCGGCAGCATACATGTTCTTTGGTTGATCTTTTCCCACCCACTCACCCACCTGCTCCTTCCCTCGGGGATTCCATAGCCCAGTGGTCGGGAAACTCATTAGTCCACAGAGCCAAATATCAACAGTACAACGATTGAAATTTCTTTTGAGAGCCAAATTTTTTAAACTTAAACTATATAGGTAGGTACATTGTTATTAACTTAATTAGGGTACTCCTAAGGCTTAGGAAGAGCCACACTCAAGGGGCCAAAGAGCCGCATGTGGCTCTCGAGCCGCAGTTTGCCGACCACTGCCATAGTCTGTTCCGTGCTTCTATGTCTCTGGATCTATTTCATTCATCAGTTTATTTTGTTCATTCGATTCCACATATGGGGTGGCTCAGTGGTTGAGTGAGGACCCCATAGACCAGGAGGTCACTGGTTTGATTCTCCGTCAGGGCACATGCCTGGGTTGGGGAGCTCGATCCCCAGTAGGGGGCGTGCAGGAGGCAGCCGATCCGTGTTTCTCTCTCATCATGGATGTGTCTAGCCCTCTCCCTCTCCCTTCCTCTCTGAAATCGATACAAATATATTTTAGAAAATCTCTTTGAGGGCAAACCGAATATTGGCGTCCCAAAGATCATTTTCTGTCTCAGACTGGCCACGGGCTATTTTAATATAGGCTGGTGGTTCTGACAGCATGACTCTCCCAAACTTAGTTAGCTTTTATTCTGTGTAATTCCAATGAGCCCGTGGCTATACCCATAATCCTCTCTGAGACGCTCTCCACTTTAGCTGAAGGTAATCTGAAATAAATTGATGTAACCAGAAGTGATCAGGCCTCTGAGAAAGAGCCTTTTGCCATGTTTTGTTTTGTTTCCTGAGACATTTTATACAAATAAAATTACTGGGTGGCCATCCCTTTGATCAATGCAAAGGTTGAACCAGCGTCTGTGAGGTCAAACTCTCAATTTGGTATTTGTGGTGACACCCAGTTTTCATCTTCTGTTACTCAATTTCACCTCCCATCCTCGGGAGAGGATCCATGATTCCGTCTTTCAACCCTGCTGTCAACTTCACAGGTGATTTTCTGAAATTCCCTGTTTCTGATGAGACCTTTTCCTAGAGTGGCCGGCAACAGCGAAGGCCTGCTACTTGACATTCAGTGCCTCACCGCTTTCCCTAACTCCACATGCTTATCCCAACTCATCCCACACAAGTTTTAGCAAGCAGGGGTCCCTCCATTTCTTTCAGGCATTCATAACAGCTTTTTTTCTTTTTTTAAATCAAGGATATTTTTTCCATTGATTTTTTAGAGAGTGGACAGGAGAAGAGAGACAGACAGAAACACCGATGTGAGAAAGCTGCATCGATTGGTTGCCTCCCGCACGCCCCCGACCAGGGCCCAGGGCCGAGGGCCTGCAACCGAGGTACCTGCACTTGGCCGGAATCGAACCCGGGACCCTTCCGTCCGCAGGCCGGTGCTCTATCCACTGAGCCACACCGGCCAGGGGTCCTAACAGCTTGGCACGCGCCTGTGGTCAGGACTGACCCCGGATCTGAGTTTTCTGTTTGGCATTTCCCAACGGTGGCAGATTTCCTCATTCGTTCCTTTTCACTAAGTTTTTAGTTAGCCATGACCCCCGCGTCTCGAGTGTTCACCACCGCAAGCCTTCTCTCCTCGTCCACGCACACAGTGCCTGTGTGTGGGATGGAGGCCAAGTACAGTTGCCCACATGTCCTGTCTATTTTGGGATCCGTCCTGGCAGGGCCTGGCATTCCGGCGGCGACAGAAGGAACAAAAGCGATCGCAGAAGTATGCGATGACGCCCAGGCACTCACGCGTGTGCGGCATTCATCACTGCCGTCACATTCTGTCGCCCAGAGCGGAGCCCCATGGATACGCTGCAGATGGGAGAGAGAGAACTGGTCTCATACGCAAGTTGGAGGCCATAGTTGGTACCGATAATATCACCTGCTGCCGTGTGACAGGGACACGGGGAGAAGTACCTGAGCCTGAGACAGCTCCAGGGAGCGCACGTGGTATTATTGGTGTTATTTTTTGTGACTGTGACCCCCACTTCTTTACATTTGTTTTCCTAGAGGAAAGGGGGAGCCCAGCCGACTTGGCTCCATGGTTGAGCATCGACCTATGAACCTGGGGGTCACGGGTTTGATTCCCCGTCAGGGCACAGGCCCGGGTTGCAGGCTCAGTCCCCAGTGTGGGGCGTGCAGGGGGCAGCGGGTCCCTGATTCTCTCTTATTGATGTTTCTCTCTCTCTTTCTCTCCCTTCCTCTCTGGAATCAATACAAATATATATTTTAAAAAAAGAGGGTAGGCTGGGGGTAGGGTGGGGATACATGGAAAGAAGGAAAGAGTAGCTTATTGCCTGGCTAGAAGAATCATGCATCCAAACAGGCCTTTTTCTCGCCTGTTGCTATGGAGACAGAACAAAACACGGCTGGATCTGTCCACCCTGTGTACCACCTGTTTCCCCGTCGACATGCACAGTAGTCACCAGGCTTTGCAATGGATTAAGCTGATCCCTGACGAAGGTGCACCAAAACACTCAGATGATGAGTAATTAAAAATAAGCCCAAGACTTGGAATTCTGCAAGGAGCCAGCGAAGGGCTGAGAGGAGTAAGGAAGGGCCCGGACATTCTCATGGACCCAAGGGCCGTGCCTCACGAAGAGGACCCTCCCCCCAGCATCCCCCGTGTCCCATTCAACCGTCTCCTCGTCCCATTCGCTCGTTCCTAGAAGCATTTTCTGGCTTCAGGCTGGGGCATCTGGGGAGGATGCCTGCTAATGTGATTCATGCTTTTAGAAGCCAAAACATGTAGACCCGGGGCCAAGGTTTTGCTTTTTTTTTTTTTTAAGTGGTTCTTTCAGCCCTAGCGGTTTGGCTCCGTGGATAGCGTGTCAGCCCGAGGACTGAAGAGAGTCCTGGGTTTGATTCCAGTCGAGGGCACCTACCTCGGTTGCAGGCTCAATCCCCACCCCTGGGCTAGAGTAACAATGAGAACCAGGCTGGACAGGGGGTTCATCAACACGAGGCTCACAGGACAAGAACAGCTGCCCGTGATCTATTTAAGTCAAGGAATGGAAAAATCCTCTGAAAGTTGACCAGGGGTGAGGCAAGGGCTCCGGGAGTCAGAGGGGAGTTCCTGGTTGACCAAATGGCCCGGACGGCAGCACCCAAGGAAAGGCCTTGCTGATCTCAGAAACATGAGCCGTGTCCTCGCCAGCTGCCGTCCTCACCCCAGGTCCAGCCCCGGGGCAGGTGGTTTGGATTGAAGGAAGGGGAGGCCGTGTCACCCTGTGTGGTAGGGTTGGAGTCACTGTTCGATACTGCATCTGGGGCCCTAGCTGGTGCGGCTCAGTGGATAGAGCATCGGCCTGCGGACTGAAGGGTCCCAGGTTCGATTCACTGTCATGCTCTGTTCATTTGTTTCTCTGTTGACACAGGACCGATCTGGTCCAGGACTTGGGGTGGGGCTTTGCATATCCGAGAGATATGTATGAAGTGCACAAACTCCCCGATATTGTCTCAGAGAGAGAGAGTCATTGATCAGTTGCCTCCCGTACTCGCCCCAACCACGGATTAAACCCACACCTGGGTATGTGCCCTGACTGGGAATCAAACCTGCAACCTTTTGGTGTATCAGACGCCGCTCCAAACCAACAGAGCCACACAGCAGCCAGGGTCAAATTATTCTAAATTAAAACATTTCAGTCTGGCCGGCACGGGTGGGTGGTTGTGGTCACGGTTCGATTCCCAGTCAGGGCACGTGCCCGGATTGTGGGCTCGATCCCTAGCGTGGGGCATGCAGGAGGCAGCCGATGAATGCTTCTCTCTCATCATTCACGTTTCCATCTCTCTCCCCCTCTCCTTCCCTCTCTAAAATCAATAAAAATATTTAAAAAATAAATTAAAAATCTTACAAAGACGATGGGATACCACATAGAAATAACAAAGGAACAGCCTGGCGATATCCACATTATTGTTGAATCGATACCATCCTACTAAGAAAAGGAAGCAGAAAAAAACACACACACCTGCTGCATTACTTTATGTACATAAAGTTCCAAGGAGTGTGAACTCATCTGCAGCGAAAGAAAACACACCAGCAGGTGCCTAGTGATGAAATCGGAGGCGGGAGGATGAAATTATGAAGGGTCACAAAAATCGGGGAAGAGTGAGAGGAAAATGTTATCTTGATTGTGGCGATTGTTTCGTGATTGTATAGGCATGAATACTCATCAAAGTGTACATTTTAATTGATTTCAGAGAGAGGAAGGGAGCGGGAGAGAGAGTTCGAAACATCAACGATGAGCGAGAATCATGGACCGGCTGCCTCCTGCACGCCCCCTGCTGGGGATCGAGCCCGCAACCCCGGCATGTGCCCTGACCGGGATTCGAACTGTGACCTCCTGGTACATGGGTCCTCGTTCAACCATGGAGCCACATCATTCTGGCAAAGTCTACATTTTAAATATTTGCTGCTTTTAGATTTGACCTCTATAAGGATATAGATCAATGGAGAGGGAGAGACAGGTACGTAATTGAAGATGGAGAGGTAGAGAGGTGATAGCATTAAGGAAGAGTTCTTTCTTTTCTAAAGATGATTTTTTTTAATTGGAGAGAGCTAGAGTGAGAGAGAGAAAGAGAGAGGGGAGAGAGAGAGAGAGAGAGAGAACATCGATTTGTTTATTCCACTTATTCATTCATTCATTGGTTGATTCTTGTGTGTGCCCTGACCAGGAATGGAACCCACAACCTTGACGTATCAGGATGATGCTCTCACCTACTGAGCTACCTGGCTAGGACTAAGAGCTCTTCTTTATATTGCTGGGTAGTAACTACAGAGAGAGAGACAGCAGGAAAATTTAGCATTTTGTAATAGAAGTGAAAAAATTAGCATTTCACCCTAACTGGTTTGGCTCAGCGGCTAGAGCGCCAGCCTGCGGACTGAAGGGTCCCAGGTTCGATTCTGGTCAAGGGTATATACCTTGGTTGTGGGCACATCCCCAGTAGGAGGTGTGCAGGAGGCAGCTGATTGATGTTTCTCTCTCATCAATGTTTCTGACTCTCTGTCCCTCACCCTTCCTCTCTGGAAAAAATCAATAAAATTTATTTAAAAAAAAACAGGTTTCAAAAACAAACAATATCATCAAATATGTGTGTGTGTGTGGGGGGAGTAGAGGGGTGGTGAGCATAATAGACTACAAGATACAAAACAACCAAATGCAACCCATGGACTTGGCTTCATTCTCTGTCCTCCCACAACTAAAAAGCTGTGACAGATATTTGGGGGGCAGTTGAGAAACATTTTTAAATATTTTTATTGATTTCAGAGAGGAAGGGAGAGGGAGAGAGAGAGAAAAAAACATCAATGATGAGAGAGAATCATGGATCGGCTGCCTCCTGCACACCCCGCACTGGGGTTGGAGCCCACAACCTGGACATGTGCCCTGACCGGGAATCGAACCGTGACCTCCTGGTTTGTAGGTTGACATCCAACCACTGAGCCACACCAGCCAGGCAGACAGTTGAAAAAATTTAAACATGGACTACATAGTCAATAACATGATTGAATGGATCTTCATTTTCTCAGAGGTGATCTATAATAATAAAAGAGTAATATGCTAATTAGGTCAGACATCCTTCCAGAGGACCTTTCGGATGAAGCCGGGGCTGCGAGGGAAGCCTGGGTCCCGGGTGCCAGAGGGAAGCCGGGGTGGGCAGCCGAGGGAAGGAAGGCCTTCTCTTGCACAAATTTCGTGCATAGGGCCTCTAGTTACAGAGGCCTTTTGCACGAAGAGATTCGTGCAATAAGCCTTCCCTTCCCTTGGCTGCTGGCACCGGTTTGCCTGTGGCACTTGGGACCCAGGCCTTCGCCCAGCCGGAGCCGGCCCTGGAGCTGTCCGGCTTCGCTGCTCCGGCCCTGGGGCCGTCCGGCTTCACTCCGCCGCTTGGAGCCTACATATGCAAATTAACCACCATCTTTGTTGGGTTAATTTGCATACTCTCCTGATTGGCTGGTTAGTGTAGCAAAGGTACAGTCAATTTACATGTTTGTCTGTTATTAGGCAAGATGATGTAGTAGCAAAATAAATATGATAGACGCATAGAGACACAGATACATAGAATATTAATGCGCCAAATTGTTAACAATTGGTGAATTTAGGTAATGACATGACAGAGGTTTACATTTTTTTTTGTTTTTTATTTTATTTGCTTTTTCATTTGTTTTGTGTGGGTTTTTTTAAAATAATAATCTGGAGAAAGAGCAGCCTCATTCTGGTCTTAGCTGCCCAGCCCCTGCTCAGTCTTCTTGTCTGCATTAGTCACCGTCCAGGTCACGCACCCTTGAGTCGTGAAGTGGCCGCACTGTCACCAGATTGAGTGAAGTGGAGGCGTTTTTTGCAGAAAGATGGTCGTGAGGGGGAGGTAGCGGGGAGAGAGGGCAGCTGTCATGGAGCCCTGGAGGGCCCCCCTCTTTCCTGGAGTTTGACGCTTGTTGCAATCCCAGAGAGACTGTGTGGGTGGGGGAAAATGAGCAGGAAGTTTGAGGGGGGCTTCACTCCTTCTCTCTGGCAGCTTCCCGCCCACGGGGGCTTATTATCCTCGATTGCCTGTTTTTCTCCTCGCTGTTGCCATGGCGACGGGCGCAAAAACGTGACTCTGCCCGGACGTGTGCACTTTGCACACCACACCCAATGCCTGTCCCCACTTACCTGCTGGGTCCTTGCCTCCCAATTGCGTGTCTGTGCGAAGGCGGTTGCGTGTCTGTGTGAAGGTGTGTGATCTTCAGGGAGCTGCTGAGAACCACCTGCCTCCTGCTCACCCCCTACTGGGAATCGAGCCCACAACCCGGGCATGTGCCCTGACCAGGAATCGAACTGTGACCTCCTGGTTCATTGCAACCGCAGGTCGGCGCTCAACCCCTGGGCCACGCTGGCCGAGTGAGAAAAATCACCTTTTGAAGGATTGAGAAGAAGGCTGGTGTTGAGCATCCTCCAAAGGGTTTAGGCGAGAGGGTGGCGCAAGGTGCCAAGGGTATCCTGGACGTCACCCCACGGTGCTGGGGGGAATCTTCTGGAAGCCCTGTGACATGGGGATAGCACAGAGGCTGGCCTGCCACTCTTCCACCTGCCTCTCGCTGTCACTGACCCCACGCTGGCGTGTCCACCACTTGGTGGCCTCCACGCACTCCCTGCTGAGGCATAAGGCCAGTTTCTGAGACTTCTAAAGGGTACCACCCTAAGACCAAAAGGCTAATGATGCGGACCCGGCCGGCATGGCTCAGGGGTAGAGCTTCAACCTATGAACCAGGAGGTCACAGTTGGATCCACCATCAGGGTTGCGGGCTCTATCCCAGTGTGGGGCGGGCAGGAAGCATCAGATCAATGATTCTCTCATCATTGATATTTCTCTCTCTCTCCCTCTTCCTCCCTCTCTGAAATCAATAAAATATATATATATTTTAAGGAGGGACCATTAGTGTGGGCCACATGCTTGGTGGGCTGCACATATCTTATTTTGAAGTAAAAAAACAAAATGGGAACAAATACAATATTTGTATTTGCATGTGGCCCGCGGGCCATAGTTTGAGGACCCCTGGTCTAAAGGCTTGGAATGAATTGAGCTGTGGAGTGGGTGTTGGTTTTCTTGGTATTTAAATAGAGGATGCTAAAGAGATAGATTAGACAGAGGATTCTGAATCTTAGGGACTTCTGCTGAGATCTAAGAAATATAATCTGAGTGTTCCATCTCAGATACATTTCATTGAGCTGTGATGGACATTTTGGGATTGGGTAAGGTGAAGTGATGGCTTGATACTCACATATTTTGTGACGTGGTCACTCCAGGAAGTTTAGTTAACATCGCCACTAACTCCCAGGGTCCCACTTTTTTGTTGCTGGGAGACCATGTACGATCTACTTTCTTAGAAACTTTCAAGTGTTCCGTGGAGTGTCCTTAGCGGTAATCACCAGGCTCTCCATCACATCTCCGGAACACGTTCCTTCTACAGCTAGACGTTTCCCCCGCCATCCATCCATTCAAGAGGGAGAGGGAGGGAGGAGACGTGTTCTTTTGCTTGAGGGGACAAGTCCTCTTTGAAGGTTCGAGTGTTCAGTTGAGTTTCCCTGCCCAGCATTCAGTGACAGCTTGACCCTCAGGGTTGATAGAGTTCGGGTAAAATCCAAGAATAAATTAGTCGGGCGTCAGCTCATCAAAAAGCCAAGAACGTCTATTTGTCATCGTCAGTCGTGTTTTCCTGTCTCTGTGTGGGAAAGACCACGCCCTCCGGTAGCTGTCGTTATTTTAAAATGCCATGAGGTGCCATCGGATGAGACTTGGCGCCCACACACCGATCCCAAGATGGCCTGCCCCCTCTCCGAAGGATGCCTCTCTATTCATCTCTCCGCGTTCCTTGCCAAGAGAAGACAGTGAGAAGCAGCATGAATTAGATACTCAGGTAGAAAGAGGGATGTCTCCCGTGAAAGATGATGTTTAAATTGCACCCGTCAAGGCTGCTTGTGAAACGGATAGAGAGAGAGAAACGTTACTGGAGTCTGACAACGTTATTGTCCAAGTGACGCCTTTTAACTGTTAAAGAGAGTCTGAAGGCACTTCATCCTTCCCCGGAGAGTCCTCCCTCTGTCTTCTTGTCGTGGTTGGGGACAGGAGCTGTGAGCCGGAGAAATGATGGCTTGTAGCTGGTCTGTGTCTTTTCTGATCACCCCATGAGCATGCTCAGTGTTTCTCTATTTCCTGAAGGCCAGTTCTTCTCTAGAGTATCCTGGTGGCAGGACGTGTGATAAGGGACGTTTGTGTGTCCTGGTGAGATAAGAGAATTAAAATTTTGCATTCATCTATCTATCTATCTATCTATCTATCTATCTATCTACCTACCCCTTTCTTTCTTTTAAAATATGTTTTTAGCCCCCGGGGTGTGGCTCAATGGTTGAGCATCGACCTACTAGTATGAACCAGGAGGTCACGGTTCGATTCCCGGTCAGGGGCAAATGCCCAGGTTGCGGGCTCAATCCCCAGTAGGGGCTGTGCAGGAGGCGGCCGACACATGATTCTCTCCCATCACTGATGCTTCTCTCTCTCTCCTTCTCCCTTCCTCTCTGAAAGAAATCAATAAAAATATATTTAAAAAGATGTTTTTATTCATTTCAGAGGGAGTTCTCTTGCCCAGCATTTATGTGCTCGTCTGCTCTCAACATTTCTGACTCCATCTGACTCTGGGGTGTTATGGTTTGGGATGAGCTATGGGGTCCATATGGCATATATTGAGTGAAGAAGAAACCCAGAGTTATATGAATGGTCCCCTCTCAGTATTGTGAGTGGACCCCTACCAGTCACACGAGACTGTTCAGGGGATAAGGGAGGACTTCACAAAGTGTGACTAGAGAGGATGAGTGCCCTGGCCGGTGTGGCTCAGTGGGTAGAGCATCGGCCATGCTGACAGCAGGGTCCTGGGTTCAGTTCCCAATCAGGGCACAGGCCTGGGTTGTGGGCTGGATCCCCAGTAGGGAGCATGCAGGAGGCAGCTGATCCATGATTCTCTGTCATCGTGGATGTGTGGTTGTTACAGAATACTCATGGGGATGTAAAGTACAGCATAGGAAATAAAAATATATATATATATATATAAAATAGAGAAGACGAACAATCCCGGATGCAGAAATGTGAGCTGTGTGCACAGTCAGCTACATTCCTCCTTTCGGGCTCCTAATCCCCAGAATCCTTCCCTGGCCGCGGGGTGGGAACGTGACACTGGGCCCTGGCTGCAAATACCAGCGCCGTGCATGTGCGCGCGTTTGAGATGGTTATCTTCTGAGGATTGTGCTGCCTCGGCCAAAACCTCTGCATGCCAGCAGCAGGTAGCTTAGGGAGACACGGGGTCAGGGGGGCCCCCTCCTTTCCCCAGAATTCCGATGGCACCTGTTGGGAGCCCCATGACCCGTGGAACCCGTGGGCCGGTGCCCGCGTTTCGGCTTGGTGCAACCCCTCCTCTGGCACACACAGCCCCCAATCGCTGTACCGTTTGCCCTTTTTATGTTTTGTTTTGTTTTTGTTTTTCTAAAGATGTTTTTTGTTGGTTTCAGAGAGAGGAAGGGGAGAGGGAGAGAGGGATAGAAACAGCAGTGAGGAGAGAGAATCATGGATCGGCTGCCTCCTGGGGATCGAGCCTGCAACTCGGGCATGTGCCCTGACGGGCAGTCAGACCTAGACCTCCTGGTTCATAGGTCGGTGCTCAACCACTGAGCCACACCGGCCAGGGTCGTATACATTTTTTATTGTTGGCAGTATTACAACAACGTCTCCCCTTTTCTCTCCTCTCCCCACTCTTCCCAGCCCCGACCCACCCCTCCAGGTCTTCATCACCCTATTATTGCCCGTGTCCATGGGCTATAAGGGGTCTCCAGCTCTGTGTGCAGTGCAAAGCTGGATCTGGCTCCCCGCTCGTCTCCATGGTAACCGTGCCTGTGCTCAGAGCATTATGCAGGGAAGTCTAGGAAGATGGAGAGGGGCGGGTTCGGCGGTCGTCGGCTCTTCTCTCCCTACCGGACCGTTTCATATACCTCTGTGTGGACCATCGGACATTTCCTGTGTTCTCACGGCATCTTGTCTACCCATAAATCCCTGAGCCTCCCGGAGTTCTTAAACCACTCTATCACCCTGAGCTGGGCGAGGCTCGACTGTGATAGCAAGTGAGTCCTGCTATCCGTGGGGCTTATAAGAACATGATAATAAAAATTCCGTGATAGTAGTTCAAAGACATGGATTAAAAAGTAAAGAAAGCCGTTAGTTCAGTTGGTGAGAGCATCGTCCCAAAACACCAAGGTTTTGGGTTTGGTTCCCAGGCAGGGCACATAAAAGAATCCAACAATGAATGCAGAAATAAGTGGAACAACAAATTGATGCTTCCCTTTCCCTCTTCTCTCTCTCTCTCTCTCTCTCTCTCTCTCTCTCTCAAATCAATCAATCAATACAAAAAGGAAAGAGCCATCTGGTGTGGCTCAGTGGTTGAGTGCCAACTACAAACCAAGAGGTCACCAGTTCGATTCTTGGTCAGGGCGCATGCCTGGGTGGTGGGCTCCATCCCCAGTGGGGCATGTGTGGGAGGCAGCTGATTGATGTTTCTCTCTCATCAATATTTTTCTCTCTCTCCCTCTCTCTTCCTCTCTCTCTAAAAACTCCGTGGGAAAAAAAATATCCTTGGGTGAGGATTGGGGGGAAAAAAGATCTGTATTTTTTTATCTCTTCCTGTGAAAGCAGTCATCAAAATAATATCTCAGAAGTTCTCCCTCTGCATGTAACTCAGAGCGATTAGGAGAAGGCTCTGGAGAGGGCCTTGGCGTTGGAGAGATAAAGGAGAGACCCTAATAAATCATCGTTTCCTACATGAAAGAGAGGCGGCCACCCCAGCCCCAGCAGGCATGTGTGCAAGGATCCCGTGGACAGAGCAGAGAGCAGCGGGTTAATGCAAAGAACAGCTGTGCCCGAGGAAGCCGGACTTCAGAAAGCTGAGCCCTCTAGCAGCCCGGCCCTTCCCACCCGTCTCTGATCTCGATAATCCCTCTCCGTCTAGGAGGCTGCCAGGGAGCTGAAGTCACACGGTGGAATGGGCTCTACCGGGGACGCCCATTAGAGACTCCTCACCCCGTTGTCACATTTTCCCACGGGAGAAAAAGAGCTAGCACAGCACCAGCAGGGAGGTGGGTGGAGCAGGGAGAAAGGTCTGCAGTCTTTTGCAATAGAAAGCCCTCCTGCCAGGCCAGTGTGGCTCAGTGGTTGGACATCGACCCATGAACACAAAAGGGCACGTGCCAGGTTGAGGGCCTGATCCCCAGCATACGGGGTGGGCTGGGGGCAGTTGATCAATGATTCTCTGTCATCATTGATGTTTCTATCTCTCCCTCTCCCTTCCCCTCTGAAATCAACAAAGATATATTCATAAACTAAGAAAAAGAAAAAGATAGCCCTAGCTCATTTGGCACAGTGGACAGAGCATTGGCCCTCAGACTGACAGGTTAGGGTTTTGATTCCTGGCCCTGGTCAGAGCTTGTGTGGGTGGTAATCGATCGATGTGTCTCTCTTACATCGATGTTTCTTTCTCTCTCTCTCTCTCTCTCTCTCTCTCTCTCTCTCTCTCTCTCCCCTCTCTCTCTCTCGCTCTCTCTCTCCCTCTCTCTCCCTCTCCTTGCCATTCTCTCTAGAAATCAATGGAAAAATATCCTCGGGTGAGGATTAACAACAACAAGAAGACAGATTCTTAGTGTGTGTGTGTGTGTGTATGTTGTTGTTGTTTTAAATATGTTTTATTGGTTTTTTGCAGAGAGGAAGGGAGACAGATAGAAAGTTAGAAACATCGATGAGAGAGAAACATCGATCAGCTGCCTCCTGCACACCCCCTATTGGGGATGTGCCTGCAACCAAGTTACATGCCCTTGACTGGAATCAACCCCAGGACCCTTTAGTCCGCAGGCCGACGCTCTATCCCCTGAGCCAAACCAGCTAGGGCTGTGTGTGTGTGTGTGTGTGTGTGTGTGTGTGTTTTAAGATCTTGAATTTAAAAAGGGAGCTGAGGGAAGGTGAGGCAGGAGCTCGGTGGTTACCCATGACTGTATAAAGATGAGATGGCAGTGGCAGCATTTTCGACAGCCCACTCTGCTTACGGGCATCACTGGGAGAGGTGGTTTCTGGGAAGGAAATCCTCCCTCCACACCTCTCATCACCAGATGTCCTGTGGGCAAGGCTCAAGGCTCAGGATCAAACCTCACAGGCAGGAGATTTGACCACACTCAACCAAGTCATGTGACATTGAGTTTCCTACGAGTATGAGATATCTGGGCTCTTAACTCTGTAGGAGATCTTCCTGGGATGGAGATACTGAATGCCAACGTGGCGGTGGGAAATAGGACCCACTTCTTTAAAAAATATTTTTTTATTGACTTCAGAGAGGAAGGGAGTGGGAGAGAGAGAGAGAGAGAGAGAGAGAGAGAGAGAGAGAGAGAGAGAAACATCAATGATGAGAGAGAATCATGGATCTGCCGCCTCCTGCACGCTGCCCGATTGAGGATCAAGCCTGCAACCCGGGCGTGTGCCCTTGACCAGGAATGAAACTGTGACCTCCTGGTTCATGGGTCAGTGCCACTGGGCCATTCCTTTTGAATCCACTTAT
>NW_006296417.1:122020-122355 GCF_000327345.1 Myotis davidii | reverse complement strand
CAATTCCTGGTCAGGGCACATGCCCAGGTTGAATCAATCACACTTGATTCCCAGTGTGGGTCGTGCAGGAGGCAGCCGATCCATGATTCTCTCTCATCATTGATGTTTCTATCTCTTTCTTTCTCTCTCTCCCTTCCTCTCTGAAATCTATAAACTTATTTTAGAAAAAAGAAAAGAAAAGAGATGCCCTGGCCAGGCTTTCTCAGTGGTCAAAACGTTGGCCCAGGGACAGAAGGGTTGTGGGTTCGATTCCCCATCAAGGGCACGTGCCTCGGTTGCAGGCTCGATCCCCGGTCCCGGTCAGGGTGGGAATGGGAGGCAACCACAATGTGTTT
>NW_006296417.1:101983-102916 GCF_000327345.1 Myotis davidii | reverse complement strand
TGAGAGTCATGGATCGGCTGCCTCCTGCAGGCCCCCTACTGGGGATTGAGCCTGCAACCCGGGCATGTGCCCTCACTGGGAATCGAACTGACTTCCTGGCTCCTACATAGGTGGATGCCCAACCACTGAGCCACGCTGGTTGGGCCCACATCTGACTTTAGTCCTTGGAAAGGGCTTCGTGGAGGATGAGTACTTCTCCGTGGGGCTGGTTCTGCACCTTCCTCCTAGCACCCCCTGTGTAGGGAGGAGGGGAGGAGGGCTTCCTTGCCCCTCGCTAGCGTCTTCTCCTGCCACCAAGCTCTTGAATCTTTGGGGGGCGGTTTTCTGTCTTTTCCTCTCTGTAATGAGAACAAACTTCGGCCCTGATGAAAATGCATGCGTGCGTCACAGCCTTGAGCTTCGGGGCGCTCATAAAGACGTCCGTGGGTGGGTGAGACGGTGCGATTTACCAGGAAATGAGTAATACCTCTTAACAAAAGGTGAGCGTGGGGTCTCCAAGTCCTTTTACTTCCAGAAAGCCCACGGGCACTCGGGCGGCTGCTAATGAGCCGCTCTGCTTTCAGAGCCGTGAGTCATGTTCCCCGTTAATGCGATTCCTCGTTCTGGGTTATAGTTTCCTAGAATCCTTTTCCCCGCTAATGGAAGCAGGGGACAGATTGCTGATTAAGCCGGGTAGAAATCAGAGGCTTCAAACACTCTGGAGAGTTTTGTCAATCAGGGTGGCTCTAATGAAAACTGGTTTTTCAAGTCCTGTCTCTGCAGATGTTGTTGCTGGGGAGAAGCAACCGGGCAGGTGGCAGGGGGCTGCTGGGGGCCACGGCGGACCCCTCCTTACTCTAGTAAGAAATCTGGGTGCCCCCTCCAACAAGGAGAGTGGACAAGGGTTGGCATAGGACCTTGGCTTTCTCAATGTGGTGTTTGCACAAAGGGAGA
>NW_006296417.1:98622-101845 GCF_000327345.1 Myotis davidii | reverse complement strand
GTGCAGGAGGCAGCCGATCCATGATTCTCTCTCATCATTGATGTTTCTATCTCTTTCTTTCTCTCTCTCCCTTCCTCTCTGAAATCTATAAACTTATTTTAGAAAAAAGAAAAGAAAAGAGATGCCCTGGCCAGGCTTTCTCAGTGGTCAAAACGTTGGCCCAGGGACAGAAGGGTTGTGGGTTCGATTCCCCATCAAGGGCACGTGCCTCGGTTGCAGGCTCGATCCCCGGTCCCGGTCAGGGTGGGAATGGGAGGCAACCAGCCAATGTGTTTCTCTCACAACGATGTTTCTCTCTCTTTCTCTCTCCCCCGCTCCTCCCTTCCCTCTATTCTCTCTAAAACAATCAATGGGAAAATATCTTTGGGTGAGAGTAAAAAAGAAAGAAAGGAAGGAAGGAAGAAGGAAGGAAATCGAGCTCAAAAATAGACCCACGCTTATAAAAGCCAATAATTTATTTTAAAAAGACCTATGGGGGAAAAGATAGATTTTTCAATTAATTTTCTAATGGACTGAATAGTCATGGAGGGAAATGCAATCTGACATGTGACCTTACATTACAGAGAAAATTAATTCCATGTGAATCATGGACCTAGAACTATGAAAACCATTTAATACAGTATGGAGAACCTAATTTAGGCAAATAACTTCATGACATTGGGGTTGGGTAACGTTTCTTAAAATAGACGTGGAATGTATTTGCCATAAATGAGAAAGGGCCTCCTGCACACAATCCATGCAAAGACTTGAGACAGAATGAGTCATCCTTGAGATCCTTCTATCCCTTTCTTTAAAAAAAAATTCTTTAAATTCTTTATTGTTGAAGGTATTGCATATGTCCCCTTTTGCCCGCCTCCCGCCCCCCCCCCCCATTGGCTTCTTCCATCCCTTTCTTGTAGGTCTTTAGCTCAGATTCAGAGTCGGAACTTGGGAGTGATAGCGGTACCTATTGTCTTGAGATGCGGCGGTTGAACAAACTACTAATACATAGAGCGTGTACACTCATACCAGGTCTATATTAACCAATAATCAGTATTTGTTCATCCCGGCAGCTTTTTCCCTAAGTAATTGCACCATCGATTTGCATCAATTGTCCGACTCATCATTATTGCGTGCGTCACACGGCAAGAACAAAATCAACAAACCATGACACTAATCGTTCTTGCTCCTGAGAATTTTTATCTCGTAATTATCGAAAAGGCTCTTTTAAATGTGCATAAATGTGCATATTGGTTTTCCATCACGCCCGTGGCAACAGGAGGTGGAAAACATAAGCAAAATGCGCTGATGAATGTGTTGCTGAAATTTATCTTATTCCCAGTCCAACTCTTCTGAATCACTTTTCAACTCCTGTTGCCATGTTCCCGCCGGCCTCCCCTGTTATCATCTGTGTTCATCAGGAGTTTGGGGACAAGAGTTTTCTTGAGAGAGTCCTATACTTCTCTCTCTCTCTCTCTCTCTCTCTCTCTCTCTCGTTATCTTCCAACCTCCTGACAACCGATCTGCAAGTTTGGATGCTGATCAGTTTCTCATTGCTTGCCATGGTATTAGCAGGTGTCAAGAGGAGATTTTTAGGCCAAGTTAAAAAAAAAAGTCTGTGCCCATATTGACGACCTCATTCTGATTGCCTTCTGGCCAGTAGTGTTTGCAGTCTATCAATTTTCAGTTACATCTCTATTGGAAAGATGTGGAAATGACCCGGCTGGTGTGGCTCAGTGGTTGAGCATCAACCCATGAGCCAGGAGGTCGCCATTCGATTCCTGGTCAGGACACATGCATGCCCAGGTTGCGGGCTTGATCCCCAGTAGGGGACATGCTGTGGGGGTGGCTCCTCTGTTGTGTTCTGGCTTATGTCTTAGGAAACATACTTCAGTGTAGTTTTGTATAAGGTTACCAACTCTGTCTGCCTTCTCCCTGACTGTGAGAGATGTTAGAGGTTTTTATGGCTTTTTAAAATGTTTTTTATTGATCTTTATAGAGAGAGGGGGAGAGAAAGAGAAACATCCATCATGAGAGAGAATCATGGATCAGCTGCCGCCTGCACACCCCGCACTGGGGGGTCCATCCTGCAACCCGAACATGAGCCCTGATTGGGAATTCAGCCGGTGACCTCTGGGTTCATGGGGTCGACACCCAGCCACTGCGCCTCCCCAGCCAGGCGAGAATGTTTCTAGAATGACAAGTGTCCGAAATAACAGCCCCCTGCACCTGCTCTCCTGGTCTCAGAAGGGAGAAATGGGATCCAGGTCAGCTGTACCTCTCACTGCCTGTCGTAGTCTCCATGTTTACAAAACATGTTTGTGCCCCTAGCCCACCTGCCGCCCACCTGACCGTTTCTGTTCTGTGGCTCTCGGGCCTGGCGGTGGGTAATGTAGCTCCACCATGTTTGGTGGAATCGACAGGGAAGTCACAGTGGGGTTTTCTCTCTGATACAACGACACGTGACGCATTCGGTCTCTGCACGCAGCACAGTCCTATGCGTGCTCTCCACTTCTTTTTGCATCTCTTTCCAATTTTCCTTTTTGGTTTGGTTGTTGCTTTGTCTGTCTAGGTATTTGTCCCTTTCATCTAGGCCAGCGGGTCATCTAATTTGTTGGCATAGTATGCATAGTATTCCCTTATAGTCTTGCTTTATTTATGGAAGGTTGGTCATAATGCCCTCTTTTTCACTAGTCTACTAATTTGAGTCCCCATTCTCTCATTCTTTCTTCTCTCTCTCTCTCTCTCTCTCTCTCTTCTTTCTACTCCCTCATTGCTTTATCAACTTAGTTGCAAGTTTTAAAAGACCTTTCTCCTGGTTGTATTCATTTTCTCTATTGTTTTTCCATTTCCTGTTTTTATTCATTTCTTCTCTAATCTTTCTTGCTCCCTGTCCTTTCTGGATGTGGGTATAATTATTATGTTGATCCTAGTTTCTTTAAATATGAGCTGAAGCTTTCCGAAATGTTTTCTATTTTAACGTGGGCACGTGTTTTACTTTATTTTCATTGTGGATACTATTACAGACGTCCTCACCCTCTCCCTTCGACCACCTCCACCCTTTCTCAAGTGTTGCCCTTATCAAAAACAATGATTGGGATCCTGCTGCCTTATCAATTCTGATAATTTATGCCTTTCGGTAGGATGTTGGATCTAGTTCTTATTAATGCAATTCCCGATGAAGAAGGATGAATTTCTGTCTTCCATGTACCATTTGGTTTTGACACGTCTTAACTCCTTTTTG
>NW_006296417.1:94728-98571 GCF_000327345.1 Myotis davidii | reverse complement strand
TCATTGCCTCCTTTTGTGTTTTCTAGTGTACCCTCTTAATCCCCTTGTCTTTTCATTAGCTGTACTTTGGGATCATTTTCTCATTGGTTGTCATGGTGATCACAATTAACATCTTAACGTCAAGCAATCTCCTTCGCATTAATACAAATGCAATCGCACCGCTCTGAATAAAATTAGTCTTATGTAACGCGGCTCCTTTCCCCAAAGGATTGTCCTATTGTTGTTCTACTAACTATAGCTTTATTCACTGCAAGCACATCAACACGGTTTTTAAAAAAATTAATGATTGGGGAAGTTGTATATTATGTCAAATAAGCGAAGAAAATATTACCAAATATTTTGAAGGTGTATATTATGTCAGATAAGCGAAGAAAATATTACCAGTATCCTCTTATGTACACCTATGCAGTTATCTTCACTGGTGCTCTTTATTTCTTGGTGTGGATTCAAATGACAGGATAGTGTCTTATCACTTCCCCCCAAAGGACTCTCTCTTTTTAGTGTTTCTTGCAAAGCATGAGTGTTGGGGACAGAATCTCCCGTTTGTTTTTGTTTGTTTTCTTTCTCTTTTTAGAGAGAGAGGAATAGAGAGGGAGAAACATCCATCTGTCACCTGCCTCCTGCACGCCTCCTAATGGGGAATCGAACGCAAAGCCTAGGCCTGTGTCCTGACGGGGGATCGAACCAGTGACCTTTCAGTGCATAGGACGGTGCCCAACCAACCAGCCGGCCAGCCAGGGTTCTCCCTGTTTCGATTTCGAGAGTGTCCTAACATCTTTGTCAGTGTTGAAGGGTAGCGCTGTAGATATCAAATTCTTTTTTTTTAATTTATCTTTCTTACTGGAAGTATCACAGAGGTTCCCACCCCCCATTGTTTTCATTGACACCCTCCATTGCAACACCACCACTACCATAGTCACTGCAGACAAGATCCATGGACAAATGCTGAATTAGTTGTCGGGACATTAAGGAGAAACAGGACATCGGCAAGACGCAAAGTACCTTCCCCCAAATATTTCCATTATTGTGGTGGCTGGAGCATGAACCTATTACATTCCCTGATAATTCCCGCGGGGTATGGGCTGGCCTTTATGAATTGCGTCTAACGCATAGATGTTTATAGACATGAAATTAAAAGCAGACTGGAGCCCTAGCTGGTTTGGCTCGGTGGCTAGAGCATCGACCCAGGTCACGGTTCGATTCACGGTCAGGGCACATGCCCTGGTTGCAGACTCGATCTCTCAAAGGGAGTGTGCAGGAGGCAGCCGATCCTTGATTCTCTCTCATCATTGATGTTTCTATCTCTCTCTCCCTTCCTCGGTGAAATCAATTTAAAAAAAAAAAGAACTCTGTCCACCTCTTCCTCTCTCCACATTTTCCTTCGGGCTTCTGCGTCCCGAGGTCCCTGTCCTAATGACAGTGGTATGCGCACACACACACTCCGATAATAAATGACCTCACCTGTCTGTGCCTGATATGGATATGGGACTTGGGGGGAGGGACACGGCCTGAGGATGTTGGCGTAAACAGGACAGCTGAGCACTTAACGAGCTATTCTGGGCCCAGAGGTCCTAGGGGTCTGGGCTGCACCCTCAGAACCTCACGCCAGGAGGGCCTACCTTGTTCGGGAAGCCTTTTCATGCCAAGGGTGGCGGCATGAAGCCTGTTGCATGATGGGTCATCACAGAGGGTGGACATTTTAAGACGCGGATGCTGTCCACCTGACTCACTCATGGAGTGACCCCCACGAGAACATTGTAACGTAGACTTCCCACCAGCTGCCCGTCCAGAAATAACTGGGTGGGCTTGGGTTTCTGTTGGGCTAATTTAACTTAAATGAGAAAGGGGGGGGCGGGATCTCGGGTTCTGTTTTAAATAGGCGGAATAAAATAGGAAACCCGGATCTTCAAAGAAGCAAAATAAGCATCCAAAAAAAAAAAAAAAACCAAAAAACCAACAGTGAGGAAAAGCTGCATCTTCCGTAACCTGAGAAAAATGATCTGACCTCTCTAGATACCAGATTCCGTTCATGTTTTTGTCTTTATCTTCCTGGGCCACTTCCTTTTTGAATTTTTTTTGAAATAAAAAAAAGGAGGTTTTCATTGATTTCAGAGAGAGGAAGGGAGAGGGAGAGAGGGATAGAAACATCCATGATGAGAGAATCATTGTTTAGGGATCAGTAAAAACATTTGAAAACCAGCCTTTTTGTTGACTACAGCCTCCAGTACAATAAGGGGGGGCAGGGGGAGAACCACTGCCATATGCCTGATTCCTTGAGAGAACATGGGGTGAGCAGGCATCTACCTCTGTGGTGTGTATAGCGTGAGCCGGTGACTGACTAATGGCATGTGAAGCCACGGATACTTTCAGTTAAGTGGGTAACCACAACATAACCCGGGCCGGGGTAATGTAGAATTACTAGATCATCGGCCTGCTCCAATAGCCCGAAGCCCAAACCATGTGGCATTAGCGTATCAGGGAGTAGCCGGGAGAACAGAACTGACATCCGAGCCTGGAAATATGATCATCTGTCGTTTGCGGTGGCAAAAGACAGGGTTACTGTGCTGCCTCCAATAAGTTGTGAGGTTAACCACACGCTTCCTGAGCCAGCAGCTTCCGAGGGAGAACGTGGGGAATAAAATCCCAGTGCTGGACTTGGCAGCTCTCGCCTACCGCTAGTAAGATATCGAAGACAGAGATCAGCTCAGAAAAGAACAGACCGGCCGTCCTGGCCGGTGTGGCTCAGTTGGTTGAGCATCATCCTATGCTCAACGATTCGATTCCCAGTCGTGGGAACCATGCCCCCCCCTCCAAAAAAAACAAACCACAAACCCAGAACAGACCAGTTTGGCCATATTAATTGAACGTCTGTTCAGATCTTCTGCCCATATTTTTAAAGATTATGTTTTTATTGATTTCAGAGAGAGACGGGAGAGGGAGAGAGCGACGGAAACTTCAATGATGAGAGAGAATCACCGATCGGCTGCCTCCTGCACGCCCCCTACTGGGGATCGAGCCTGCAAACTGACTGTTTGGAGTCTTATAAAATGGGTATAAATCAGGGCTACCTGGGTTGTTGCCCTGATACCTGGGTTGCAGATTCCCCACCCCAGTTGGGGCACGTGTAGGAGGCAACCAATTGATGTGTCTTTCTCGTATCTATATTTCTCTCTCTCTCTCTCTCTCTTTCCTCTCTCCCCCTTCCCTTTCCACTCTCTCTAAAATCAATGGGAAAAAATACCCTCGAGTGAGGATTAACCAAAAACAAAACAAAAAAACCCCTCAGGCACCCAAACATTGGAAACAGGAAGCATAGAACTTAATCTTGGACAGAATGAAACATAGAGACTTTCTGCGTGGGGCCGCTTGCCACCTGCAGTGGGGGAGGGTACCCCCATTCTCTCGAGGAGTGGGGGTGGGTTGAATGCAAAGGAGAAGAGGAAACTTTGGAGGGCGATGAAAATGTCTTTATACTGATTGCTGTGGCGATTACATAGGTGTAATCAATTCTTTTCAGCTCATTGAACTCTACCTTGAAAAGGGGTTAATTTCCCTATATTCAAGTACAGCCATAAGGTTGATTTTTTTTTTAAAAAGAAGAAGTTGTGAAAATCGTCTCCCTATTTGCCTACAATTTTTAATCAGCATTTTTGTTTGTCTGATCAATGGCTTGGAAATATCTCCACAACAAAAGTAAACTCCCTAGCGCCTCCTACCTGCGGTTACGTCGCCATTAAAACATGATGTGTGTTAACTTGGGAAATGGCAAATCTCTAGGGATGTGAATTTAAGGTGAACCTGATTGCATGCTATATGATGAACAATGAAAGAACATTGAATTTA
>NW_006296417.1:94240-94681 GCF_000327345.1 Myotis davidii | reverse complement strand
ATATTTTTATTGATTGTTAGAGAGAAAGGAAGGGAGAAGGAGAGAGAGAGGAACACTGATGGATTGGCAGCCTCCTACACACCCTTGCCAGAGATCAAGCCCTGAACCCCGGCATGTACCCTGACCGGGAATCGAACCAGCAACCTTTCGGTGCTCAGCACCAAGGCTCAGCCAACTGAGCCACACCAGCCAGGGCAAAAGGACATTGAATTTGAGTTCTTCCATTGGTGGGTGAAACAAGGTGAATTCACCAGGAAAGTATGAAGGAAACAGCAATGGCTGGTTCTGCTGGTACCACTCGTGCATCCGATGTAGATGCATTTACCCATCTCCCTCTAGTCTCCAAACCCCGGAAGCTTTGTGTTTCCAGCGATGGGGCGCTGAGTACAAGACCGTGATTTGATTCTGTCATTCATAGACTTTTTTTTTATTCGGGGGATT
>NW_006296417.1:90174-94215 GCF_000327345.1 Myotis davidii | reverse complement strand
TTACCCAGTCCTGCAAGTGTGGGCTTTGTTCCGGGGAAGAACAAAGCTGGTATCAGGTGTTTGGACGGGGAGGGAGCAAGAACAGCTGGGAAGGATCTCCAGGGTCAAGTGTGTGTTCACGGAGCGGTGCACGCACTCTCTCGGCACCTGTACCTCTCGGCTAATGGCCGCTGCTAATTGGGCAGTTAGAAGAGAGATGAATTGAGAGGTGTAGAGTTCTACTCCCCCCGCCCCAATTCCCTTCTCTCTGCCGTCGTCCAAAATGATTGAGATTGATTAGCTATTTGTCTTATCTAGAAGTACAAGATTAGATTCATTATCGTCTCATTTATGTCGTCTGCGTGGCACACCAATTACCCCCACCGGTTTAGTTAACGCAGTATTGTGGTTTCACTGGGTTTGGGATACCGTCATGTTGTCGTATTGGGGATGCATATTTCCTTGATTAGGCTTTGGACTCAACCCTACCCAGTGGGGTGAGAGTGGGAGGGGGGAGAGCCTGGAATTTGGCAAGGAGCGAGGGAGCGCGTGAAGGCCTTGGAGGTGAGTTATGGCTTTCTAAGGACGGAATTAGGAAAACAGATGAGTCTGAGGAAGCGCTGCCCAGATCTGAGAAATAGGAGTGGAGCTCGCCGCCAGCTGCTCTTCTTCCCGGCTTCACGCTCTGACCCCGTAGGGAACGGGTTAATAGGGTTCCATGGCAACGGTCTCGCTCAGCAGCTCTGGCCACACGGAACTCTGGAGTGTTAAGGTTGGACGTTTGGAGGGTCCTGAAGTAGCTATTGAGTGATCAGCCCGTGATATGAAGTGTCGACTACATGGCACCTCGAGTCTCCCATGATTTTAGGATGTTTGCAGGTGGGAACATGTAATGACATTGGTACGAACTGTGTGCTTTGCTAGGTGTAGTTCTCCGTTCAGAATTCTAGACCCGGGACCCCATTGCTCACCACAGAGGGTGCCCATCCAGGTCCTCAAATCTTCCAACTTAGCTTTCAATCTCTTCTCTCTCTCTCTCTCTCTTTTTTTTTGTCAATCCTCATCTGAGGATATTTTTTTTCCATTGATTTTTTTTTTTTTAGAGAGAGTGGAAGGGAGAGAGGGAGGGGGGAGAGAGATGGACATCAGTGTGAAAGAGACATATTAATCGGTTGCCTCCTGTACCTTCCCTGACCGGGCCGGGGATCGAACCTGCAACCCAGGTAGGTGCCCTTGACAGCGGAATCGAACCCACAACCCTTCTGTGCATGGGCCGAAGCTCTAACCCAACCCCGGCAAGGGCTTAGCCCCCAATCTGAGTTCGTGATTTTGATATAAGAAAGGAGAGCAGATTTGAAGTTGCAGTTTTGGGGAAATCTTAACGTGACTTAACGAGGTGGCAGGCACAAGGGGCCTGTATGTTCCCAGGATGCCTCTGTCCCCCCTTCAGGCCGGTCACTGTCCTGGGCACTTCATGGTGATCCCTGGAGGACCACTCCTGTGCCCTCTTCACATAGAACTCGCTGGGCTTGCCCGTCCTCAGTCCCCAGTTGTGCAGTCACTCCTTGACCCAATATGAACTTGGCCACACAAGCTCCCACCCTCTTACCTGTCCTCAGGTGCTCATTGGTCACCTGGATGGGACCCCTTGGGTGCCATTTGAATGGAAAACATGTCAAACCTATGATGAAAGGTGTTTAATGAAACGGTGACTGAGCCCGGCCAGTGTGGCTCAGTGGTTGAGTGTTGACCCATAAGACACCAGGAGGTCGTGATTCAATTCTCAGTCAGGGCACATGTTGGGGTTTGGGGCTCAATCCCCAGTAGGGGGCGTGCAGGAGGCAGCCGATGGCTGATTCTCTCTCATCATTGATGCTTCTATCTTTCTCTCCCTCTCTCCGAATTCAATAAAAACATAGTTTTTTAAAAAAAAATAAAAAAGGGTGACAGGCATCACAAGGGCTGAAGGGATCGGGGAAACAAACTTCATAATAAACACAGATTGTTAGAAAGTTTTCCACAATACGAGCCTGGAATGAGATGGACGCGGCGTTTCCCTGAGGGGTGAGGTCAGCGCTTGGCGGGCCTCGACGCTGCATGAGGCTCGGTGGAAAGCACAACGCTCTCCAAGGAGCGAGATACAATAACACGGAGCGGTGTTTCCTGTCCGCCGCCTTCCTCCGCCCAGGTCCCCAGCTCCCTTAATTGGCTCCTGCCGAAAGCTGGGGCTAGAGTCTGGAGGATGTGCTGTGTCCGTTTGTTTATGAAAACAAAGAAGGAGCCCCCGGTGTTGCTGGGGTTGAGCATCGACCCCATGAGCCAGGAGGTCACAGTTCAGTTCCCTGTGGGGGGACATGTCCAGATTTAAAAATCCCAAGAAAAGTCAAATCAGCAGCTTCACTGGCAGGAAAAAGCCAAGGATAGAGACTGGGGCAGTCATGTGAGCTGGGGAAGCGGGGGCTACACTCGGCTTACCCTCTGCCCAGCTCTCGGGATGACCTCTGAACCTGAAACACAGGGCAGGCTCCACGCCACCCAGCTAAGACTTGAGGGAGACTTCCGTTCCCACCAGCAGGAGCAAGGAGACTGGGTTTGCAGTCATTGTCCCCATAAAGTCACTGCCTGCCTCACACACACACGCGCACACACACACACACACACACACACACACACGAATCATTCAGGAAAAAAAAAAAAACCCACACACACATGGCAATTACGATTGTTTATAACTCTCTCTCGCACTGTCCGGGCCACAATCCAAAATTATTCAGCAGATGAAGGAGCAGGAAAAAGTGATACATATTCAGGAGGAAAGACAAGAACCCGCCAGCCAACAGCCCCGATGGAGCCCGCGATCTTTTGAAATGACTTAGGAGGCCCATGGGGCCTGAGCAAGATGCCTAACGAAGGGGCCTCAGGCTACCTGAGGACCGCGCGGGGCATGGAGGTGTTGGGTGCAGAGCGTGGAGCTGTGCTGTTGCATTCAGTCCCGGTCCCCACGCGGGGCTTGCGTTTCCAGAAGCCTCGCCTCGCCTTGCTGGGAGGGGTCTGACAGGGACCCATCAAGGCGTGGTACTGCCTGAAGTGGTAGGAACCGGAAAGTGTTCATGGGAGGTGTCCGAGAAACACAATGAGTGCCCGTCCTGCAGCTGGTGATAAAGAGGGAGGGTGCACGGCAGTGGTGGGGGGGCCGGAGGGGGGTGATGAGGGAAAGGCAGAAGAGCGCTCGCTTTGCTGGGACGGCTTCTGGTCAGCTGTGATTTTCCCTGATGCAGCACTGAGGGTCTTACCTGCACCCTGGCCTGGGCCCCCTCCCGGTGTCTGGTGGCGAGGCTGTGCAGGGTGACGGGGCACATTCCTCTGTGTGCACACACATGTGCACATATGCCTGCACACGTGTTGTGTGTATGCATCGGTGTGCATGTGTGTGTGTGTGTGTGTGTGTGCGCGCGCGCACCTGTCTTTGGTGATCCATCCCTCTACTTAAAAGTTCATGGCTCCTAAGTAAGTTTTGTCTGTTTCTTTTTTTTTCATTGTTGTTGTTGTTGTTGTTGGTTTTCATAAAGCAAATTGCACGCTCTAAGTTGAGTACATTTTCACGAGGGGACACACCTGGGTCTCCAGCATCTCAGAAGCTCTTCCCGGCATCCCTCCCGAATGGAGTGTGTTCGCTGTGCGGAGAGGTGCTTTACTGCCACCAGAGGGGGGCCAGCCCCTCCTTGCTCAGGGGGTGCCCTGACCATGCCGATTGGAAGGAAGGGGCAGCGAGGTCACGGAGGGAGAAGAACTGAGGGTCGTGGAAAGCAAGGCCCTGCCTCTTTCGTAAGAGCACTTAAAGATGGACGCCAAGAACTTTCTGGAAGGCTGCATGAACTGAACAACAAGCCAAAAAAAAAAAATCAGGTGTTTGCACCTGGTCATCTCTCTTCCTCTCTAACCAGAGGCCCGAGTAGCTGGGGCAGGGACAGCGATGGGGCTGGGAGGAACAACAGTTGGGTGTCAAACTTGATCTGGTATCATCCGGAAGCTTCCAGTTGCATCTGTTTGAAGAAAAATCTG
>NW_006296417.1:83359-90099 GCF_000327345.1 Myotis davidii | reverse complement strand
AAGAAAAAGGGGGTGGTGTATGACAAAGGGGTGAATGACGAGCCCAGGGAGGGACTATGACTTCATACAGACGCCCTAACAAATAAATAAAAAGCTGCCCAGCTGGGGTGGCTCAGTGGTTGAGCACAGACCTAAGAACCAGGAGGTCAGGGCACATGCCCAGGTTGCGGGCTCGATACCCCCCCACACCTCCCCCCCCACCCAGTAGAGGGTGTGCAGGAGGCAGCTGATCCATGATTCTCTCTCATCGTGGATGTTTCTCTCTCTCCTTCTCCCTTCCTCTCTGAAACCAATAAAAGTATATTTTTTTAAAAAGCAAACTGGAAAGTGACCCCCTCCACGACCAGAAAGAGAGATCCCTTTTCTCCCCGAACCCCATCTCTCTCAGGAGGAGGGCCCCCCAGCACAACGCTCCCAACTCAAGACTCCAGAATGAAACCCAGGCGCCACAGGTGGACATTCTGGTGCTAACTGCCGGCGACCCCGACGGGGCACATGGGTGACCCCTTGACATATTTTGCGGCTTTTTTAAAAGCCATACCATCCCAGGCGCTATTCTTGCCCTGGCAGGAGGCCCGGCGTGGGCTCGGGGATGGATGGGTCCAGCTGAAATCTTCACACTTGGGAGAAACATGACCCTCCAGCTCCTTTTTAAATTTTTTTTTTTTTAAATCGAGTCAAAAGTTAATTGATGAGGGCGAGCCTCACACCGGTCTAGATTCGGAAAAAGACAGGCATCACCCTCGCAGATGAGGGACGTAGCCTGTGGCCCTGAAACCCCGGTGGCATTTTAAGTGTGGGGGGGACGATTCATTTCACGAATGTTCCAAGAGCTATCGCTTGCCCGTGACCGCGCTGAACTTCCCCCCGAAGATGGGAGTAACAGAACGTTTCTCATGTGTCTGTCATTCTTCATCTCCCCGCGGGGCTCCCTCGTCCCTTTTTAAAAACACACATAAAACCTCTTCACAAAGGGAGAAGACGTCGAGGAAGTGATGTGCTTCTGCTCCGTTGACATCCCTGGTTTCCGCGATGTCAGCTTCCTGGTGACCTTGACCCCTGGCGAGGGGCCAGTGCTGACCGCGGGGCGGCGGCCGCGCGTGTTTGCTTACATTTGCTTAGAATAGCGACATGGGAATCCAAATTGCGATAAACATGCTTAATCCCACCCCGGGTTGCTGCGCTTTGAATTTCCATGTGACCAGCCCAGGTTCCCATTGCCCTCTTAGCGTGTTCTCTCATTTTTTTAAATCTCTTTTTCCTCTTATCAATTTATGAAAGTCCCTTATATTAGGAAATTTGCAAAGATGTCCACCAAGCCTCTGGGGTTTTTGTCCCCTTTAACTCCCCCCCCCACCCCCCACCCCCATTACCTTTTCCCGATCTCAGGCCACCGGGCTTTATTCTGATACCTGATTGAAGATAGGGATCTCGCTACAAATGGATGAGAACCAAGTGAATGTCTTCACTCTACCCAATTAGGAATGCGCTAATGAGTTTGAATAAAGGTCTGAGTACAATTTAGATGGAAACACAAATCTAAGCCGTTTTCCTCTTAACTCGTCATTCATATTTATAATTTACGTTGAGGTTCTCAAAGCAAAAATCTCTAAATTGAGGGTTTTGCAGGTACTAGTAACCAACCCCCTCGCCCCCCCCCAAAAAAAATCCACTTACGACAGACTGTTCCCATACCATTAAAAACCACTAAGTTAAAGGTAATTATCATCGGGGGACAGGGGGTTGTTTTTTGAATTGACCATTCTTGTCACTTAAAGTCTATTTTTTTCTCAAGTGCCTTTTTGTTGTTGTTTATTTTGCTTTTGGGGTTTTTATGGTTGTCTTTGTGCTGTTTTGCTTTCTTTGGCTGAAAATTTTGTCAATGGACCCCCTTTTGGGCTTTTCCTGTTGGCTCATTTCTGTCGATTCCAACCTAACAGGTCCCCCCAGCTGTGTGTGTTGGGTGGGATCATGGATCTGACAGGTTTTTCAGCCTCAGGGGGGTCCCCAATCGTTCCCCACACCCGAATCCTCAAGTGTCTGCCTTGGGACAAGGGCACCGGCACCCCCTCTCCCCGCCGCCACGAAAGTGGGGAGTGTATCCCCAACACACCTAGATGTGTTGCTTGGAAATGATCTTCATTCCCACTTGAGGCATCCTCACCAGCCAGCTTACAGCACCACCTAGCCCTCAAGACTGGGACTTCGCGTCACCAGGCGACCGGCTTGCAAAAATCCCCGGGAATTGCAGGGGAGCAGAGTTCTGAATGGAGGGGCACAGGGGGTCCTAACAGACTCAGAAAAGGTGCAGAGGGGCCGCGGAGGTAATGCTGAAGGAGCAGGAATTATAAGATGAGATGGCAGAAATCATTCCTAGCCGCCGCCAACATGAAAGCAGCTGAGGGTTGCACACACATAGTCCCGAATCGTATGCCCAATTCCCTGTCTCATTTAACTTAACAGATGCTGTGGATGTTACAAATGGACCAGAACTTACAAAGGGGTTAATGCCTACACAGCCACACTCACAAGTGCCTTCACACGTACACGCATTGCTCTTCACTTATTTTTTTTTAAACAGTTCTTTTACAAATATCGGATGTTTCCACATCGCCACAGACAGATGATTCATTCTTTGGATCTCCGTGGCACCCATTGTGATAACTCGCTTTATTTCATTCGCAGCCGTCTCTGTGTAGACCATTAGAGCACATCTGAGTCCCCCAGTATCTCAAAGACATGTTTGGTCTTTTTCAAGATCTTAAAGGGTGTCCCAAAATTCACGCAAGAAGTAATTTTGATAGAAAACACAGGTTTATAATTAAAAATTGTAAATTTTTTATTGATTCATAAAGTACGCAGTATAGGGTTATGTATGGAATAGCGCATCGGGTCAATGGCCTCACCGTGGTCTCCATGGTCCCTGCTCCTGGGCCATCACTGGTACTTGGTGATGCTGATCAAATTGAAGGGATTGAAATCAAAGGGCAATAGATATGAGAATCTGATTCAATAAACTCAGTAAAATTAGGCTTTTATTTTGTTGTTGTTGTTAATGCTCACGCAAAATTCAAATCTCGCGTGAATTTTGGGACACCCTTTATTTATGGGGAAACAAAATGTAGTTAGATCTGAGGCACATTTCGCATGTTGCAAGATATTTTCAAATACCCCTGCGGTCCCATGGATGGAACCGGGGCTCCGGTGGCCCCGTCCTGACTTGGGAATGAGAACCGGTGCCTCCTGCCAGTCTGCATTCTGGGCAGCGCATCCCCTCGGCGTCCTCCCTGGCTATGCGAAAGGGGCGGACTTCTGACGACCTCCTGACAACGGGCTGTGCGACCCCGACGTGTAGAGACAAAAGTGCTCAAACCGAAGCCCCTAGTTGTGACCCCGAGGCCTTGGAGGGAAAGCAGGTGTCATGCCCCAATGTGTTCCTCACTTTGCCCCACAGACGCAGCTGCCAGGAGCATCCCACTCCGAGGGGTGCCTTATGGGGGGGGCAGGAGGGAGGGAGGGAGCAGCTGTACGACGGCAACTCTACCAGGGGCGGTCTTTCTGGAGCCTTCTGTCCCACTGCACGGAGCGGGAATGACCTTTTCACAGAAGACGGGTTGGGAAGGCTGCAGAGGAGCCGCCGGAGTTCGCTGTGGCACCTTTCATCCTTGCTATCGATCCATTTCTCCCACTCGGCTCGCGGTTTCTAAACTGCCAATTCATTTGGTCTCTGCCCCCGGAGAGGGACGCCGTTGTGGCTCTCATCGATATGTATTGAATAGCTTCCATGCATTGAGTTCTCCCCTCGGGGCTTGAGGTACACGGGTGTTACCCAGTAAAGCTCCCCGCTCTCATTCGCTTACCATCCTGATGTAGTTGCGTCATTATATGTTCTGTCCGTGAAGTTGTATCACCGTAGGAAGGTGATGGGTACCGTGGGCAAAAGGACAGATGTGCCCAGGGAAGGCGAACAGAGAGGGTGTTTGTTTGGGGGAACGCGAGTCGTGCCATTGACTGGGGTGGCTGGGACAGGACTCGGTCGGTGGAGGCGGATTTTGAGCAGCTGGAAGGAAGTGAAAGGGTTAATCGAGCCCAGAGAGCCCCGGGTGGGTTTGTTTTTCTAAACAGAGGGCTCACTTGTCAAGGGAAAGACAAGGGGGGCCAGCGTGCCTGGAGTGTAGGGGAAGTCACAGGGGTCATTGGGATCCATTCATCGCCTCCAGGAAATGCTGTGAGGAGGGGGTCAAGGCGGGAACAGGGCAACTGCAGTCACCCCAGTGCAAGCCGAGGGGCTCCCACCCGGTCTCCCCTACAGGTCAGGCTGTGTCGACTTGCTGTTCAGCCCTCTGTAGTGCGAAGGACCATCTATGGAGGGTGTCTGTCATATCTGCGTAAGAAAAAACGCTGTGGCTTAGGCAGTGTTGGCACAACGTGAGAATAAGAGCTCTGTTGTTTGTTTGTTTGTAAGATATTTTTATTGATTTCAGAGAGAAAGGGAGAGGGAGAGAGAGAGACAGAAACATCCATGAGGAGAGAGAATCATGGATTGGCTGCCTCCCGCATGCCCCCCACCGGGGATGGAGCCCAAAACCCGAATGGAACTGGCGACCTCCTAGTTCATGGGTCAAAATCAACCACTGAGCCACACTGGCCAGGCCCAGAGCTGTCTCTATGAAATCTCACCTGGCTGGGCTTTGGGGTGGGATGCTGACGGCTAGTAATACGGACAGTGTGAACCAGAACATTTAGATCTGCGCCTAGAGGGGGGATGTGGGTCCTAGCCTGCAAACAAAGGCGTGGGGAAGGGTGGGTGAGAATTGGAGGGCTCACGGGGTGGTGAGGAGAGCTCCTAGGGGGGCATGCCCTCTCTGCCTCTTCCTCCTGCTGGGGATCTGTGGGTCCAGACGGACTGTTCTCCCCTCAGCAGGACTGCAGTCACCAGGCCCTCTTATCCTGACTCCCTGCGTTTGGGAGAGAGGCAATTTGGAAGAGGCGCTTCACCTCACCGGGGTAGGCATGTAGCGCTAAGAGAAACTGGTAGCCCAGGCCCTAGGGCGCAGAGAAGGCAGAGGGGCCGCTGTAGGCTCCTGATAGGCCCTCTGAGAGCTGCAAGGGCGAGGATTTTTTTTTTAAAAAAACCAAATGGATTAAGAATGGAAGTCTGGCCCAGCCAGTGTGGCTCAGTGGTTGAGCATCCACCTGTGAACCGGTGCGATGCCCGGTCAGTCGGGTTGCAGGCTTGATCTCCAGTGGGACGCATGCAGGAGGCAGCCCATCCGTGATTCTCTCTCATCATTGATGTTTCTATCCCTCTCTCCCCCTCTCTCTTCTTGAAATAATTTTTTAAAAAAAGAATTGTGGTCCAAGTGAACCCAATTTCAGACATCAGAGCGCCCCTGACCCCAGCCCCTGTTCCCTGACTCCCCCCGTCCACGATCTATGGGCTTCGGGCTGGGGGTGAGCGCACAGGTGGTGGGCAGGGACAGAGAGCACCGATGGCGCAGTTGTATTTTCGGGGACCACCATGTTCTGCAAACCCTGCGTCCCCGAGGCCACCTCCAGCGCCAATCACCTGCCAGGGGAGGTGGGAGGAGGTGGGCGGAGAGCCAGCAGCTCAGCTCCGCTCCCAGCCCTGCCAAGGAGGGGGCCTCCCCGCGCCTGCGCACTCTCCTCCCCGCACTGCAGGGGTCTGCTGCTCACGGGGAGGGGGGTTTCGTGGCGCGTGCGCACTCGGGAGGCGCTGCAGGCTCTCCCCCCTCCCACCCCTGGGCTGGGGAGGGGGCTTCCCCGCGCATGCGCACTGCCCAGACAGCATTGCAGAGCCAGCTTTGAGGCTGCGCTGGTTTGGCACCTTCCAGAAAACACGAGGGCGGGGGGATGGAGAGGGGGGTCTGGGCTTCGGGCTGGTGGTTTTTCTCTCCTGCAGCTCATCTCTCCCCCAAGTGTTCGTTTCAGGACATGTCACCGCCTGCACAGAAATGTTACCCCTTTGCTGGTCCCTGACATCCTCCTGCTGGGGTCTGTGTAGGGGGCTTGGGAACGAGCTGTGGCCTCCGAGTGCAATGACCGGGCCCTGATTTGGGAAGGAGCCGGCGGCATGGAGGCGATTTGGGCAGATGGACAAGCTGGAGGGGAAAGGCCCCTGGATGGCTCACCCCGGCAGCCGAGCCCTGCTCCCTGTCAGCCTCTCTGTCCCCCCGGGGTCATGTCCCAGGGTCACGGCTGTCCGTCAGCGGTCCACAGGGTTCTCCGACCAGCTGAGGACTTTCTAGAAAGGCAGAGCCCGGCCGGTGTGGTTCAGTGGTTGAGCGTGGACCCAGGAACCAAGAGGTCCCTGGATCCATTCCCGGCCAAGGGCACATAGCTGGGTTGCAGGTTCGATTCCTGGCCCGGTTCAAGGCAACCAATTGATGTGTCCCTCACATGGATGTTTCTCTCTCTCTCCCTTCTTTTCTCTAAAATCAAGAAACATATCCTCGGGGGAGGGTTTTAAAGAAGGAAAGAAAGAAGTCACGGCCTCATGTATAAAGTAACAGTCACAGCATCTTGTAACCATGAACTGGTTGTCTGCCTGTGCACACCGTCTCCGGAGCTCTGCCGCGCCCGCGTCGGAGAGCTGTGCGGGCACCGTCCGCCCTTCCTCCTGGCTCCCAGGGCCCTGGCGTGGCTAAGGCCCTGGCTTCCAATCCAGGCGGCCCTCTCCCCGCTGTTCTGTGTGGCTCTCTGGCTCCATCTCCACAGCC
>NW_006296417.1:63275-76480 GCF_000327345.1 Myotis davidii | reverse complement strand
GAGAGAGAGAAGAGAGGAGAGAGAGAGAGAGAGAGAGAGAGAGAGAGAGAGAGAGAGAGAGAGAGAGAGAGAACAAGTGAACATATGGATCTGACTTCTTCTTGGAATAGACAGCAAAGCCATATTGTGATGTTGACTACATAGTGCAATAATGTTGTAGGAATGTAGCAAGAAATAAAAGACATTTAAAAATATCTGCTGGCAGGTGCACAAATTTGCCATCTTTGCTAGTTTACTGATGTTTGCTCATTCTTGGAGCTGAGAAGAGAGGTATATTTATTTTATTTTTTTCTCACTCAGATGGATAGACCCTGTAATTTGATTCACATATAATGGGATTTCTTTTAGGTTACACATATTACTGTTTTCTGATAGTTGTCTCTATCCCCATAATTGGGTCAGTCTTATCAACTGTTGGCATCTATTATTGATTTATCTAGTAGCATTTCTCCATGATTTTATCCTAAGTTAGGGCCATTCATTTGAGATTAACAAATTCACACAATTAGATTGAGTGAGGGGGCATTCTCAGTCTAACTGGAATCTGTCTTCAAGCAGCTCCTCCAGTCCCTTCCACTCTCTCTAAAAAGCAATGGGAAAAATATGAGGATTTTTTTTTTTTTAAAAAAAAAACAAAACAAAATTTGGGGAGGGAGTGGTTGAGCGTGGACCCAGGAACCAAGAGGTCCCTGGATCCATTCCCGGCCAAGGGCACATAGCTGGGTTGCAGGTTCGATTCCTGGCCCGGTTCAAGGCAACCAATTGATGTGTCCCTCACATGGATGGTGTGTGTGTGTGTGTGTGTGTGTTTCCAAAGAGGAATGCTGGTTTTTTAAGCCTTTTAGTGACTGCCCATTCTTCCCCCTAGACTACTGGTGAATAGATGAATAGTAAATCACTCGATTTTTGGCTGTTTCACTGAGAAACAGGCTTCCATATGGCATTCCACATTTTGTCTCTCTCTGACAACCCAGCGCCCGCCCAAACCTTCTGGTGGGTGTGGGAAAGTCTGTGGTTAAAATTGGAATGGGAAACACACATCGCAGACAAGGGCGTCCTGAGGACTCCATGCGGCTGCGTCTGAGGGGAAGCGCTTCGGTGGCTCAGAAAGTCAGACCCATTTCTCATGAGCCTCAAGTCTTTTGCATCCTCTACTTTTAAAAAAAATCCCCATCCAAGGGTATTTTTCCCATTGATTTTTAGAGAGTGGAAGGGAGGGAGAAGAGGGCGAGAAAGATTAGATAGATAGATAGATGATAGATAGATAGATAGATAGATGGATAGGTAGATAGCTGGATGGATGGATGGATAGATAGATAGAGAGATAGATAGATAGATAGATAGCTAGATAGATAGATAGATAGATGGATGGATGGATGGATGGAAGGATAGATAGATAGATAGCTGGATGGATGGATGGATAGATAGATAGAGAGATAGATAGATAGATAGATAGCTAGATAGATAGATAGATAGATGGATGGATGGATGGATGGAAGGATAGATAGATAGATAGCTGGATGGATGGATGGATAGATAGATAGAGAGATAGATAGATAGATAGATAGCTAGATAGATAGATAGATAGATGGATGGATGGATGGATGGAAGGATAGATAGATAGATAGCTGGATGGATGGATGGATAGATAGATAGAGAGATAGATAGATAGATAGATAGCTAGATAGATAGATAGATAGATGGATGGATGGATGGATGGATGGATAGATAGATAGATAGCTGGATGGATGGATGGATGGATAGATAGATAGATAGATAGATAGATAGATAGCTAGATAGATAGATAGATAGATGGATGGATGGATGGATGGAAGGATAGATAGATAGATAGCTGGATGGATGGATGGATAGATAGATAGAGAGATAGATAGATAGATAGATAGCTAGATAGATAGATAGATAGATGGATAGGTAGATAGCTGGATGGATAGATGATAGATCGATAGACAGATAGATAAACACGGACATGATAGAGACACATTGATACGTTGCCTCAGCCCAGCCTGCATGGCTCAGTGCTTGAGCGTTGACCCATGAACCAGGCGGTCACAGTTTGATTCCTGGTTTCTGACTTGAAACATACCTGGGTTGCAGGTCCAATCCCCACTCCTGGTCGGGGCGAGTATGAGAGGCAATCAATCAATGTGTCTCGGTCACATCAATGTTTCTCTCTTTCTCTCTTTCTCTCCCTCTCCTTCCCTTCTACTCTCTCTAAAAATCAATGGAAAAAATGTCCTCACTCCTTGGGTGAGGATTTAAAAATACATTTTAAATTTAAGTGGGTTTTTGGAATTGGAAGCTGGGAAGATTCGTAGAGTGTTCCAGCTTTGAGCCCTGCTGAATCAATCCTCCGCTGACTGATGAGCAGAAACGTGATGGGCTCCATGAATGGAGAACACGAAGGGGGAAAAAAACCAGGAGGAATTAAAAAATTATATCCTCAAATATTTCCCTGCTATTGGCAGGTTTTTGCAGTAGTTCAGGCAAGACATGATGTTGCTTGAATGATCTTAGTGATAAAAAAAAAAAGTATGTAGATTTGAGTTGTAGATTTCAGGGTAGATAGATGGAATTTGACAGGGGAGAGTGGGTGGAAGGAGTGAGTCACCAAGAATGAAGACAGTGTCACCTACCGAGACGCAGAACCGTGGGACAGGAGTGGGTATCGAGCAGGAAAATGTGGAGTTCCATTTCTGACTTTTTATGCGCGGAAGAAATCGGTGAAAACTAAAGTGGATTTCAGGTTAACTGTAGGGCAGGCGCCCGTGATGTCCTGGAGATAAAGGTGTGGTTAGATAGGTAGATGGATGGATGGATGGACAACAGGGACAGATGCCATGATGTTTCAATTAGTTTTGCTGTGCCAACACTTAGTGTCTTTTTTAAGTAGATTTTTAGAGAGAGAGATGGGAAGGGAGAGGGAGAGAGAGAGAAACATCAATGTGAGAGCGATGAGTTGCTTCCCGTACACACCCCAACTGGGGATCAAACTCACAACCTAGGCACGTGCTCAAACCCGAGACCCTTTGGTGCCCGGAACGGTGCTCAACCAACTGAGCCACACCCACCAGAGCTATACTATTAATAAGACTGTTGATGTCGACCTTGAACAGTGTCTGAGGTAGTGTTTGCCGGGTTTCGGCACTATAGAGTCACTTCCCCCCTGATTTCCATACTATTCTCGTTGGGAATAACTCACTCTGAGCAGCCCACACTTAAGGAGTGTGGAGCCTGCTCTACCAGCTTGATGGGGGAGGAGGGTGAAGGAGAGTAATGTACACAAATTATTTGGGATTTTTCTGCATAATTGTCTTATTTCCTCTTTTGTTCATCTATTAAGTGATTTATCACGTAAGTAGGACACATGGGTTTTTATGTCCCGTTTTGGGATAAAATCCAACACTGCCTTGTTTATTTTGATGCACACATTTTCCCAACTCTGTCTCCTTCCGCCAGGCTTTCATGACTTATCTTTGGATGTGTTCCCATGTTTCTAAACACACTTCCTTACTCCAACATTATTTTTCTAAAAACAAAAAATGAACTCAGGCCTTGCTTTTCTGATATGAAATATCATTTTGTTGTTGTTAATCTTCACCCTAGAATATTTTTCCATTCATTTTTTCAAGAGAGGGGAAGAGACAGAGAGAAACATCGATGTGAGAGAGACACATTGATTGGTTGCCTCCCGCACGCACCCAACTGGGTCAGGGGATCGAGCCCGCAACCGGGGTACGTACCCTTGACCAGAATCGAACCTGTGACTCTTTGGTCCTCGGGCCGATGCTCTATGCACTGAGCCAAACCGGCCGGAGCAAAACATCCTACTTATAATATGTGAAATTTTCAGACATGCAGGGGTTCTATTCGGTTTCATCATCTTTTTCCGTTATTGCTTCTTCACCAACATGTGTGGTCCACCCCGAAGTGACAAACACCTTCATAAAGTCACCGGGCAGGGGTGTCTGTGAGCCCTCTCGCCCTTGCAAAGACCTTCAGCTGCAGTGGGCTACGCCAGATTCTGCTCCTGGCTTTCAAATGGCTCGACTTAGGGAATTGGGTTGAGCTCCCAGTTACTTAGTTGTTGTTGCGAGTCACTGCCCTTCTCGTTTCAAGTCTTCCACCTCCATGTTTGGCTTCCGTTTTACAAACCCACCGTTTTCCCAGTGTCTTTCTCTGGCCTTCTCCCCTCTGCCTGTTCCAACCGAGAGGCACACAAACAGAACGACAAGAAAAATGAAAACTAAAAAACAAAACAACAGCCGTTCCCGCCCAGAATCATTATTTATGAAGCCCCTTCTCCTGGAATTTTAGAGTTTGAGAGGCCACCTGAGCCTCGGGAAAGCGAAATGTTGGGTTATGAGAGGGTCCACCCGCAGACCTGCTAGCGAGTTTATTTTGCTTCTTTTTCTCGGCACAGGAAGAGGGGACCCGATAGCCCCTTGTTGCTTAAAATCTGCCTGTGAAAACGTATGTCGGGACCCGCCCTCAAAGAATGCGCGAGCTCTGCCCATCACTCCGTTTTCCTCCTGCGAATTTGCCTCCCTCACAGGGGAGGGGGTGTCCTTGTTGGGTTTGTCGGCCGCTATCAAAGAGCCATGTTGGGGCGCCATCTGGCGTCCAAAAATGGAAGTGGGGGAGCAGACTAGACTTACATTCCCGGGACCCCCAGGCGCGCGGGGGGTGGGGGTGGGGGCGCAGCTGCTGAAGATGTTGGTCGTATACCTTTTCAAATAACGGAATTAATAGACGTCTACGTAAACATTTTTGGAATTACCGGAGTCTACAAGTTAAAAGTAAAAAAGATGTATACACTATATTTCTTTTTGTTATGGTTCACAGTTCTCTCCCCCCAGCCCCTGCCCCACTACACTCCTTCATCACACTATTGTCTGCGTCCATTGGTTATGCATTTATGTATATAAATTCTGTGGTTAACCTCTTCCCGTCTTCCTCACCTCTGAGATATGTCGGTCTGTTCCATGTCTCCATGCCTCTGGACCTAGTGTGTAAGCCAGTTTGTCATGGTCATTAGATCCCACCGGTAAAGGGAGGTCGTATGATGTTTGTCTCTGAGTGGCTTATTTCACTCGGTATACTACTCTCCAGGTCCCTCCACGCTGTCACAAAGGGTAAGAGATCCTTTTTTACGGCTGCATAGTACTCCACGGTATAGATGTGCTATAGCTTTTTTATCCACTCGTCTACGGATGGGCACTTGGGCTGTTTCCAGATCTTAGCTATGGTGAATAGTGCTGCTGTGAACATAGGGGTGCATCTATTCTTACTGATCGGTGTTTTGGGCTTCTTAGGATATAGCCCGGGAAGTGGGATCACTGGGTCAAATGACAGTTCCGTTTTTAAATTTCGTAGTAAATTCCACACTGTTTTCCACAGAGGCTGCACCAGCCTGCGTTCCCACCAGCAGCGCACCAGGGTTTGTTCCCTTTTCTCCACGTCCTCGCCAGCACCTACTGTCTGTGGATTGGTTGATGGCAGCCATTCTGGCAGGTGTGTGAGGTGATCCGTCATTGTCATTCTAACTTGCATCTCTCTGATGGCTAGTGATGTTGAGCATTTTTTTCATATATCTGTTGGCCATCTGGATGTCCCCTTTGGAGAAGTGCCTACTCATGTCCTCTGCCCATTTTTGAACGGGGTTATTCGTCTCCCTGTTGTCGAGCTGGATAAGTTCTTTGTATATTTTGGAAATTAATCCCTCATCAGACAAATTTGTCATTGGCAAATACGTTCTCCCCTGCGCCGGATTCCTTTTTCGTTGTGATGATTGTTTCTGATGCTGTGCAGAAGTTTTTTATTTTGATGTGGTGCCACTTGTTTACTTTTTTACCTTTGTTTCTCTTGCCCTGGGAGATGTTTGAGATTTTTTCTTCTTCTAGGATTTTTATGGGTTTTTTTGACTAACATTTTTTTTTTTTACTAACAAATCTTTTATCCATTTTGAGCTTATTCTTGTGTATGGTGCAAGTTGTTGATCTAGTTTCCTTTTCTTTTTTTGCATGCACCTGTCCAATTCTCCCAACATCATTTATTGAAATGACTGTCTTTGAACTCCATTGTATGTTCTCGCCTCCTTGGTCAAATATTAAATTGACCATAACGTCTTCTTTCTTTCTATTTAATTCCATACTACCTTTTAAAAAAATATATTTTATTGATTTTTCACAGAGAGGAAGGGAGAGAGATAGTTAGAAACATCGATGAGAGAGAAACATAGATTAGCTGCTTCCTGCACATCTCCCACTGGGGATGTGCCCGCAACCCAGGTACATGCCCTTGACCGGAATAGAACCTGGGACCCTTATCCACTGAGCCAAACCGGTTTCAGCCCATACTACCTTTTAAACTTGTGTATAAATTCAGTTTTTTTCAGTACATTTACAAATACATTAGACAGAATCCTAATCTATATTTATACCTGCCTAGAGATAGAGATTTGGACATAGGTTTAGATATAAATAAAGGTATCTGATTTTTCATAACATTTTCAAACATTTAACTGAGTTTCTATACACTCACTTACATATATTTCTATGTACTAGTTATATCTAGAAATATATATTTAAAAGATAGAATTAGATACATAGGTGATATTTCCATTTTACTTTCCAAATTGATTTTTATTTGGTTTGTACCATAAGGTTTTTTCCCCACTAGATATATAGCTACATTTTTTGTTGCCTTTTAGAATCCTGAATGTGTGATCCTTAATTTGCCTATGCCTAGTTGATAAACTTTTACTTTATTTCATATTCTTCACTTTTGCAGAAAATTCTTCAGAGAACGTTCTTGTAAACTTCCCCCTTCCATAAAAATAAAATTTTCAGGTTAAAAAAGGGGCTACAGTGATATGTAGCCAACCTGGAAATGTGTAAGTATCACACATGCAATTGTAAAACCTGGATATTAGTAAATTCGTTTTTTTCCTCAATCAGGCTAACATGATTTTTTATTAGCTTATTTTAGTTTTAGGGAGGATATTGTGCTTATTGCCTTTATATTTTGTTTTCTTTTTAAAAAACAACCTGTTGAAGTGACATAACACATGTTTAAAATTAGGTTGCTTTTCTCTTATTAATTTGAGGTCAGTTTGTATTGAAAATTACACTAAATACTGCACTACACATTTAACAAATATTTGCAAAACATTTGACTATTTATTTGTAACCTTACTCAGCCTATCATACCTAAATATTATAAATCATCTTATAGAAAAACAAGTAAATATTTCGTTTTTTCCTGGGTTTTATGCAAACATCTACAGGGTGCATCCCCCCTCCCCAAAGAAAAAATGTATACACAACGTAACAAAAAAGGCAACAAAATATATTTTATAAAATATAGCTCAGTTGATGTTTCTTTCTTTTCAGATTGAATCCATTGGAATGAATAATTATTCAAAGTGTGTATAAATTTTGAGGGGGACACCCTATATGTTAGAAAAACTATTTTATCATGGTTTAATTTTCATTTAAAACACAGTATTTTTATTCCATGTAGATGCATGTAGATGTATGGCAAAGGATGAAGAGTCTAAGATTATTTTATGAATGAGTGGCAGATATTGCTCAGTCTTTTCATGATCCATCCACGCTAGATGTGGGTTTTAATTAAAAGTTCACTTTTATTCAGCCAAGTCCTATATGTTATAGGAAGTATATTCCCGTGAAAGACATGGGTCCCGGGAAAGCCTGGGGACAATGCTGTGTTTGCCATTTCGGAGTTATTTGCTGCTTCCGGTGCTTTTGCTGCGTCTGGTACATTTGATTAAATATTGATCTTCTGGCAAGTGCTCCTTTGTCACCTGTTCCGTTCATAGTTCAAGTTCAGCGTTTCAGAACCGACCTGTAAGAAAGCAACCGCAGAACCGTAACCTGGAGACTTTGCGTAGCAAAGCACCCGGAATACTTTATGTTACGCTTCTATTTTTTTTTTTAAAGCTGGCTTGGTTTCTGTAAAAGATATTTTTAATGATTCCAGCGAGGAAGGGAGAGAGAGAAAGAAATATCGGTGATGAAATCATGGATCGGGTGCCTCCTGCACGCGCGATCGAGCTCGCAACCAGGGCATGTGCCCCGACCAGGAATCAAACTGTGACCTCTCGGCTCACGGGTCGATGCTCAACCACTGCGTGTGTGTGTGTGTGTGTGTGCGTGCGTGCGTGTGTGTGTTTGTTTTGTTTGTTTTTGACTTAGGAATAGCTCTAAGAATGAACCGAAGTAAGCCTCCGGTCCGGACGCTGATGGTTGCCAGGCAACCGGTTCACTCACTGAATGCGGTGAGGGTCATGTGACTAAACCGGAGGACGGTGGTCTGCAGCGGCCCAAACTATGAGCCTCTGAGCGGCATTGCCGAGGCAGGACTAGGTGCTGTGTTTTGGCCCCGCTGGGCCCCCGTCTCCGTCTCTGGGCTTCCACCTGGTCCGTTCAGATTTCAGGCGCTGCGGGCGGGGGAGATGTCCCCTTCCTTATTGGCACCGGTGGGAGATGGAAGTGCCAAGGCCCGCTTGGTTCCGCAGGATTGATGCCGGAGAGTTCGGACTCTCAGGTTTTGATATTTGATTTTCAGCCTATAGGGGACCTGCTTGCCTTTTTTTTTTTTTTCTGGAAAATGTGGTAGTGGAGTTCGATATCCCTCCCTGTTGCTATTTAGATAGAAAGTCGATCAAGAAAGTGATTGATAGTATTTTGGATAGCCGTGATTTCTACTGCAGCTGAATTCCACCGGACAGACAGAATTTTGGGAAATGTTTCCGTTTAGGGCTGCGGAGACTTTTTTTTTTTTTTTTTTTTTTTGCTGGTTAATGTGAAGCCAACATTACTTAAGATCATTTTAGACTTGGATGTTGCTTTTTAACGTTTCAGACTTTCCCCATCCTCCCCACTAGCTCCAGGAACACAGTTTCTCCACCTTGAATGCATCCTATTTTATTTTTATTTTTTAAAATTAAATCTTTATTCTTCAGATTATTACAGTTGTTGAATGCATCCTATTTTAAAGTGCTGTCATTGTTCCTCGTATAAAACTTGCTTGCCTTTTTACATTCCTGTGATGTACTCCACTCTTCTAAATTCAAGTTTTATTGAGCTGAAAACAACTTAACGCTGTTTGATTGATTTAAAAAAAAAAAATAAGCAGCAAGAGCTGTTGAACTTTGCTTTTGAACTTCTCCTCCATGTAACTCCCCCTTTGAACCATCCCCCGCCATCTCACCCGGTTCCCTGGGACTCCAGACCCTCCTTCCTCCCAAGCTGTAGCTCAGGGTTCTGTGTCTGCTACAGAAATTTATTTGGCGAGTCACACAGAATACGTCCAGCTCTGTTTTCCTTCCTGTGTGTTGTAAGTTACTTGGAATGTACCTCTTTGGTCTTCCGTATCCTAAACATTACTAAATAAGGGCATTAACCAAGATGTAGGAGGAGAAAAAAATCCAGTAACACGGAAATTCCTGTTAGCATTTAGTATTACTGCTCGACTCGGGCTGTTTTTAAAGCCCTGTCATTTCCCCTTCAAGAATATGGCACCAGATGTATAATTCTTTTGCTGTGTCAGCATTCTGATTTTTGAAGGAAGAATTTTTTTTTTGGTGATAAACATTCGAATGATACCTAGACAGAAATTACCTAATGAAAAACCATCACCTATCTTCTAACCCCTGCAGTTTATAACCACCAAAATCAATACTTTGATGACTGTTTTTTTATGACCTTCAAACCTATGCCTGTGAAATGCATATGTTTATTTCTCTATATATCTTCCCATGTAGATCTGTATACAAACCACACAATGATAACTGTTTTATTTTTGGCTACATGTGCCAAGCATTGCTTTAAAATTCTATATTTCCAACACCATTTGATATTGTCAGGGTTGTTTTTTAAAAAATTTAATTCGTTTTAGTAAGTACAGTGGCATCACCTAGTGGCATTAATTTGAATTTTCCTAACAGCGAAGGAATACTGGATCTCTTTCATATGCTCATGTGCCATGCATGTCTTTTCTTGGGTGAAATGTCTATTCAAGACTTTCTCATTATTTAATTAGATTTTTTCTTGTCTTACTATTTGGCTGCAGTGGTTCTCAAGTTTCTGGCTCTTTAAATACAGTTCCTCATGTTGTGACCCAACCATAAAATTATTTTCGTGGCTACTTCATAACTGTCATGTTCCTACTGTGATGAATCGTCATGTAAATATCTGATATGCAGGATGGTCTTAGGCGACCCCTGTGAAAGGGTCGTTTCACCGCCAAAGGGGTCGCGACCCACAGGTTGAGAACCGCTGGCTTAAAGGGTTCTCTATATTTTCTAGGTGTAAGTCCTTTGTCAGACAGATAATTTGCAAATATTTTCACCGATTTCCTGTATTTTCACCTTGACTTTTCAGTCTCTTAATATCTTTCACAGAGTGGAAGTTATTAATTTTGAATAAGCCCAATTTATCAATTTTTTTCTTTTGTAGATTGTGCTTTTAGTGTCATATCTAAAATCTCTAAATTTAAGTCAACAAATTTTCTTGAAGTTTTACAGTTTAACATTTTAAATGTAAATAAATGGTCCACTTGGGTTTATTTTTGTATAAGGTGTGACCTGTGAGTTGAGGTTGGGGGAGAGAGAGAGAGAGTGTGTATTGGATGTACAGCCAACATCAACTATTTAAAAATTATTATTTTTTACTGAATTCTTTTTATGCCTTTGTCAAAAATGTTTTGGCTATTTTTTTGTGTGTAGATCTATTTACAAACTCTATTCTGTTCTATGGATATATGTCTCTATCTCCCTACAAACATGTTCTTTTCCAAAATTATGTTCGCTGCTTAAGTTACTTTGACTTCCCATACAAATTTTAGGATATGCTTGTTAACGTCTACAAAAGAAAAGTTTGCTTAAATTTCATAGGAATTTCTTTACCTCTATATATCCATTTGGGAAGAATCGACATCTTTGCTATGTTGACTCATCCACTGTATGAACAAGGTATCTCTTTCCACTGATTTTGGCTTTGTTTGATTTTTTTATTAGTGTTCTGTAATTTTCAGCATAAAAATCCCGCATACGTTTTGTTAGACTTACACCTAAGATTTTGTTGTTATTGTTTATGATATTGTGGTTTTTTTAAATTGTCATCTGAGGATATGTTTGTTTTTTGAGAGAGAGAGAGAGAGGGAGGGAGAAAGACAGAGAGAGAGAGACATAAATGAGAGAGAGAAACATTGATCGGTTGCCTCTCGTAGGCGAAATCAGAATCCAAGCATGAGCCCTGAACGGGAATCAAACCTGTGACCTTTCTGTGGTGCGTGAGGGGCCTGCAGGAGGCAGCCGATCAATGATTCTCTCTCATCATTGATGTTTCTGTTTCTCTCTCTCCCTCTCCCGTCCTCTCTGAAATCAATAAAAATATAAAAATCAATAAAAATAAAAATCGATGACGCCTTTACTTAACTTTGGGGTTATTAAATGCAGTTATAAAAACTGTTTGAAAATGTGAGTAGAGTAATAGTAGGAAACATTTATGGATAAGAGGCTGCGACATCGAACTGCCATTACGTCTCCTATTGACAAGTTTCCACGCAGGTGATCTTGCCAGAAGGTGACAGCAGACGATTTCGTACCAATTGCATCCATGTGCGCTTGCCCACCCGAGTGCGCGTTCCTGTCATGTACACGTGTGGGTGGGAGGGATGCATTGATCCTGAAATTCATTGCAGGCGGCTCACAGCGCCACCTGGCGTCCACACGGGGGAGGCCAAGGACAGTCTTCAAACAGAATCAGCAGCTGCGCAGAAAAGGAACCTCATTCAATATTATTTTTTTTTATTTTTTATTGATTTCAGAGAGAAAGGGAGAGGGAGAGAGAGATAGGAACACCCATGAGGAGAGAGAATCATGGATCAGCTGCCTCCTGCACGCCCCCTACTGGGGATGAAGCCCACAACCCAGGCAATTAGCAATGATCAATATATTGCTGGAGCAAACTCCTCTACATCCAGATGTGCGAAGTCGAGGATGTTAGCCTAAATATGACCGTCTGACATTGCTGCCTGCATGCTTACGAAATAAGGGTATTCTTTTTTTTAAAATGTATTTATTGATTTTCAGAGAGGAAGAGAGAGAGAAACATTGATTGATTCTTGCATGTGCCCTGCCCAGTGATCAAACCCATGACCTTGTGTATAAGGACAATGCTCTAACCAACTGAGCTACCCGTAGGCCAGGGCAATAAGGGTATTCTTTTTAAATTTAAGCTTGTAGTGCAGTGGTCCTCAACCTGTGGGTCGCGACCCCTTTGGGGGTCGAACGACCTTTTCACAGGGGTCGCCTCAGACCATCAGAAAACACATCTATAATTACATGTTGTTTTTGTGATTCATCACTATGCTTTAATTATGTTCAATTTGTAACCAAGAAAATACATCCTGCCTATCAGATATTTACATGACGATTCATCACAGTAGCAACATGACAGTGATGAAGTAGCAATGAAAATAATTTTGTGGTTGGGGGCCACCACAACATGAGGAACTGTATGAAAGGGTCGCGGCATGAGGAAGGTTGAGAACCACTGTTTTAGTGTATATACTTTTAATTGACTTCAGAGAGGACAGGGGAGGGAGATAGACACATCAATGATGAGAGAGGATCACTGATGAGCCGCCTCCTGCACACGCCTTACTGGGGATCAAGCCTGCAACCTGGGCATGTGTCCTGACCGGGAATCGAACCTATGAGCTCCTGGTTCCTACGTGGACGCCCAACCACTGAGCCACGCCGGCCAGGCCATAGGGTGTTCCTTATAACCACAATACCCAGACCACTCCTAACAAAAAAAATGAGGGGGATAGTTCCCTAGGACCATGATTCCAGGTCTGAGTATCTCTAACTGCCTATTTCCTCGCCCCCAACCTCCCCCCCCCACTGCCCCAGCCAGGATGCCGTAGAAAATGTTGAAATTTATGTCCCCAGAATTCTTGCCCATTTTATAAGCGCGATCTCCCCAACACCATTCCCCGCTTTAACTATGGAGAGGCCTTGCCCAGTGCACTTTTTTTTTTTCTCCCACGACACGCCTCCCCTTCGGCTTCCCGGGGGCCTCCAGGAATTTCTCTTCCAGGCTCCGCAACCCCCAAAGCCAGCAGGGGTGGGCGCCTCCTGCGCATGCGCAGAC
>NW_006296417.1:59625-63022 GCF_000327345.1 Myotis davidii | reverse complement strand
CCGGGGGGAGGCCCGCTGCCCCCGCTGCCGCCGGGGCCGCCCTGCTTTTGCTGCCTGAGCCCCCGCAGGCCGGTGCTGTCATCCGCATTCCTTCTCGCTTTTCCGATGTCTTCTGCCTCCGCTGTGCAGACGCTCATGGCTGCAGATGACACAAGTAGGGTCTACGGCCAGATCCTTATGTTTTGCATTGTGTCTATTTTTTCCCCAAAATGCATTTATAATCATTTTTCTTTTTTAAAAAAAATGAATGACTTTTATTGGGGGGACATGGGCTCCTAGGATTAGGTGAGCTTTTACGGGTGCAAGTCTATTATAGCCAGCATCTTCTGTATAGTGCGCGGCGTGCCCCATGTTTCAAAGGTTCTTCAGTTAGTGTCATCTTTCCCAACATCGCTCTTTACTACATTGCATGGTTGTTGTTGTTATTATTATTATTTTGGAAAGGCAGACAAGGCACGGTCCCTGTTGGAGTGTTTTCCAGAAATTGTACGTATCCACCTCTCTGGTCATTTTGCTGATTCATTGGTGTCTATTGTTTCAGGATCAACCTGTGACCCCCCCTATGACCGAGGTCTTCGGGAACAGGCTGTTTGCGGTGTGACCTCCGTCGGCGTCGAACAGGGAATGCCTCCGGTGAAACCAAGAGACCCAGCCCACCCGTGTGGCTCAGTGGTTGAGCATCCACCCATGAATCAGGAGGTCAGGGTTTGATTCCCCATCAGGGCACAAGCCCATTTTGCGGGCTGGATCCCCAGGGTTGCATCTATATCTATATCTATATCTATATCTATAACAAGAGACACAAAAGCAGCCTTTGGATAGAAGCAATTCCAGGCTCCCATGAGCAGACTAGGACCTACTTAGGGTCTTTAACGTGAAAGGCCAGCAGGTTTCTGTAGATAGAAACACACCCTCTGACAAGGAAGCAGCCTTAACAGGGGCATCTCTGAGACGCAGTAGCCTGTGTCTGCTATGGAAGCGATGCAATCCTCGAATTAATGGCCATAAGAACTATTCGGGAGGGACCCCTTGTTCTGGGCTTACGATGATGTGAGCCACCAACAGAGCAAAGCCATGCTTCCTTGATGGATGCGTTTGCTCCAAAGCGTATGTCTGCAGTCAGGAGCTCTGTGGGGTGGGGTGGGGGGTGAATACTCTATCGGCAGACTCTAAGGGTCAGGTCTCAGGAAAAAAATTACTCCTCATCTTCACTCTATGAGACCATCGACCTTAATTTTTAAAAAATATGTCTTCGTTGATTTTATTATTACTTTCTAAAATATATTTTTATTGATTTCAGAGAGGAAGGGAGAGGGAGAGACAGAAACATCAGTGATGAGAGAGAACCATCAATTGGCCGCCTCCTGCAACCCAGGCACGTGCCCTTGACCAGAATCGAACCCAGGACCCCTCAGTCCACAGGGCGATGGTCTATCCACTGAGCCAAACCAGCTAGGGCTGTTTTTATTGATTTTCGAAGGGGGATGGAGAGAGAGAGATAGAAACATCAGTGATGAGAGAGAATCACTGATTGGATGCCTCCTGCAGACCCCACCCCACCCACCCCAATGGAGATTGAGCTGTAACCTGGACATGTGCCCTGACTGGGAATTGAAACATGGCTTCCTGATTCATAGGTCGATGCTCAACCACTGAGCCATACTGGTCGGTTTTTTCTTTTTTCAGAATGCTGAAGACAAAAGCCACAATCTTGCCATCATGATAAAGCCATAATATTCATAATTGGAAGGTAGCCAAATGATGTAGTCAAATGATTAGAGACATGGAAAACTCTCCAGCTCTGTTGTCTCATGAGAAAAGAGGCTACAAAGAGTATAGTATGACTTCATTTTAAAAAATATATGTTTTTATTGATTTTTTCTTAGAGAGAGAGAAAGAGGGAGGGAGGGAGAGAGAGAAACATCGATGTAGAGAGACGCATCCACTGGTTGCCTCCTGAATGTGCCCAACCAAGGTGGAGATTGAACCTGCAACCCAGGTATGTGCCCTTGACCAGGAATCGAACCCTGGACCCTTTGGTGTGAGGGCTGATGCTCTAACCCCTCAGCTACACAGGCCAGGGCAAGCCCTCTGTCTTTTCTGCAGCCACGAGGTGAAAGGGTGGAAGGCCACGTTCTGATGACTTTCTCACGACTTTGCCTTTTCCTCCTGCACTTTCCCCCCTAGTTCTGTGACCCGCGTCTCCGTGGCCCCATGATGCTCCCAGCAACCCTGTCTGCAGGCGAGCTGGCACGGCCACCCCCCTTCTTATCGCCGGACCTGGAGGACAGTGATGAAGTGCACCAAGGTAGGTCTGTTCCTATATTTTTGTGTGTGTGTGAATCCTCACCCAAGGATATTTTTCCATTGATTTTTTCAAAGAAAGTGGAAGAGAGAGGGAAAGACAGAGAGAAATATCGATGTGAGAGAAACACATCGATTGGTTGCCTCCTGCACGCGGACTGGGCCAGGGAGGAGCCTGCAACTGAGGTACGTGCCCTTGGCCGGAATAGAACCTGGGACCCTTCGGCCCGCAGGCCGACGCTCTATCCACTGGGCCACACCGGCCAGAGCCCGAGGTAGGTCTTGCGTGAATGGTGTGCAGAGTCTGTCACCTGCTCCTCGACTGTATCTGGGCCACTCCAGGCAGGGCCCCACCCCAGTGCTGCTTCCAGCTCCACACGCTACTAAGAAGCTGGTGACACAGGAACCTGGGGACTGACCAAGGCTTTCCCGTTTCTACCGCTGACTAGACCCAAGGCTGCCAGCCATGCGTTTTTTTAAAATATATTTTTATTGATTTCAGAGAAGAAGGGAGGGGGAGAGAGAGAGAGAGAGAGAGAGAGAGAGAGAGATATCAAAGATGAGACAGAATCATTGATGGCTGCCAGCCATGTTTTAAAGACATGATTTTGTTATAAACTCCATGGCAGTAACAATAGTGGCCCCCTCATAAAGATTTGAGGGGCCCTGGCAGGTTTGGCTCAGTGCATAGAGGGTCAGTTTGTGGACTGAAGGGTCCCAGGTTCGATTCCGGTCAAGGGCACGTGCCTCAGTGGCAGGCTCGGTCCCCAGCCCTAGTCCAGGCCCGTTCAGAAGGCGACCAGTTGATGTGTCTCTGTCACACCAATGTTTCTCCTTCTCCCCTCTTCCATTTTCTCTAAAATCAATGGAAAAATATCCTCAGGTGAGGATTAACCAGGAAAAAAAAAAAGATTTGCGGGAATTAAATGTGTAGATAGCACTTGTTTATACACAAGACATATTTTACTTTAAAAATATATTTTTATTGATTTGAGAAAGAAAGGGAGAAAGGGAGAGAAAGAGAGAGATAGAAACATCAGTGATGAGAGAGAATCATTGATCAGCAGCCTCCTGCACACCTCCCACTGGGGGT
>NW_006296417.1:59038-59582 GCF_000327345.1 Myotis davidii | reverse complement strand
GGCTGAGTTAAGGGTCCCAGGTTCGATTCCGGTCAAGGGCATGTAGTTGCAGGCACAACCCCAGTGGGGGGTTTGCAGGAGGCAGCTGATCTATGTTTCTCTCTCATAGATGTTTCTAACGCTATCCCTCTCCCTTCCTCTATGTAAAAAGTCAATAAAATATATTTATTTAAAAAAAAGAAAAAGCCGCAGAGCACAAACTGGCTACTGTTTACTTCTTGGTTTTGGGATCAGGAGCCAGGAGGAAACACCCCCTCCTCCCCTGGAGAGACTCTGAACGTAGAATCAGAATAGCCATCTGGCCCAGCCTGTGTGGCTCAGTGGTTGAGCATCACCCCGTGCACCAAGAAGTCTCTGGTTTGATTCTCGGTCAGGGCACGTGCCCGAGTTGCAGGCTCCATCCTGATTGGTTGGGGAGGTGCAGGAGGCAGCCGACCAATGTGTCTCTCTCATCCATGCTTCGCTCTCTCCCTCTCCTTTCCTATGTCTCTAAACATCAATTTAAAAAACATCAAAAAAAAATGTGAACATTTAAAGGAAAAAT
>NW_006296417.1:50011-55064 GCF_000327345.1 Myotis davidii | reverse complement strand
TCTCCAGGCTGTTGGAATTCTTTTATTGTTGCTAACCGTTTTTTCAAGGCCTTTTCCCATTTTTCTCTTGGGTTGTTCTTTTTCTTATTGATTTGGAAGAACTCTTTATAAATTAAGTAAGTTAGCCTGTTGATATTGGGATGCCATTACTTAAAGATGAGAGATAGAATGCGATTTTCCTATTTAAACCTCTAGCTTCTTCGGGAAACGACTTGATAGTAAGCAATACAAGGCAATTTCTTGCTAAAATGGGGTGTAACATAAATATTTTCCTGAATTATAGTTAGAAAAAAATTTAATTTTTAAAATAGAAAAAATATCATGTTAGTCATTGTTTTTTTTAAAAAAATATTTTTTTTAATTGATTTCAGAGAGGAAGGGAGGGAGAGAAAGAGAGAGATAGAAACATCAGTGATGAGAGAGAATCATTGATCAGCAGCCTCCTGCACACCTCCCACCGGGGGTTGAGCCTGCAACCCAGGCATGTGCCCCTGACCGGAATTGAACCCGGGACCCTTTAGTCCGCAGGCCAACGCTCTATCCACTGAGCCAAACCAGCTAGGGCTCAAGACATACTTTAGTGTGAATGTCAGGGAGGTGTCTCTGAAGCTGGTGAGCAGCAGTACAGAACGAAAAAGCCACAGAGGCCCTCACCGGTTTGGCTCAGTGGATCGAGCTTCAGCCTGAGGACTGAAGGGTCCCAGGTTCGATTCCGGTCAAGGGCATGTACCTTGGTTGTGCACACATCCCCAGTGGGGTGTGTTCAGGAGGCAGCTGATCGATGTTTCTCTCTCATCGATGTTTCTAACTATCTCTATCCCTCTCCCTTCCTCTGTGTAAAAAGTCAATAAAATATATTTATTTAAAAAAAAGAAAAAGCCGCAGAGCACAAACTGGCTACTGTTTACTTCTTGGTTTTGGGATCAGGAGCCAGGAGGAAACACCCCCTCCTCCCCTGGAGAGACTCTGAACGTAGAATCAGAATAGCCATCTGGCCCAGCCTGTGTGGCTCAGTGGTTGAGCATCACCCCGTGCACCAAGAAGTCTCTGGTTTGATTCTCGGTCAGGGCACGTGCCCGAGTTGCAGGCTCCATCCCTGATTGGTGGGGAGGTGCAGGAGGCAGCCGACCAATGTGTCTCTCTCATCCATGCTTCGCTCTCTCCCTCTCCTTTCCTATGTCTCTAAACATCAATTTAAAAAACATCAAAAAAAAATGTGAACATTTAAAGGAAAAAAAGACAGAATAGCCACCCGGACATAGGGACATGGGGAATTGGGTCTGGGACTCCCCATGTAGAAACCCTGACTGCTAACATGCGTCTTGCGGAGTCACTCCAGGGGACAGAACCTGAGCTAAGACTCAGCTCCGAGCTGCAGTGGGACATTCATGGAGAGTTCCTAGAACCATGCTCAACAGACAGAAAGATACCAGTGGGTATCAGCCGCAGTATTCAGATCCAGATGGACTCTGACCTCTCCGTTTCAAAATACCACATCAAGACCCCTTTATTCCTACCTCTCTTTATTTTTTATTTAAAATATATTTTATTGAATTTTTTACTGAGAGGAAGGGAGAGGGATAGAGAGTTAGAAACATTGATGAGAGAGAAACATCGATATGAGAGAGACACATTGACTGACTGCCTCCTGCACCTCCTGAACAAGGTACATCTGTGCCTTTGACCCGAATTGAACCCGGGTCCCTTCAGTCTGAGGGTCAGTGCTCTATCCATTGAGCCAAATGGGCTATGGCCACATCGAGACTCTTGTCACTGTTTTCCAGATCGGAAATCTGAGGCACGGCTGGGTGGGTGAAGACACTTGCCCGAAGCCATATAGACAGTGGCCAGACTGGACCAACAGTCCAGCAGCCCGACTCCACACGGCTCATTCCTCAGTATGAAAGCCCAGTGGCCAATAGCACGTAAGTAGCAAAAAAAAAAAATCGGGAATGTTAAATGTCTTATCTGCCTGCCTCCTCCCCAGGGCTCTTCGGCAGCACATTCTTTGGACACCACTCTGAGAAGTGGCCTTGGTGTCTCACCTTTGGCCTGGTGACAATACAACTCTCCAAATACTCTCTCTACAGGGGGGATGGCCTCGAGCTGTGACCTGTAGTAGCAAGTGGCAGCCCCCCCCCCAAAAAAAATCAAAGAACCCATTAGATGGTGCCCACTGAAATGCCCACATTTTAAAAGTGAAACATGAGACCCAAAAGTGCTAATCCTATTTGTAACATTTCGGGGGGCACTACTAATTAAAGAAGGAAAGAACCAAAGTAAGGACATTGATACCGTAACCCATTTCTTTTAAGTTGGGTTTATTCAGCTGACAGGCATCTTTTTTTCCAGTAGATAGTTCAGTGTATTTCAACAAATGCATCCAGGCATGCAAGCACCACCATCATTCAGATCCAGAACATTTTTCATCATCCCCCAAATTTCTGTTATGTCCCTTTGTAGTTTATCCCTATGTAGATCATATTTTCTTTTCTCCTTTAAAAATATATATTTAAAAATTGATTTTAGAGAGGAAGCGAGAGGGAGAGAGAATCATTGATCAGCTGCCTCCTGCACGCCCCCTACTGGGGATCGAGCCCACAACCCCGGGCATATGCCCTTGACCAGAATCGAACCCAGGACCCTTCAGTCCACAGGCCGACACTCTATCTACTAAGCCAAACGAGGTAGGGCTGTAGATCATATTTCTGATGCTCTTGTAAAAATATAATTTAGCTTCTATACCCAGTTATTCACTAGTATTGGTATATGTGAAGACAATTGAGTTTGACCCATTCGTTTTTGGAAAACTAAAAAAAAAAAAAAAAATTTGAGTGGCAGCTGTATGGCATGTGAGGATTGCCTCCTGTGTGGACTGGATCCATGAACAGCAAAGATCCAGTGTCTCCTTCACGTGAGCCATCAGTCAAGTAGAGATTTAAAGCAGCAACGGAAATCAGACTAGACGTGCATTAGCGAGGACCCTGTGTTATTCTGTACCAGCCACAGGATGTACTGCTATGCAACCGGAATTTAAGGGGTCATTGACGGTTTCCTGGAGGAAGCAATTTATGATTAAATACATAAAGGATAAGTAGCAGAAGCCACACACATCAGCGCTAGGGAAGGCAGAATAAGGACTTACTTGTATTCACAGAGGGACCAGAGAATGAATAGAAGTCGAAAGATCTGAGATACGACGTGGAAAGTAGACATTTCAGAACCCCTGACGAAAGCTGGAAATACATGCTGCCTGGGCTAGGTTTTTGTAGGATTTTATTACGTGTTAACGTGTTGGGATTTTATAGAGTTTTTTTGGTTGGTTGGTTTTGTTTCATCAGGGTCTGATTACTAGGACCACAGCTGGTGTAATTAAAATGAGAGTTTGGGAATCATACATTTTTTAAAAAATATTTTTTATTGATTTTTTTACAGAAAGGAAGGGAGAGGGATAGAGAGTCAGAAACATCGATGAGAGAGGAACATTGATCAGCTGCCTCCTGCACGCCCCCTACTGGGGATGTGCCTGCAACCCAGGTACATGCCCTTGACTGGAATCGAACCTGGGACCCTTCAGTCCGCAGGCCGACGCTTGATCCGCTGAGCCAAACCGGTCAGGGCCATATACATTTTTTAAAAGATATTTTTATTGATTTCAGAGGAAAGGAGGAGAGAGAGAGAAAAACATCAATGATGAAAGAGAGCCATTGATCGGCTGCCTCCTGCACGCCGCTCTCTGGGCATTGAACCCACAACCCGGGCACGTGCCCTTGACCCGAATCGAACCTGGGACCTGTCAGTCTGCAGGCCAGCGCTCTACCCACTGAGCAACACCAGCTAGGGCAGTCTTGTACTCTTTAAGGGGACATATACAGTTTAGAGCAGCGGTTCTCAACCTGTGGGTCGCAACCCCTTTGGGGGTCGAACAACCCTTTCACAGGGTCGCCTAAGACCATCGGAAAACACATATATAATTACATATTGTTTTTGTGATTCATCACTATGCTTTCATGATGTTCAATTTCTACCCATGAAATTGGGGGTCACCACAACATGAGGAACTGTATGAAAGGGTCGCGGCATCAGGAAGGTTGAGAACCACTGGTTTAGAGTCAAACTCTTTGAGGCAACTGAAGAGTAAGGGGTGGGGGAAAGAGAGAGAAAGGAAGCATCAGGCCGGCACCAGAAAAAAAATGGAGTGTTTTCAGGGGAACGGGCTTGCTTTGCTGGAGTCGGACGGGGAAGGCTCTGCCTAGAAGGAGGCAGTTCAGCTCCCAACACGGGTTATTTCTCCTCTTAAAACTCCCCTTCTCAAATTCCAGACGTCCTTGCTCTGCTGTTTCTGGGGGGGAATCAGGGACCCCCAGACTCACAGCGCCATCTAGCATCGGGAAAGATGGGAGGCCCGGGACAAGGGAGCTAAAAAGTTCAGGGGGGGGAAAAAAAGATGGGATCCGGGAGCCAGAAATGCCTGTGTTCACTGGAGCAGGGGTTTTAAATACAGGGCGCCCCCACCCCCCAAAAAATGTATGCACACTTTGAATAATTATGAATTCCAGTGGACATAAGCTGAAAATAAACATCCATGGAGCTATCAGCTGTATACGCTTTTTGGGGGGGGCGGGGAGACACCCTATGTATTTATTTCAAAAGTGAAACTTAAAAAGAAAGTGACACTTAATGCCTCATTTCTGCAGGAGGCGGAGGGGGTGAGGTGGGAGAAACGTGATCTTTAATTATTCTCAGTAAAGACACAGGGAAACCTGGCCCCAGTCCACTTTACAGCTTCTGCTTGTCCCTGAAGGGTTAAAGGAGGGCGGGCGCGCGGGCAGCTAGTTTGATGCATCGACTTTATTCACCGGTAGGGGCGCGCCGGAGTGTGTTACGGTGAACACTCACAGGGCGCACATAAGCTTGTAACACTAGTTCCGCCCTGTATTTACAAACACCGTTTCCCTCTCCGGCCGCACTCTATATAGCGAAAAGCCCTGTTGGGATATTGTTTAAAACGTCCTGCAGTCCGATCGAGAGGAGCGGCGGCCCCCGAGAGCCC
>NW_006296417.1:47473-49914 GCF_000327345.1 Myotis davidii | reverse complement strand
AGGTCAGGGAGCTGGCAGGCCAGCCGCAGCCCCAGGGGCGGGTCCTGTGCGAGTCCGCCGGGAGTGGGCGGGGCCGGGCGACGTGCAGCGTCCTTTCTTTTCCCTTCCGGTTTCCGTTTCTGCCATCTTCTTCCGGTCCCTTCTCCTTAAAGCCCCGGTGGGGATTTCCTGTGGGTCGTTTGCGCCACAGAAAACTTTAAAAATCAAAGTATTCTCCTCACCAATAATTTCCCTCTCTAGGCTACGTATCATCGTGTTCATTCTAGCTTTTAAACTTTGTGTTAACCTCGGTGTTTTTTTTTTCTTTTGTGTGTGTGTTGCTTTTTCTTTCCGAAAAAATATGTCCTGGGGCGTTTCCCGGTTTTATAATTAGTAAACATTTGCCTAAAACCGTCAATTCCTGCCCTTCCTTTTAAAATAGGAACCGCTTTCCCGTTTGTTAAGCACATTCACCGGGAAGGTTTAAATATTTCTCGTATTTCTGAACTCGAGGTCTTTCCTGTGGGAAAACAATTTTTGTAATGTTCATCATTTTTAGCTTGCCATTAAGATGCTTAATTGATTCTCTAATTTTTTTAAAAAAATTTTTCCAAGAAAACATCTTTCATATGAGGGACTTTTAGGGGCTTCAAGTCAGACTCCCCCTCCTCGCCCACACACACACACTCCAATTTCCGTGTTCACATCAGGTGTCATTTTTTAAAAAAATCGTGCAGGTTTGGCAAAGTTTCACAACCTTTAAAACGGCAGGTGGGCCTTGCTCTGCCCTGGGTGCCCCTGTGTCTTCCTCTCCCTTTGCTCTCGCAGTGAAACGGATTACTCAGCCGCCTCCCCGATGTCTCCCCAATGTCTCCCCAATTTCTCCCCAATGTTCCCCCCTTGGTGCCCCTCAGGTTTACCACGTGACCCTTCCTGTGCTGGCTTCCCTTTTCCTTTTTAAAAATTTTCCCCAAACTGTAATTCAAAGGCTGGAAATTTGGTTTTTTTTTTTTCTTTTCTGTAAAGGACCAGATATTACATATTTTTATTTATTGATTGATTTCAGAGAGGGAGAGGGAGAGAGAGACATCAGTGGTGAGAGAGAATCATGGGTCAGCTGCCTCCTGCACACCCCACACTGGGGATGGAGCCCACAACCCCGGCCTGTGTCCTTGACTGGATTCGAACCCGGGACCCTTCAGTGCGCAGGCCGACGCTCTGTCCACGGAGCCACACTAGCCAGGGCCGGTGTTGCATGTGTAGGGGGACCTCCTGGTCTCTGTGCCAGGTGCTCACCTCTGCAGTGGCTCCGTGGAAGCGGCCGTGGGCCACACGTACCCGGAGGGCACGGCCGTGATTCCAGCAGAGCTGGAGCCACAGCGGCCTGATTTGATCAATAAAAAGGTCGTGTCCGACCCTGGAGGTTAATCTCAGCTCTTTGCTTATTCTGGTTAAACGACATTGTCGTGTATGGAGCCTCGGAAGCCATGCATATTTTGATTTTTGTTGTTAATTATTTTGAGTTAATCTGCATTCCGTGCTGTATGAGGAAATGTCTAAGCAATATGACAGAAGGTGGGGGGTGGGAGCAGCCAGGAAGAGGTCAATGGGGGGAAAAGGAGACATGTAATACTTTAAACAATAAAGAGTTTAAATTAAAAAATATTACAGAAGGTCAGGGGAAGGGAGAGAACCCCATCCGTCATAAAGACACTAGGGTCTGCTATACTGATTAGTTGGGTCTATTGTTCCATCACATGGTATTTTTTTAAAGTATACTCTTTTTTTAATTTTATTTTTATTATTAATTAAATCTTTATTGTTCAGATTATTACAGTTGTTCCTCTTTTTCCCCCCCATAACTCCCCTCCACCCAGTTCCCACCCCACCCTCCTCCCTCACTCCCCACCCACTGTCCTCATCCATAAGTGCACGATTTTTGTCCAGTCTCTTCCCGCATCCCCCTCACCCTCCTCCCGCAAGAATAGCCAGTCCATTCCCTTTCTATGCCCCTGATTCTATTATAATCACCAGTTCATTCTGTTCATCAGATTATTCACTTGATTTTCAGATTCTCTTGTTGATAGATGTGTATTTGTTGTTCATAATTTGAAAAGTACACTCTTCTTTTTTTTTTTTAAAGAGGAGATATGTTGGTGGTAGTGTTAAAGAAATAATTCAGTGACAAAGATGGGAAGGCCGACTGTATTCAGGACCATTTAATAGGCACAGTGGCCAATGCAATGGGGCTTTACAGTAAAGGAGAGAGATTAGGCTCAACCCCAAATATGGCAAAGGCAAGTGAGGATTGGTAGCCAAGGAGTAGGGGTGAGAGTCAGCATATAAAATGTCACTAAGCCCGACCGGTGTGGCTCAGTGGTTGAGCATCGACCTATGAACCAGGAGGTCAGGGTTCGATTCCCGGTCAGTGTTCAGGCCCAGGTTGCAGAATCATTCTCGAG
>NW_006296417.1:43156-47258 GCF_000327345.1 Myotis davidii | reverse complement strand
GGAGGAGGAGGAGGAGGAGGAAGAGGAGGAGGAAGAGTTGTTTGATTAGATATTGAGGGTGGTCAGTTATCTGGGGTGGGAGTTTCTGGCAAAGAAAGTGCCTTCGCAGGGTTCTTGCTAAAATTAGGTTTCATAAGGAAGTGCGTGCTAGTATTTGGGACGAAGGGGAAGTTTCAGGGGCCTGAGGAGAAGTTTGGTCAAGCAACGGTTTTCATCAGTAGCCAAAAAGAAAGAAGATGGAAAAGAAAAATAGTGTAATTTTATTTTTCAGTTAAGGAAATTCTCTGATACCAATGATTCCAGAAATTGATCACTGCTGTACACGACCACTGTTCTTTTTGAAATAGATTATTTTATTGATTGATTATCTGCATTCCGTGCTGTATGAGGAAATGTCTAAGCAATATGACAGGAGGTGGGGGGTGGGAGTGGCCGGGGAGAGGTCATGGGGTGCGGAAAGGAGACATGTAATACTTTAATCAATAAAGGATTTAAATGAAAGAATATTACAGAAGGTAAGGAGAAGGGAGAGGCCCCCATCCAACATAAAGACACTATGGTCTGCTATATGAATTAGTTGGGTCTACTGTTTCCATACCCCCCCCACACACACACACTTCTCATGGAGGCATCCCCCCTGCACCCTACAGATGCAGACTAATGTAGAAGCCACAGATCCAATGCAGGCCCCATGGAATCAGTCAGTTCTCCGGGAAAGAGGCCCAGGATCAGGCATTTCATTCTGGTGAAGCTAATGATGTGGCCAGAGGGTAGAAAGAGAGAAAAATAAAAAATAATGAGGGTTGGCCCCACGGTCTTGGAACGACAGCCCCTCCCAGTGGAGGAGAAAGTTTTCCTACTCATTGTTTTCTTTGTGTGTGACCTCCCTTAGCTGCCGCTGTCACCATGACAACAGGGAGATCTCCTGATTTGGGAGGGAGAGATTGGAGAAAAGAAAGGCAGGCGGGGAGAGGGGGGAGGGAAACTGTGATCCCTGAACTTTCAATCCTCAGGCTCCAACGAGAGGGCTTTTCACCACCAGTACTCACTCACTTCGGGGTTTCTCGATGCATGAAGTTCAGGCTAGGAGATACACGCAGGACAGAAAAGAAAACGCAGCGCCAACTGTTTCAGTAGCTCCTTTTTAAAAAAATATATTTTTATTGATTTCAGAGAAGAATAGAGAGGGAGAGAGGAACAGAAGCATCAGTAATGAGAGAGAATCATTGACTAGCTGCCTCCTGCACACTACACACTGGGGATCGAGCCCCCTACCCGGGCATGTGCCTGGACCAGGAATTGAACTGTGACCTCCTGGTTCATAGGTTGACGCTCAACCACTGAGCCACACCGGCCGGACACTCTCAGTAGTTCTTCACAGTCCAGTGTTCTCCCTCTTTCTCCTGTTGAGTTATGGCCTGAGAGAGATATTCTGCCAAACTGGGAGGTGTTTCTTTTTCAGGGCCAGGGATTGAATAGTTACTTTCAGAGTCTTCCAACTCTTATCACTCCATTCAGTGGGAGAGACACGGCCTGCTGTGCTCGCCTCATCTTACCCTTCTGGACCCGTTAAGTTCAGGCTTGTCACTGACAGATCCCCCAGCCAGGTTCATCAGGAAAGGAACCCAGAAGGCCGAGTGTCCCACCTTCTCAATTCGGGCCAAAGACATATTTAATTCATGTTCACAAAGTTATATTCAAAAAACATCATGTGGCTCAGGGGTTGAGCATTGACCTATGAACCAGGAGGTCACCGTTTGATTCCTCATCAGGGCACATGCCTGGGTTGTGGGCTTGATCCCCAGTAAGGGGGGCATGCAGGAGACAGTCGATAGATGATTCTCTCTCATCGATGTTTATAGCTCTCTCTCCCTCTCCCTTCCTCTCTCTGAAATCAATAAAAAATATATTTTTTAAAAATCATCATGTGAAACCCAACTTCTTCATTTTGGTATATAGGACTTTCCATTCAGCTTTTTAATATGTATTTTTTTTATTGTTTTATTGCTTAAAGTATTACAAAGGGTATTACATATGTGTCCTTTTTTTCCCCTCGCCCTTGACAATCCCCTGGCCTCCCCTACCCCCCAGTGTCTTATGTCCATTGGTTATGCTTATATGCATGCATACAAATCCTTCAGTTGATCTCTTACCCCCCCTCCTTCCTGCCCCCCAACCCTCCCCGGCCTTCCCGCTGCAGTTTGACAATATGTTTGAGGCAGCTCTGCCTCTGTATCTATTATTGTTCATAAGTTTATAGTGGTCTTTATTATCCATGAATGAGTGAGATCATGTGGTATTTTTCCTTCATTGACTGGCTTATTTCACTTAGCCTAATGCTCTCCAGTTCCATCCAACATTAATATCTCAAAAACAATTTTAAATATAATAAAGTCAAGTGCAATAAACATTAACATTTCAAGAAAAACTATTTTAAATATATCACATGCAATAAAAATATGTCCATTCAGTTTTAATCTATTCATATGTGAATTTTAAACTATGTTTATAACGATGTTATTCGAATAAGAATGCCACACCTTCAGGAGCAACTACAGATGTTAGTCAACGTTCTCTCTTTTAGTATTTCTTTCTTTTATACAGTAATTTCTAAAAATATATCTCTATTTGTCTGGGGCCGGCATTGAACCAGAGGCAAGAATGCTCTTGGGTAGACGTTCAAATTGGAGGAGAATTCCCCAGGTGATGGCTCTGATGTGGAGACCAGAATCCTCTTAGAGAAGAGAGGAGAGACCTGGGCAGAAGGGAGATGCTGACGGGAGCCAGACAGGTGAGGCCGGCAGGCATGGGGCGGGCCTTTACAAGACCTTAAACCTCACTGCATACAAGCCCAACCAGTGGACACAGACAACAGGGGGGCCAGGGCATGAGTGGGGGGAGGGGTTACGGGGGGAATGAGGTCACATATGTCATACCTTAATCAATAAAGAAATTAACGATTGAAAAAAAAAGACCTCACTGGCACCTGCATCCCGCGGTGCGCCTCTCGTCTTAGGGGCTCGTTGCTTTCCGGACACAAACCTCAGGTTAACCCCCCCTTGTCCCCACATATGTCATACCTTAATCAATAAAGAAATTAACGATTGGGAAAAAAAAACACCTCACTGGCACCTGCATCCCGCGGTGCGTCTCTCCTCTTAGGGGCTCGTTGCTTTCCCGACACAAACTTCGGGTTAACCCCCCTTGTCCCTGCAGAAGGCTTTCCTAGGCGTTGTCTTCATATGCTGTTGGGCGGACGCGCCCGGAGCAGAGCTAACATCATGGGTGGCACCCCAGCAGGGCCGGCTTCTGGGAAATCCTTAATCGTTCTCAGCTTCCTCGTTTCCTCTTCTTCCTCCCTCCCCACGGCCCCTCTTTCTGGGCTTGTCGCCTCTAGAACCGCGATTCTCCCGGCCAGGCCCCACGGAGAACCTCCTGTCCATCCACGCCTGGCCTGGCCTGTGAGGCTGTGGACGAACACTAAGGGTTTCTCAGAGCTCAAGCTGCATCCTTACCAGTGCTAATATTTATAATTTTGAATTTTCGCCATTCTGTGGATATATAGTGATGTCACATTGTGGTTTTATATATGTTTAAGTGCTTTTGTGTGTTTTAAAAATATTTTTATTGATTTCAGAGAGGAAGGGAGAGGGAGAGAGAGAGAAACATCAACGATGAGAGAGAATCATGGATCGGCTGCCTCCTGCACGCCCCACACTGGGGATCGGGCCTGTGCCCTGACCGGGAATCGAACCGTGACCTCCAGGTTCATAGGTCAACACTCAACCACTGAGCCACGCTGGCCGGGCTCATTTTTTCCTTTTAAAAGGCTCTGTTGCTGCACAAAAGCTTTTAATTTTGATGTAGTCCCATTTGTTTATTTTTCTCTTTAGTTCCCATGGCCCTAGGAGCCGTATCGGTGAAGAAATTGCTTTGGCATCTGTCTGAGATTTTGCTGCCTGTGGGTTCCTCCAATATTTTTGTGCTTTCCCATTTTATGTTTAAGTCCTTTATCCATTTTGAGTTTATTTTTGTGTATGGTGTAAGTTGGTGGTCTAATTTCATTTTTTTGCATGTATCTGTCCAATTTTCCTAACAACCC
>NW_006296417.1:41447-42975 GCF_000327345.1 Myotis davidii | reverse complement strand
CATAGCAGCACAATTCACCATAGCTAAGATCTGGAAACAGCCTAAGTGCCCATCAGTAGATGAATGGATTAGAAAACTGTGGTACATCTACACGATGGAATATTATGCTGCTATAAAAAAAAAAGGGATTCTTACCATTTGCAACAGCATACATGGAACTAGAGAGCATTAGGCTAAGCAAAATAAGCCAGTCAGAGAAAGATAAATATCACATGATCTCAATCATTAAAAATGACTCTGAATTAACATAAACTGATGAACAAAAACAGATGCAGAGACAGAGAAGCATTGATCAGACCTTCAAACCTCAGAGGGAAGGTAGGGGAGGGTGGGGGAGAGAGCAACCAAAGGACTTGTATGCAAGCAGATAGGCCTAACCAATGGACACAGACACCCGGGGGGTGAGGGCATGAGCGGGGAGGGGTGGCGGGGCGGGGGGAGGGGGGGATAAGGACACATATCTAATACCTTAATCAATAAAGGAAAAAATAAATAAAAGGCTCCGTTGCCTCTGAGCAAACCTGCGTGGAGCTCAGGCCCCACTGGACTCTCCCGGTTGCCATAGCACATGCCCGATAAAACCCGCCCTGAGCGCTGACACTGGTGTGCGGCTTTTCTAGCTGACAGCGACCTGGCTCCACTCGGATCTACATCGGAACCCCCCTGGGCGCGCGGGTGTGACAACTGGACGTCTCGGCGGCAGAGCGGGCTCGGTCTCACCCTCCCGCCTCCTCCCTCCAGCTCGGTCCGTGTCTGGTGGTGAGTCCAGCTCCTGAGCCGGGGCTCTTTCCACTCCTCATCCTGAGCGTGCTCTTGGACGCCCGGGTAGGGCCTCAGATGTCCTCTAAGCGGTGTTTTCTAGAATTGAAGCGCTTCCTGGCGGCCTCTTCCTTGTGGGGTCCATCATGCCCTGACCGCTCGGCTGGAGAAAATCAGTTCTCCTGCCTGTATTTTGAAAAATGGAGATATAACTGACATAACACTGTGTTAGCGTTAGGTGGGAGCATACGAGTGTGAGCGCATATATGTTTACAGTGTGAAATGATTATCAATCACACATTTCGCTAACAGCGTCGGCAAAAATAGTTACACACGTGTGTGTGTGTGTGTGTGTGTGTGTGTGTGTGTGTGTTTTCTTATGATGAGAACTTTTTGTTGTTGCTAACCCTCAACCATGGGTATTTTCCTGTTGATTTTATTTGGAGAAAGTGGAAGGTAGAGGGAGACACCGAGAGAGAGAAACATCCATGTGAGAGAGACCCAGTGATTGGTTGCCTCCCTCACACACCTTGACCGGGGCCAGGAATCGAGGCTGCAACCCGGGTACGTGCCTTGACCGGAATAGAAACTGGGCCCTGACCGGTGTGGCTCAGTGGATAGAGCGCTGGCGTGTGGACTGAAGGGTCCCGGGTTCGATTCTGGTCAAGGGCATGTACCTTGGTGTGGGCACATCCCCGGTATGAGGTGTGCAGGAGGCAGCTGATCGATGTTTCTAACTCTCTATCCCTCTCCCTTCCTTTTGTAAAAA
>NW_006296417.1:40308-41324 GCF_000327345.1 Myotis davidii | reverse complement strand
CTTTGTAAAAAATCAATAACATTTTTTTTTAAAGAAACTGGGGCCCTTCAGTCTACAGGCCAATGCTCTACCCACTGAGCCACATCGGCCAGGGCGTGATGAGACCTTTGAGATGTGCTCTCTTAACTTTCAGATATACAGTGCAGTGGTGTTAGCTATCGTCACCATGCTGCACGTTGCAGCCCAGGACTTGTATCAGAACTGGAAGCTTGTACCTTCTACCTTCACCCATTTTAACCCCCCGCGCCCCCACCTCTAGCAACCACCAATCTGTTCTCTGTTTGGTTTTTAAACATCATTTTTTTAAAATTCCCGCATCTAAGTGAGATCGTACAGTATCTCCCTGGCTCCTGACTTATTTCACTTACAATGCCTTCGAGGTCCATCCGCTTCTTGTCACAAATGGCAGGATTTCCTTTTTTTTTTCTTTTTTAAAATATATTTTATTGATTTTTTACAGAGAGGAAGGGATAGTGACCGGAATCGAACCTGGGACCCTTCAGTCTGCAGGCCGACGCTCTATCCACTGAGCAACACCGGTCAGGGCAGGATTTCCCTCTTTTTATGGTTATAATACACACACACACACACACACACACACACACACAATCACCCATGAGTGGACATTAGATTGCTCCCATGTCTTTGCTGCAGTGCACATGGGGGTGCACAGAGCTTTCTGAGGTGGCGTCTTTCACTTTTTCCAGATATAGTCCCAGAGGGAGCATTACTACATCATATGGTTGTTCCATTTTATAAAAATATATTTTTATTGATTTCAGAGAGGAAGGGAGAGGGACAGAGAGAGAGAGAAACATCAACGATGAGAGGGAATCACTGATCGGTTGCCTCCTGCACGCCCCCCACTGGGGATTGAACCTGCAACCCAGGCCTGTGCCCTGACCGGGAATCAAACAGTGCCCTCCTGGTACATAGGTCAATGCTCAACCACTGAGCCACACCGGCCAGGCTTAGCCTGATTTCTTCCTCAACTTCTGACCATAAAAGTGTATCAA
>NW_006296417.1:39083-40255 GCF_000327345.1 Myotis davidii | reverse complement strand
CCATCCTCGTCATGGACCGGCGGGAAGGAAGCCCCGGGGACGGAAAAGGTTGTGCAGACCTAAGCCAACGACATGGAGACGTGGGGTGTGAGGTGACACGCCCCGGAGGTGAGGTAATGAGGGGGCTGCCGGCCTCCCCGGCTGCGAGAAAATATCACTGATCGAACGTGGGAGGCTTCTGGGAAGGCGTTTGCCGGAACAGTAGGTGCCTGTGAGTCTCGGGGGGATGTGACCGTCGAAGAGACTTGAGTGAGGTAACCAGGTGGGCCCAGCAGCAGCCGCTGGAGGCCCCCGGAGGCAGAGTGTGTGACCGTCTGCTGCCATTGACTCAGTTTCTTCTCCTCCTCTTTCCGCTCCCGCGGCCCAACACGCCCGATCGGAAGGACGACGCGATGTGGCCAGATCTGCTCCCCTCCGTCCTTGCCGTCGCCGACGCTGCGCCAGTCCCTCCTGGTCGCCCAGGTACGTGGTGCGGCTTCTGAGTCACTCCTCACCGGGTGCAGGCACATACAGAGGGTTCACAGCAGCCCTCACCGCCCAGGCCCCATGTGGGAGCCCACACGTGTGCTGTCCGTGTCAGGTGAGTGCTCACCAGCAGGGAGTAACCACAGACGGGTTCAGAGACGCCCTGCACGCAACACACATGCATCTGAGTCAGGTTTCCTTCGGAGCGGTGAGGCCGACAGCCACTCACGGAGTGAAGGGGCAGGAAGCACTGCGTCTACGGAGACAACACCAGTTTTAAAAACTTAACGAGGAGATTCAGAATTATTTGTGGACATTTGTTTTCCTAAAACGCAGCTGCACAGGTCACAGGAAGAGAGGAAGGGCTTGACCCACCAGCTAGCACTGAGAATAAGTTTGTGAAAGACACTGCCAGAGAGCAGGGGCTTACCTGAGTGACTGGCATTGAGAAGGAGCTTCTGCAAATGACTGGCATTGATAATCAGGCTGTCCAATTTACTGTCAAAGAGCTGAGCCTTATGCAAGTGACTGGCATTGAGAAGGGGCTTGTCCAAACTACTGACATTGAGAATAAAGTTGGACAAGTGACGACAGAGAGTAGGGGTTTGTAAAATTGACTGGCATTGAGAAAATGGTTGTCCACGTGACTGGCAGAGAGCAGGGCCTGACCAAGTGAGTTTCGCTGTGAAGGGGCTTCTTCCAAATGC
>NW_006296417.1:21536-38173 GCF_000327345.1 Myotis davidii | reverse complement strand
ATTTTTTCAAAGTGATTGGCATTGAGCAGGGCCTTGTCCAAAAGACTGGCATTGAGAATAAGGCTATTCAAGCCGCTGGCAGAGAGATAGGGCTTGGCCAAGTAAATGGCATTGAGAATAAAGCTGTCAAAGTGACTAGCAGAGAGCAGAGGCTTTTCCAAGTGACTGGCATTGAGAAGGAGCTTGTGCAAATGACTGGCATTTAGAATAAGGTTTTGCAAGTAACTAGCATTGAGAAGGGGTTTGTCCAAATGACTGGCATTGAGAAGAATTCTGTCCAAGTGACTGGCAGAGATAAGGCCCTTGTTTAAGTATCTGGCATTGAGAAGGTGCTTGTCCAAGTGACTGGCATTGAGAAGGAGCTTTTGAAAATGACTAGCATTGTGAATAATATTGGCCATGTGACAGGCATTGAGAAAAAGGCTCTCCAAGTGACTGGCAGAGAGAGTAGGGCCTTGTCCCAAGGACTGGCATTGAAAAGGGGTTTATGCAAATGACTGGCATTGAGAAGATGGTTGTTCCAATAAATTGTCATTGAGAAGGGGCTTGTCCAAGTCACTGGCATTGAGAAGGAGCTTGTGCAAGGCTTGTGGAGAATAAGCCTCTCAAAGTGACTAGCAGAGAGCTGGGTCTTGTCCTAATGTCTGACATTGAGAATAAGGCTGTCTAAGTGATGGGAGAGAGCAGAGCCTTGTCTGAGCGATGGGCATTGAGAAGGGTCTTTTACAAATGACTGGCATTGAGAAGAAGGCTCTCCAATTAAATGGCGGAGAGCAGAGCCTTCTACAAGTGTCTGGCATTGAGAAGGGGCATGTTCAAATGACTGGAAGGGGCTTGTCCAAGTGACCGGCAGAGTGATTGGGCTTGTGCAAATGACTGGCATTGAGAAAAAGTTTGTCCAAATTACTGGCATTGAGAAGAAGGTTGTTCAAATTACTGGCATTGAGAAGAAGGCGCTCCAATTAAATGGCGGAGAGCAGAGCCTTCTACAAGTGTCTGGCATTGAGAAGGGGCATGTTCAAATGACTGACATTGAGTATCAGGCTGTCCGTGTGACTGGCAGAGAGCAGAGCCTTGTACAAGTTGCTAGCATTGAAAATTTTTTTCAAAGTTATTGGCATTAGAAGGGGCTTGTCCAATATACTGGCATTGAGAATAAGGCTATTCAAGGAACTGGCAGAGAGATAGGGCTTGGCCAAGTAAATGGCATTGAAAATAAAGCTGTCGAAGTGACTAGCAGAGAGCAGAGCCTTGTCTAAGTGACTGGCATTGAGAATAAGGCTGTCCAAGTAACAGGCAGAGAGCAGGGCCTTGTCCAAGTGACTGGCATTGAGGAGGGGCTTTTGCAAATGACTGGTATTGAGAAGAAGGGTCTCCAAGTGACTGGCAGAGAGATGGCGCTTATGCAAATGACTGGCAGTGAGAAGACGGTTGTCCCAATAACTTGTCATTGAAAAGGAGCTTTTCCAAGTGACTGGCATTGAGAAGGAGCTTGTGCAAATGACTGGCATTGAGAAATAGGTTGTTCAAGTGACTGGCAGAGAGCAGAGCCTTGTCCAAGTGACTGGCAATGAGAAGGGGCCTGTGCAAATGAGTGACATTGAGAATGAGGTTGTGCAAACCTCATTTTGCAAACCTCATTTTACAAACCCCTACCGACATAAGTAGGGGTTTGTAAAATAGACTGGCATTGAGAAAATGGTTGTCCAAGGAACTGGCAGAGAGCAGGGCCTTGTCTAAGAGACTGGCATTGAGGTGGGGCTTTTGCAAATGACTGGCATTGAGAAATAGGTTGTACAAGTGACTGACAGAGAGCAGGGCCTTGTGCAATTGAATAGCAGAGAGATGGGGCTTATGCAAATGACTGGCATTGAGAAAATGGTTGTCCACATCAGGCTGTCCAAGTGACTGGCAGAGAGGAGGGGATAACCGAAGTGGTTGGCATTGAGAATAAGGTTGTCCAAGTGACGGCAGAGAGCAGGGTCTTGTCCAAGTGACTGGCAGAGAGATGGGGCTTATCCAAGTGTCTGGCATTGAGAATCAGGCCGTACAGGTGACTGACAGAGAGCAGGGCCTTGTCCAAAAGACTGGCATTGAAGAGGGACTTGTGCATTGAGAAGTGGCCTGTCCAACAGACTGGCATTGATAATCAGGCTGTCCAAGTGACTGGCAGAGAGATGGGGCTTATGCAAATGACTGGCATTTAGAAGAAGGTTGTGTAAGTAACTGGCATTGATGAGGGGGTTGTCAGGGCCTTGTCCAAGTGACTGGCATTGAGAAAAATTCTACCGAAGTGACTCGCAGATAGATGGGTCTTGTCGATGTGACTGGCATTGAGAATAAAACTGAGTGACTGACACAGGGTAGGGGTTTGTAAAATTGACTGGCATTGGGAAAATCATTGTCCAAGTGACTGGCACAGAGCACCAAGTGACTGGCAGAGAACAGGCCCTTGTCCAACTGACTGGCATTGAGAAAAATTCTACTGAAGTGACTGGAAGAGAGCAGGGCCTTGTCCAATTGACTGGCATTGAGACATAGGTTGTCCAAGTTACTGGCTAAGAGCAGAGGATAACTCAAATGATGGGTCTTGTCGATGTGACTGGCATTGAGAATAAAACTGTCCAAATGACTGGCATTGAGAATAAGGTTGTCCAAGTGACTGGCAGAGAACAGGCCCTTGTCCAACTGACTGGCATTGAGAAAAATTCTACTGAAGTGACTGGAAGAGAGCAGGGCCTTGTCCAAGTGACTGGCATTTAGAAGGGGCCTGTGCAATTGGCTGTCATTGAGACATAAGGCTGTCCAAGTGAATGGTAGAGAGAAGGACCTTGTCCATTTTGCATTGAAAATATGGCTGTCCAAAATTACTAGCAGTGAGAATAAGGTTGTCTAAGTGACTGGCAGAGAGCAGGGCCTTGTCCAAGTGACTGGCATTCAGAATAAGTTTGTCCAAGTGACTGGCATTGAGTAGGGGTTTGTGCAAATGTCTGATATTGAGAAGTTTTCCCAAGTGGCCGGCAGAGACATTGGGCTTGTCCAAGTGACTGGCAGAGATATGGGGCTTTTCCAAGTGACAGGTATTGAGAATAAGGCTCTCCCAGTGACTGGCAGAGAGTAGGGCCTTGTCCCAAGGACTGGCATTGAAAAGGGGCTTATACAAATGACTGGCATTGAGAATAAGTCTGTCCAAGTGACTGGCAGAAAGATGGGGCTTATGCAAATGACGCATTGAGAAGACGGTTGTCCCAATAACTTGTTATTGAGAAGGGGCTTTTCCAAGTTACTGGCATTGAGAAGGAGCTTGTGCAAATGACTGGCATTGAGAATCAGGCTGTCCAAGTGACTGGCAGAGAGCAGAGCCTTGTACAAGTTGCTAGCATTGAAAATAATTTTTTCAAAGTGATTAGCATTAAGTAGGGGCTTGTCCAATATACTGGCATTGAGAATAAGGTTGTCCAAGTGACTGGCAAAGAGCACGGGATAACCCAAGGGTTTTGCATTGAAATATGTAATACCCTTTGTAATACTTTAAGCAATAAAACTAAAAAAAAATTACTGGCATTGAGAAGGAGCTTGTGCAAATGACTGGCATTGAGAATAAAGCTGTCGAAGTGACTAGCAGAGAGCAGAGCCTTGTCGAAGTGACTGGCATTGAGAATATGGCTATCCGAGTGACTGGCAGAGAAATGGGGCTTGTACAATTGACTGGCATTGAGAATCAGGTTGTCCAAGTAACTGGCAGAGAACAGAGCCTTATCCAAGTGACTGGCATTGATAAGGGGCCTGTGAAAATGACTGGCATTTAGAAGAAGGTTGTAAGTGACTGGCATTGAGAAGGGGCTTTTACAAATGACTGGCATTGAGAATAAGGCTGTCCAAGCGATTGGTCGAGAGCAGAGCCTTGTGCAAGTGACTGACATAGAGTAGGGGTTTGTAAAATAGACTGGCATTGAGAATAAGGCTGTCCAAGCGATTGGTCGAGAGCAGAGCCTTGTGCAAGTGACTGACATAGAGTAGGGGTTTGTAAAATAGACTGGCATTGAGAATAAGGCTGTCCAAGCGATTGGTCGAGAGCAGAGCCTTGTGCAAGTGACTGACATAGAGTAGGGGTTTGTAAAATAGACTGGCATTGAGAATAAGGCTGTCCAAGCGATTGGTCGAGAGCAGAGCCTTGTGCAAGTGACTGACATAGAGTAGGGGTTTGTAAAATAGACTGGCATTGAGAAGGGGCATGTTCAAATGACTGGCATGAGAATCAGGCTGTCCGTGTGACTGGCAGAGAGTAGGGCCTTGTCCAAGTGACTGGCATTGAGAAATAGATTGCCCAAGTAACTGGCTACGAGCACGGGAGAACCCAAGTGTTTGATATTGAAAATATGGCTGTGCAAAATGACTGGCATTGAGAATAGGTTTGTCCAAGTGACTGGCAGAGAGAAGACCCTTGTCCAAGTGACTGGCAATGAGAAGGGGCCTGTGCAAATGAGTGACATTGAGAATGAGGTTGTGCAAGTCACTGACATAAGTAGGGGTTTGTAATATAGACTGGCATTGAGAAAATGGTTGTCAAAGTGACTGGCAGAGAGCAGGGCCTTGTCCAAGTGACTTGCAATGAGGAGTGGCCTGTACAAATGAGAGACATTGAGAATAAGGTTGTGAAAGTGACTGGCATTGAGAAAAATGTTGTCCAAGTGACTGAAAGACAGCAGAGCCCAGTGCAATTGACTGGCATTTAGAAGGGGCATTTGGAAATAATGTGCATTGAAATCAGACTGTCCATGTGACTGGCAGAGAGATGGGGCCTTTGCAAATGACTGGCATTTAGAAGAAGGTTGTGCAAGTAACTGGCATTGAGAATAAGGCTGTCCAAGTGACTGGCATTGAGAATAAGGCTGTCCAAGTGACTGGCATTGAGCACGGGATAACCCACGTGTTTTGCATTGAAAATATCACTGTCCAAAATTACTGGCACTGAGAATCAGGCTGTCCAAGTGACTGGCATTGAGCACGGGATAACCCACGTGTTTTGCATTGAAAATATCACTGTCCAAAATTACTGGCACTGAGAATCAGGCTGTCCAAGTGACTGGCATTGAGCACGGGATAACCCAAGTGTTTTGCATTGAAAATATGGCTGTCCAAAATTACTGGCATTGAGAATAAGGCTGTCCAAGCGATTGCTCGAGAGCAGAGCCTTGTGCAATTGGCTGGCATTGAGAAGGTGCTTGTCCAAGTGACTGGCATTGATAAGGGGCTTGAGTGACTGGCATTGATAAGGGGCTTGAGTGACTGGCATTGATAAGGGGCTTGAGTGACTGGCATTGATAAGGGGCTTGAGTGACTGGCATTGATAAGGGGCTTGAGTGACTGGCATTGATAAGGGGCTTGAGTGACTGGCATTGATAAGGGGCTTGAGTGACTGGCATTGATAAGGGGCTTGAGTGACTGGCATTGATAAGGGGCTTGAGTGACTGGCATTGATAAGGGGCTTGAGTGACTGGCATTGATAAGGGGCTTGAGTGACTGGCATTGATAAGGGGCTTGAGTGACTGGCATTGATAAGGGGCTTGAGTGACTGGCATTGATAAGGGGCTTGTCTAAGTGACTGGCATTGAGAAGAAGGCTGTCCAAGTGACTGCTAGAGAGTAGAGCCTTGTCAAAAAGACTGGCAGTGAGATGGGGCTTGTGCAAATGATTGGCATTCACAATCAGGCTGTCCAAGTGACTGGCAAAGAGCAGAGCCTTGTACCAGTCACTGGAATTTAGAATAGGACTGTCCAAGTGACTGGCAGAGAGCAGGCCCTTGTGCAAAGGACAGACATTGAGAAGGGGCTTGTGCAAATGACTGGCATTGACTAGAAGGTTGTCCAATTGACTGGCAGGGAGTAGGGCCTTGTCCAAGTGACTGGCAAAGAGCACGGGATAACCCAAGTGTTTTGAATTGAAAATATGGCTGTCCAAGATTACTGGCATTGAGAGTAAGTTTGTCCAAGTGACTGGCATTGAGAAATAGATTGTTCTAGTAACTGGCAAAGAGCACGGGAAAACACAAGTGTTTGGCATTGAAAATAGGGTTGTCCAAGATTACTGGGATTGAGAATAAGTCTAATCAAGTGACTGGCAGTGAGCAGAGCCTTGTGCAAGTCACTGGCATTGAGAATTAGGCTCTCCAGTGACGGGCAGTGATATGGGAATTTTCGAAGTAACTGGCATTGAGAAGCAGCTAGTGCAAATGTCTGGAATAGAGAGTAATATTGTCCAAGTGACTAACAGAGAGATGGGGATTGTCCCATTGACTGGCATTGAGAATCAGGCTGTCCAATTGACTGGCAGAGAGCAGAGCTTTGTCCAAGAGACTGGCATAGAGAATAGTGCTGTCCAAATGACTGGCAGAGATATGGGGCTTTTCCAAGTCACTGGCATTGAGAATAAGGCTGTCCAAGTGACTGGCAGAGAGTAAGGCCTTGTCCATCGGACTGGTATTGAGTTGGGGCTTGTGCAAATGACTGCAATTGAGATTCAGACTGTCTTAGTGACTGGCAGAGAGAATGGCCTTGTCCAAAAGACTGGCAGTGAGATGGGACTTGTGCAAATGATTGGCATTGGCAATTAGCTGTCCAAGTGACTGGAAGAGAGCAGAGCCTTGTCCAAAGGACTGGCATTGAGAAGGGCTTTTCCAATTGGCTGGCATTGAGTAAAAGGTTGTCCAAGTGGCTGGTAGAGGGCAGAGCCCTGTGCAATTGACTGGCATTGAGAAGGGGCATGTGGAAATGATGTGCATTTAGAATAAGGCTGTCCAAGTGAATGGCAGAGAGTAGGGCCTTGTCCAAATGACTGGCATTGCGTAGAAGTTTGTCCAAGTAAATGGTATTGAGAAGGGGCTATTCCAAGTGACTGGCATTGACCAGAATGTTGTCCGTGTGACTGGCAGAGAGCAGAGCCTTGTCCCAGGGACTGGCATTCAGAAAAAGTTTGTCCAAGTAACAGGCATTGAGTAGGGGCCTGTGCAAATGTCTGACATTGAGAATAAGTTTGTCCAAGTGTCTGGCAGAGAGAATGGGCTTGTCCAAGTGACTGGACTTGAGAATCAGGCTGTCCCAGTGACTGGCAGAGACCAGGGCCTTGTCCAATTGAATGGCATAGAGAAGGGGCTTGTGAAAATGACTGGAATTGATAAGAACGTTGTACAAGTGACTGGCGTTGAGAAGAAGGTTGTCAAAATGACTGGCAGAGAACAGAGCCTTGTGCAAGTGACTGGCATTGAGAATCAGGATGTCCAAGTGACTGGCAAAGAGCACGGGATAACCCAAGTGTTTTGCATTGAAACTATGGCTGTCCAAAATGACTGGTATTGAGAATAATGCTGTCCAAATGACTGGCAGAGAGCAGAGCCTTGTCCAACCAGTGATGGCGAGCCTTTTGAGCTCGACGTGTCAGCATTTAGAAAAACCCTAACTTAACTCTGATGCCGTGTCACATATAGAATTTTTTGATATTTGCAACCATAGTAAAAAAAGATTTATATATTTGATATTTATTTTATATATTTAAATGCCATTTAACAAAGAAAAATCAACCAAAAAAAATGAGTCAGGGGTGACACGTGTGTTGTAGGTTCGCCATCACTGGGGTAGGGGTTTGTAAAATTGACTGGCATTGATAAAATGGTTGTCCAAGTGACTGGTATTGAGACTAAGGCTATCCAAGTGACTGGCAGAGAAATGGGGCTTGTGCAAAACACTGGCATTGAGAAGAAGGTTGTCCAAATAATTGTCATTTAGAAGGGGCTTGTCCAAGTGACTGGCATTGAGAAGGGGCTTGTGCAAATGACTGGCATATAGAAGAAGGATGTGCAAGTAACAGGCATTGAGTAGGGAGTTGTGCAAGTGACTGGCATTGAGAATAACGCTGTCCAAGTGACTGGCAGAGAGCAGGGCCTTGTCCAAGAGGCTGGCATTGAGAAAGGGCCTGTGCAAATGAGAGACATTGCGAATAAGGTTGTGCAAGTGACTGACGTAGAGTAGGGGATTGTAAACTTGACTGGCATTGAGAAAATGGTTGTCCAAGTGAGTGGCAGAGAGCAGGGCCATGACCAAGTGAGTTCGTTGTGAAGGGGCTTGTACAAATGAGCAGGGCCTTGTCCAAGAGGCTGGCATTGAGAAAGGGCCTGTGCAAATGAGAGACATTGCGAATAAGGTTGTGCAAGTGACTGACGTAGAGTAGGGGCTTGTAAACTTGACTGGCATTGAGAGTAATATTGTCCTAGTGACTGGCAGAGAGATGGGGCTTTTGCAAATGACTGGCATTTAGAAGGGGCATTTGGAAATAACATGCATTGAAATCAGGCTGTCCAAGTGAATGGCAGTGGGCATAGACTTGTACAAGTGACTGGCATTGAGACATAGGTTGTCCAAGTGACTGGCAGAGAGCAGGGATTTGTCTAAGTCACGGGAATTGAAGAGGGGCTTGTGAAAATGACTGGCATTGAGAAATAGGTTGTCCAAGTGACTGGCAAAGAGCAGGGGATAACCCAAATGTTTTGCATTGAAAATATGATTGTCCAAAACTACTGGCATTGAGAATAAGGTGGTCCATGTGACTGGCAGAGAGCAGGGCCTCGTGCAAAGGACAGACATAGAGAAGGGGCTTGTGCCAATGACTGGCATTGAGAAGAAGGCTGTCCAAGTGACTGGCAAAGAGCAGAGCCTTGTACAAGTCACTGGAATTTAGAATAGGACTGTCCAAGTGGATGGCAGAGAGCAGGGCCTTGTGCAAAGGACAGACATTGAGAAGGGGCTTGTGCAAATGACTGGCATTGACTAGAAGGTTGTCCAATTGACGGGCATTGAGAAAAGGTTGTCCAAGTGACTAGGAGAGAGGAAAGCCCTTTGCAATTGACTGGCCTTGAGAAGGGGCATGTGGAAATGATGTGCATTGAGAGTCAGGCTGTCCAAAGGACTGGCATTGAGAAGAGGCTTCTGCAAATGACTGGTATTGAGTAGAAGGTTGTCCAAGTAAATGCCATTGAGAAGGGGCTTTCCAAGTGACGGGCATTGACCAGAATGTTGTCCGTATGACTGGCAGAGAGCAGAGCCTTGTCCCAGTGACTGGCATTCAGAATAAGTTTGTCCAAGTAACAGGCATTGAGTAGGGGCCTGTACAAATGTCTGACATTGAGAATAAGTTTGTCCAAGTATCTGGCAGAGAGATTGGGCTTGTCCAAGTGACTGGACTTGAGAATCAGGCTGTCCCAGTGACTGACAGAGAGCAGAGCCTTGTGCAAGCGACTGGCATTGAGCAGGGTCTTGTCCAATTGACTGGCATTGAGAAATAGATTGTCCTAGTAACTGGCAGAGAGCACGGGATAACACAATTGCTTGGCATTGAAAATAGGGTTGTCCAAAATTACTGTGATTGAGAATAAGTCTAACCAAGTGACTGGCAGAGACCAGGGCCTTGTCCAAGTGACTGGCATTGAGAAGAAGTTTTTCCAAATGACTGGCATAGAGAAAAAGTTTGTTCAAGTGACTGGCAGAGAGCAGAGCCTTGTGCCATGACCTTGACCAAGTGACTGGCATTGAGAAGAAGTTTTTCCAAATGACTGGCATAGAGAAAAAGTTTGTTCAAGTGACTGGCAGAGAGCAGAGCCTTGTGCAAGTCACTGGTATTGATAATTATGCTCTCAAAGTGACGGGCAGAGATATGGGGATTTTTGAAGTCACTGGCATAGAGAAGCGGCCAGTGCAAATGTCTGGAATTGAGAGTAATATTGTCCAAGTGACTAGCAGAGATATGGGGCTTTTCCAAGTGACAGGCATTGAGAATAAGGCTCTCAAAGTGACTGGCAGAGAGTAGGGCCTTGTCCCAAGGACTGGCATTGAGAAAGGGCTTGTGCAAATGACTGGCATTGAGAAGGAGCTAGTGCAAATGACTGGCATTTAGAAGAAGGTTGTGCAAGTAACTGGCATTGAGAATGGGGTTGTCCAAGTGACTGGCAGAGAGCAGGGCCTTGTCCAAGTGACTGGCATTGAGTAGGGTCTTGTGCAAATGACTGGCATTGAGAATAAGGTTGTCCAAGTCACTGGTAGAGTGAAGAGCATTGTCCAAGTGACTGGCATTGAGAAGGGGCCTGTGCAAATGAGTGACATTGAGAATAAGGTTGTGCAAGTGACTGACATAGAGTAGGGGTTTGTAAAATTGACTGGCATTGAGAGTAATATTGTCCTAGTGACTGCCAGAGTGAGTGGGCTTGTCCAAGTGACTGTCACAGAGCAGGGCCTTGGTCAAGTTACTGGCATTGAGTAGGGGTTTGTCCAAGTGACTGGCAGATAGCAGCCTTGTGCAATTGACTGTCATTGAGTATCAGGCTGTCAAAGTGACTGGCAAACAGCAGGGCCTTGCCCAAGTGAGTGGCATTGTGAAGGGGCTTGTACAAATGACGGGCATTTAGAAGAAGGTTGTTGAAGTGACTGGCAGAGAGCAGAGCCTTGTACAAGTCAATGGCATTGAGAATCAGGATGTGCAAGTGACTGGCATTCTGAAGGAGCTTGTCCAAATTATTGGCATTGAGCAGGGTCTTGTCCAATTGACTGGCATTGAGAAATAGGTTGTCCAAGTGACTGGCAAAGAGCATGGGATAACCCAAGTGTTTAGTACTGAAAATATGGCTGTCCAAAATGACTGGCATTGAGAATCAGGCTGTCCAAGTGACTGGTATTGAGAAGAACATTGTCCATGTAACTGTCATTGAGAAGGGGCTTGTCCAAGTGACCGGCAGAGTGATTGGGCTTGTGCAAATGACTGGCATTGAGAAAAAGTTTGTCCAAATTACTGGCATTGAGAAGTGGTTTGTTCAAGTGACTGGCATTGAGAGGAAGATTGTCCAAGTAACTATCATTCAGAAGCGGCTTGTCCAAGTGACTGGCAGAGAGCACAGTCTAGTTCAGGTAACTGGCATTGACTAGGGGCTTGTACAAATGACTGGCATTGAGAATAATGTTGTCCAAATTACTGGCATTGAGAAGGGGTTTGTCAGAGTGACTGGAATTGAGAAGAAGTTTGTCAAAGTGACTGGCAGAGAGCAGAGCCTGTTCAAGTCACTGACATTGAGAATCAGGCTATCGAGGTGTCTGGCAGAGAGATGGGGCTTGTGCAAATGACTAGCATTGAGAAGAGTCTTGTCCAAGTGATTGACATTGATAATATGGCTGTCCAACATTACTGGCATTGAGAATAAGGTTGTCCAAGCACTGGTAGAGAGCAGAGCCTTGTGTAATTGACTGGCATTGAGAATAATGCCATCCAAGTTACTGGCAGAGAGCAGGGCCATGTCCAAGTTACTGGCATTGACAATCAGGCTGTCCAAGTGACTGGCAGAGAGATGGGGCTTGTGCAAATGACTCCATTGAGTAGAAGGTTGTAGAAATTACTGGCATTGAGAAGAAGTTTGTCCAAGTGACTGGCAGAGTCCAGGGTCTTGTCCAAGTGACTGGCATTGAGGAGGGGCTTGTGCAAATGACTGGCATTGAAAAGAAGTTTGTCCAAGTGACTGGCATTGAGAAAAACTCTGTGAAAGTGACTGGCAGATAGATGGGGCTTGTACAAATGACTGGCATTGAGAAGGGGCTTGTCAAAGTGAGTGGATTGAGAATAAGGCTGTCCAAGTGACGGACACAGAGGAGGGCCTTGTCCAAGTGACTGGCATTGAGAATCAGGCTGTCCAAGTGACTGGAAGAGAAATGGGGCTTATGCAAATGACTGGCATTGAGAAGAAGGTTGTCCAAATAATTGTCATTGAGAAAGGGCTTGTCCAAGTTACTTGCAGAGAGTGGAGCCTTGTCCAAGCGACAGGCATTGATAAGTGACTTGTGCAAATGACTGGCATTTAGAAGAAGGTTGTGCAAGTAATGGGCATTGAGAAGGGTGTTGTCCCAGTGACTGCCATTAAGAATAAAGTTGTCCAAGTGACTGGGAGAGAGCAGGGCCTTTTCAAAGTGACTGGCATTGAAGATCAGGTTGTCCAAGTGACTGTCAGAGACATGGGGTTTGTACAAATGACTGGCATTGAGAATAAGTTTGTCCAAGTGACTGGCATTGAGCAGGGTCTTGTCCAATTGACTGTCATTGAGAAATAGATTGTCCTAGTAATTGGCAAAGAGCCTGGGAAAACACAAGTGTTTGGCATTGAAAATCAGGTTGTCCAAACTTACTGGAATTGAGAATAAGTCTAATCAAGTGACTAGCAGAGAGCAGGGTCTTGTCCAAGTGACTGGCATTGAGAAGAAGTTTGTCCAAATTATTGGCATGGAGAAGAGGTTTGTCCAATGACTGGCATTGAGAAAAAGTTTCTTCAAGTGACTGGCAGAGAGCAGAGCCTTGTGCAAGTCACTGGCATTGAGAATTAGGCTCTCCAAGTGATGGGCAGAGATATGGGAATTTTCGAAGTGACTGGCATTGAGAAGCGGCTAGTGCAAATGTCTGGAATTGAGAGTAATATTGTCCAAGTGACTAGCAGAGAGATGGGGATTGTCCCCTTGACTGGCATTGACAATCAGGCTGTCCAAGTGACTGGCAGAGAGCAGGGCCGTGTCCAAGTGACTGACATTGAGAAGGGGCCTGTGCAAATGAGTAACATTGAGAAAAAGGTTGTGCAAGTGACTGACATAGGGTAGGGGATTGTAAAATTGACTGGAATTGAGAAAATGGTTGTCCAAATAACTTGTCATTGAGAAGGGGCTTTTCCAAGTGACTGGCATTGAGAAGAAGGTTGTACAAGTGACTGGCATTGAGCAGGATTTTCTCCAATTGACTGGCATTGAGAAATAAGTTGTCTAAGTGACTGGCAAATAGCAGGCGGTAACCCAAGTGTTTTGCATTGAAAATATGGCTGTCCAAAATGACTGGCATTAAGAATAAGGTTGTGCAAGAGACTGTCAGAGAGCAGGGCCTGGTGCAATAGGCTGGCATTGAGAAGGGGCCTGTGCAAATGAGTGACGTTGAGAATAAGGTTGTGCAAGTGACTGTCATAAGTAGGGGTTTGTAAAATAGACTGGCATTGAGAAAAAGTTTGTGCAAATGACTGGTAGAGAGCAGAGCCTTGTGCAAATGACTGGCATTGAGAGTCATATTGTCTTAGAGACTGGCAGAGTGAGGGGGTTTGTCCAAGTGACTCCAATTGAGAATCAGGCTGTCCAAGTGACTGTCACAGAGCAGGGCCTTATTCAAGTGACTGGCATTGAGTAGGGGCTTGTGCAAATGACTGGCTTCGAGAATAAGTTTGTCCAAATTACTGGCATTGAGAAGTGGTTTGTTTAAGTGACTTGCATTGAGAATAAGGTTGTCCAAGTTACTTACATTGAGAAGGAGTTTGTTCAAGTGACTGGCAGAGAGCAGTGCCTTGTCCAATTGACTGGCATTGAGATATAGGTTATCCAAGTGACTGGCAAAGAGCACCCGATAACCCAAATGTTTGGCATTGAGAATATGTTTGTCCAAGTGACTGGTAGAGAGTGGAGCCTTGTGCAATTGACTGGCATTGGAAATAAGGTCCTCCAATTGACTGACATAGAGTAGGGGTTTGTAAAATTGACTGGCACTGAGAAAATGATTGTACAAGTGACTGGCAGAGAGCAGGGCCTTATTCAAGTGACTGGCATTGAGAAGCATGTTGTCCAAATGGCTGGCAGGGAGCTGAGTCTTGTCCAAATGCCTGCCATTGAGAATAAAATTGTCTGAGTGCCTGGCATTGAGAAGGGGCCTATGCAAATGACTGGCATTAAAAAAGTGCATGTCCAAGTGACTGGCATTGAGAAGTAGGTTGTGCAAACGGCTGGCAGAGTGCTGAGCCTTGTGCACGTCACTGGAATTGAGAATAAAGCTCTCCATGTGACTGGAAGAGAGCTGGGTCATGTCCAAATTACTGCCATTGAGTATAAGTCTGTCCAAGTGACTGGCATTGAGAATAAGGCTGTCCAAGTGACTGGCAGAGAGTAAGGCCTTGTCCATCGGACTGGTATTGAGTTGGGGCTTGTGCAAATGACTGCAATTGAGATTCAGACTATCTTAGTGACTGGCAGAGAGAATGGCCTTGTCCAAAAGACTGGCAGTGAGATGGGGCTTGTGCAAATGATTGGCATTGGCAATTAGGCTGTCCAAGTGACTGGAAGAGAGCAGAGCCTTGTCCAAAGGACTGGCATTGAGAAGTGCTTTTCCAATTGGCTGGCATTGAGTAAAAGGTTGTCCAAGTGTCTGGCAGAGAGATTGTGCTTGTCTAAGTGACTGGACTTGAGAATCAGGCTGTCCAAGTGACTGCCAGAGAGCAGGGCCTTGTCCAAGTGACTGGCATTGAGAAGGGTCTTGTGCAAATTACTGACATTGAAAATAAGCTTGTGCAAGTTACTGACAGAGGGTACGGGTTTGTAAATTTGACTGGGATTGAAAAAATCGTTGTTCAAGTGACTGGCATTGAGAGTAATATTGTCCTAGTGACTGGCAGAGAGATGGGGCTTGTCCCATTGACTGGCATTGAGACATAGGTTGTCCAAGTGACTGGCAAAGAGCAGGGGATAACCCAAGGGTTTTGCATTGAGAATATGGCTGTGCAAAATGACTGGCATTGAGAATAAGGTGGTCCATGTGACTGGTCGAGAGCAGAGTCTTGTGCAATTGACTGCCATTGAGAAGAAGTTTGTCCAAGTGACTGGCAGAGAGCAGGGCCTTGTCCAAGTGACTGGCATTTAGAAGAAGGTTGTGCAAGTAATGGGCATTTAGAAGGGGGTTGTCCAAGTGACTGTCAGAGAGAAGGGGTTTGTACAAATGACTGGCATTGAGGATCAGGTTGTCCAAGTGACAGACAAGAAGCAGAGCCTTCTCCAAGTGACTGGCATTGAGAATAAGTTTGTCCAATTGACTGAAATTGAGAAGGGCTTGTCCAATTGACTGAAATTGAGAAGGACTTGTCCAAGTGACTGGCATTGAGAAAAATGTTGTCCAAGTGACTGGAAGAGAGCAGAGCCCTGTGCAATTCACTGGCATTTAGAAGGGGCATTTGGAAATAATGTGCATTGAGAATCAGGCCGTTCAAGAGAATGGAGGTGGGCAGGGGCTTGTCCAAGTGACTGGCATTGAGAAGCGGCTTGTGCAAATGTCTCCCATTGAGAGTAATATTGTCCTAGTGACTGGCAGAGAGATGGGGCTTGTCCCATTGACTGGCATTGAGACATAGGTTGTCCAAGTAACTGGCAAAGAGCAGGGGATAACCCTAATCTTTGCATTGAAAATATGGTTGTTCAAATCTACTGACATTGAGAATAAGGTGGTCCATATGACTGGTAGAGAGTAGAGCCTTGTGCAATTGACTGGCGTTGAGAATTAGACTGTCCAGGTGACTGGCAGAGAGATGGAGCTTTTGAAAATGACTGGCATTGAGAAGAAGTTTGTCCAGAGACTGGCAGAGAGCAGAGCCTTGTCCAAATGACTGGCATTGGAAATAGTTTGTCCAAATGACTGGCTTACAGCAGGGGATAACAAAAGTGTTCGGCATTGAAACCATGGTTATCCAAAATTACTGGCATTAAGAATAAGGTTGTCCAAGTGACTGGCAGAGAGCAGAGCCTTGTCCAAGTGACTGGCATTGAGAAGGGGCCTGTGCAAATGATGACATTGAGAATAAGGCTGTCCAAGTGACTGACAGAGAGAAGGGCCTTGTACAAGTGATTGGCATTGAGAAGGAGCTTTTGCAAATGACTGGCATTGTGAATAATATTGTCCAGGTGACTAGCAGAGATTAGGGCCTTGTCCCAAGGACTGGCATTGAGAATAAGGCTGTCCAAGTGACTGGAAGAGAGATGGGGCCTGTGCAAATGACTGGCATTGAGAATAAGTTTGTCCAAGATACTGGCATTGAGCAAGGTCTTGTCCCAATGACTGGCATTGAGAATAAGGCTGTCCAAGTGACCTGCATAGAGATGGGGCTTGTGCAAATGACTGTCATTGAGAATCAGGCTGTCCAAGTGACTGGCAGAGAGCAGGGCCTTGTCCAAGTGACAGGCATTGAGAATAAGGTTGTCTAAGTAACTGGCAGAGAGCAGGGCCTTGTGCAATAGGCTGGCATTGAGAAGGAGCCTGTGCAAATGAGTGACATTGAGAATAAAGTTGTGGAAGTGACTGACATAGAGTAGGGTTTTGTAAAATTGACTGGCATTTAGGAAATGGTTGTCCAAGTGACTGGCAGAGAGCAGGGCCATGTACAAATGACTGGCATTGAGAATAAGTTTGTCCAAGTGACTGGTAGAGAGCAGAGCCTTGTCCAAGTGACTGGCATTGAGAAGGCGCTTGAACAAATTACTGGCATTGAGAATAAGTTTGTCCAAGTGACTGGCACAGAGCACGGGATAACCCAAGTGTTTTACATTGAAAATATGGCTGTCCAAAACTACTGTCATTGAGAATAAGTCTGTGCAAGTGACTGGCAGAGAACAGAGCCTTGTGCAAGTGACTGGCATTGAGAACGTGCTTGTCGAAGTGATTGGAGTTGAGAAGTAGGTTGTCCAAATGACTGGCATTGAGAATCAGGCTGTCCAAGTGACTGGCAATGAGAAGGGGCCTGTGCAAATGAGTGACATTGAGAATGAGGTTGT